>NW_021938949.1:18575534-18595753 GCF_001715985.3 Manacus vitellinus
TAGGATAGATAGTCTGCCCATATTCTGGGTTTTACATGGGTCTTGTGAGGAATGACACAGGCCCTAAAACATGGAGTTAAATAGCCCCTACCAGCTATTGAGTCAAGTAACAGGAATATTAGTAACCTGTGTGAATTGTTAATTAGGAATGAACTCCATGTTCTCAGCCTCAGTGAGTGACTCTGGCAGTGTGGAGTTTGGTGGTTTAATTACACCCTGCTCTCTGAAGCTGAATGTCCTCATTTTTCTTACAAAAAGAACAGAAGCAGCTCATTTATCTCTTCTAGCCTGTGTGTTTATATGTGCCACTTGCATTCTTGCCTCTCTCTCATAAGATGCCTGTTGGAACATTTCAGCCCCAAGTGTGTAGTAACTTAGTGCTTCCCTCTTGAAACCATCTTCTTTTTATGCTGCAATTCTTGAGCTGGAGAACAGCACAGGAGCTGAAAAGCTGATAACAATGGTTTATGATGCCTTAGTGTAATCTTTCACCATTACTTACCCACTGTTTGATTGTCAAGGGAGAAGGGTATGTAAGCACAGGCTGTTAGATTGATGTCCAGGGCCTATAATATGATCCCTGGAAACTTTAAGCTTTAGATCTGAAGGAGTGACTGTCCTGAACTTGAGGTCAGTGCCTTTCTCGTGGAGCTGATGCACATCTGGGGCTGAGGGGGCAAATCATCAGTCTTTTCAGTGGTCATTAATGTCTTTTATTCTGGCCCAGGGAATAGATTTGGCAAACATGATAATGTATCTGATTACCCTGGTGCATCTAAGTCTGTACTGGTTAAATTGGTGTGCTGGGCTCTGGCTTTTTGTCCCAGATGTTCCCACAGGCACTGGAGTGCTGGTAATGCTGTCAAACTTAGTTACACCCTGCTAAGACAGTAAAAATGAAGAGGCCCTTATTGTCCCAGTGGGATAGAAACACTGTTCCCTAGTCCTGCTCTTTAGCTCTCCATAGGGTGAGATCGACCAGGTCTGTCAGGAATCTGAGTATAAGAGAATTCCCTTTATTTTCAATTTTTAAAACTTGTTTGAAAAAATAAGTGAAGCCAGACAGTGCAAGATAATTTCTCCTCCCTGGAGTGGTTACATTCATCTTATGGCAGGTCAGATGTTCTCCATGCCAGGGAGAGCTCTGCAGACTCACTCTGACTCTGAACTCCGTGGGCTGCAGGGAACCAAGACAGAAGATCCTTTGCCCAGGGGAATAAAATGACTTGCACCCTCATACATCATCAGACAGTACTGAAGCCAAGTGGTTTGGGTTGGTATTTTCTCCATGGGAAGCACAATGACAGTGGCAACCTCTTGAGTGTCTGTGTCCAAATGTGGTGTTGTACCCACTGATTCTTCCCAAAAAACCCACTATGGGGAGCACTTTGGGTACCATGTGTGTTCTAAAGATCTGACAGGATCAACACTGATTTTTATTCTGGTGTTTTGGGTCCAGCAGGAGATGTGCAGTATGGGAGTCAGTTCTCCACATTTCACAGCTGTAACTTTTCTGTGTTTCAGGGACACTTCAGGGCAAGGGAGATTTTGCACCATTTTCAGATCCTACTCCAGAGGAGCCCAGGTAAGTGCTGCTCTCAGGGCTTTGAAGAGATGCATTTGCTTTTCCTTTAGGCTGTAGGAATCTTTTCTGCTGTAGTAAAGAGCTCTGAAGAGGAAGGCATTGATCAGCAAAAGGATCTACGGAGATACCAAGAGGCATCTTGTTGCCTGGGATTCTGTTCTTATGAAATGGTGGAAGAAAGGGGAGGGAATGACAGACTTTGCTAAACTCCTACAGAAAAGGTCTGTACAGGCTATGTTCAGTATTAATTTCTAGAGGTGGGGTTAGAGAGGACGAGGCAATTCTCGCTTTAGATGTGCCTTAAGCTTTGATGTGGGAGCTCCTACTTTCTGAGGTTTCCCAAATTTGTTTAAATATGACACTGGCTTTCCCAGTGGAGCTCTTCCAGGCTGTGTTGCCTTCAAGTCAGTTCCAAAAATAGGGGTGGCTCCTACTTGTGTGTCTGAGGCAAACTTGGAACTAGAGCAGCTCAGTTGGATTGTAAAGTGCTTGTGTTCCTTAAAACTTGAGGCAGAGCCTTACAGTTTGAGTTTCTCCTCTGGGGCCTGCTCCAGAATAGCATCAAGATCCTCAACAGCACAAAAATCCTTGTGCTCCTCTGGAAAATTGCTTTTAGTGTTTTCTCATGGTTCTGTTGTTGTCCTTGTAATAACATGACAGAGGCTCTCCAAGGTAAAGTCTCCCTGAGTTTAATGAGCTACTGTATTTACCTTATTGTTTCCAAATTGGAAAACTTTGGAGAAAATTCCTCCTCTCTTAGACACCTGGAGTCAGAAGCTGCCTATCAGCCTCCTGACTGTGCTGGTATCCTGGCAGATTCCCAGCCTTTGGGAAACTTTGCCACTTTCATTTAAGCTCTTGCCACTCTTGGCTTTTTGCTCCTCGTAGGACCTTTGCTTTTGAAACTGGGAAAATCCATCTTGCTCTCTTTCCCTAAGACTTCCTGCAAATTCCCTTGTGCCGCAGACATGGGAACACCTCACCTGGGATGTGAGGCTGAGATCTCTGGTGTCCTGTTCATTCATGTTTGTGCACATCTCTGGTGGTCTGGATGCTTTGAGGCAGCTCCTTTGAAGCAGAGGCCAATTTCCTGGTGCTTGCAGAAGTGCAGGGCAAGGAGTGTTGGAATTCTGCAGTGGGAGAGCCCAGGATCTCCCATTCACATGCTGAGTCCCGTGTCTGAGTTTATGTTTAAGCTTTCCTCTGCCCTTACACATTTCAGAAAAGTCTGGAGCTCTGATCACAGAATCATGGAACAGTTTGGGTTGGAAGGGACCTTAAAGCTCATCCCGTTCCACCCCCTGCCATGGGCAGGGACACCTTCCACTAGCCCAGGTTGCTCCAAGCCCTGTCAAACCTGGCCTTGGACACTTCCAGGGATGGGGAGTCCACAACCTCCTAATGGAACCTGTGGGCTTGAGGCCACATCACTTCCCTCAGCAGTTATAAATGACCAGAGCCTGGTCAGTGTGGTTTGCTGGTGACTGTGAAGCTTAGCTTTGATCAGGCTTTTTTCTGAGACCTCGCTGTGTCAGATTCCCAGAATAAACTGGGAATAGAAAGCAGCAACTAATATGTCCAGAAATACCATTTGAGAGCTTTTACCCCTGTCTGCAGCCACTGTGCAGAATCTCCCTTCAGTGTAGCCTGTGAGCTCCTCAGAGCAAGTGCTGTGTCTCCACAGGGCTGCACCCACACAGCAGAACTTGTACCTGCTGCTGCCACCGAGGGAACTGGGGCAGAGGGGGGAGGTGAAATAAGGAATGATGAGGAATTGGATGGAGAGACAGGTCTAGAACCTGCCTGGAGCTGTGAGGTACTGGCACAGCACATCTGTGGGTTCCTGCAGCCTGGATACGACATTTGGGTGCCATAAGGTATCTGGCTGACCTGACCTCAAGCTTGAAATGTAGTGATTTTCTCTTCCTTCCTCAAAATGAAGTTCTTGACCTTCTTTGCTTTGGAGGCAATGTCCTGCCCTTGTGCTGTGCTTATCAGCTTTGCTGGAGGGACTCTCACCTGAGGTTTGCCTCCTCCATCTTGCTGCCTGCCCCTCCCAAGGAGTGAGGCTGAGACAATGAACCTCATCAGCCAGGCAGGGGGCCCTTCAGGGTGAATACTTCATCAAATCATGGAATCCTTAAGGTTGGAAAAGCCCTCTGAGATCATTGAGTCCACCCATTAGCCCAGCCAAGTGACTGCCAAGGCCATCACTAAACCATGTCTCTCAGCACCACGTTCTGCAGGGGGTTCGTGAACACTTCCAGGGATGGTGATTCCACCACTGCCCTGGGCAGCCTGTGACCACCAGTGGTCTGACCAGCCTTTCAGGGAAGAAATTTCCCCAGTATCCAACCTAAACTTCCCCTGGCACAACTTGAGGCTGTTTCCTCTTGCCCTTGTTACCTTGGAGAAGAGACCAAACCCCCAGCTGGCTCCCACCTCCCTTCAGGCAGCAAACCAGCCCTAAGGAGTGAGTCTGCCCAGGAGGAGGAGGAGTTCCCAAGGGAAGTGAAACACAGTGGAAAGCCTCTTGAAGACTAGTGACTGCAGTCCTTGTACTGTCTGCTCCAGGCAGCTTGGAGGAAAACTCAGATTGTTTTCAGCATGAAGTGGTTGGCTCCCATGTGGTGATACACTGATACTCCTGTATTAACAGGAATACAGGTACTGTCTCTCTTAAATAACTCCCCACATCTTTCAGTGGAAGGGGAAAGCATCTAAATTTATACTCTGAATGGTTAACCAAAGCAAGAGGACTGTTTGTTTTGAATAACAAATGCCTGTGTGATTGCAAGGATGGACTTCCAACACCTCCAGTTATTTTCAGTATGCAGAAGCTGACTCCTCTTGGCATGGCTTGAGCACAAACACAACCTGACCATTGTGGTCTTGGCAGCGAAAGAGATAAAATGCTCCTGAGTCGCCTGATTTAGAACCATGGAATGGTTTGGGTTGGAAGGGACCTTAAACCTCATTCCACCCTCCTGTCCAACCTGGCCTTGGACACTCCCAGGGGTGGGGCACGCAGCTTCTCTGGGCAACCTGTGCCAGGGCCTCACCACCCTCATAGCCAACAATTCCTTCCCAATATCCCATCTAACCCTGACCTCTGGCAGTGGGAAGCCATTCCCCTTGTCCTGTGACTCCATCCCTTGTCCCAAGTCCCTCTTCAGCTCTCCTGCAACCCCTTTAGGCCCTGGAAGGGGCTCTCAGGGCTCTCTCTCTCTCTCTCAGGCTTCTCTTCTCCAGGTGAACCCCCCCAGCTCTCCCAGCCTGGCTCCAGAGCAGAGGGGCTCCAGCCCTTGGAGCATGTCCGTGGGCTCCTCTGGACCTGCTCTAACATGTCCACATCCTTCTGATGTTGGAGGCCCCAGAGCTGGATACAGTACTCCAGGTGGGGTCTCCAGGATTTGTTCAGGCCTGTGTGCTGTACTGGCTTCAGCTGTTTGCTTCCCTCTCTGCTGTCCTGGAATCATCAGGCTCCAAGACTTCTGCCGTGAGAAGGCTGACGCAAATCCCATCAGAGGCAAGAGAAGCAGCTTTTTTAACCTAAAAGCCAAAAGCTTAGGAAGAACAAATCCAGCAGAGAACAGAGATACCAGGGTGGGAAAAACTCTGTTTGCAGTGCAGTGTGATAATTGTACCAGAACAGCTTGGTGTAAACTGGCCATGAGCAGCTTCACACTGAGAATTAGCAGAAGGTTCTTGCAGGGTAGAGGACTGAGGAGCACGAGGGGACCTTGAAGAATGAGGTTTCAGAGAGGATTTTGACAGGTTAGCTGTGAGAACTGGAGGCTGGCTCAGCAAGCTGGCAGCCCTTACCACGGTCTGAATAGCCAGTGCTTAAGAGAATACTTGGTATGAAAAGTGCTTCCAAGCCAGGGAAGCACACTGCACTTTCCCACACACTCCTTCTTGTTTTTTGAGCATAGCAATAAGAATTGAATCTTCTAAAGTAAACCCTGGAGCGGTTGCAACGTGGAAAAACGGTCTCCAGATAGCAGTAGACCTTGGGAGTTCTCCTTTCCTCCGCAGCACAACCCTCAGACCGAACTTCAGGCTGGTTCCTCCCCAGGGGGAGGACTTGGGTACCTTGATGCCTTCTCCAGTTTCAACTCCACTTGCCTGGGTCCATACATGTGGCTTTCATGTTCAGCAGGAACCTCTTCCTCTGGAAAACATCTGCAGTAAAACAGCTTCACTGCCCTGATGAGCTAGCTCTGAACAAGGACCAGCCCCTTCCTCCAGCTGAGGCACACCAGCCGTGTTTGCCCCAGGGTTTGCTGTGAGGATCACAGAGCTCTTGCCTTCCTCCCTGTCCTGCCCAGCAGATGTGATCTCATTAGGGACACAACGAGCTCTTGGGCTCGAGGTGGAGGCTTGTGGGGGCTGCTGTGCCTGGGACCCCCCCTCCTTTTCTCTGGCTTCTCTGGGGATTGAGTTTCCACTTCATCCCTTCCCTCTTGGAGTCTGCAGGGCCAGCAGGGCCATCACTTCAGGGTCTCATTTTGGAGCAAAAGAGGAGCGTTTGTATTTGGGATAGCCAAGCGTTGGCCTCCGGGCACAGAGAGAGTGTGCAGGCCATGTCATGGAGACAGCAGGGCCAGGGAGGTAGAGATGGAAACCCAGTGGTGTTGCATGTGCAGAACCAACCCAAGGAGTCTGGAGCTTGCTGTGCTGCAGAAGGATCTTTATGTTAATTGTCACAGCTCAGGGTATGGTGAAAGGTATTTAGTGATGCTTAAAGGTGCTGCAGAAATCTTTTTTGCTCTTGGACTTGTGCTCCTTTTGAGCTTGGCTTCAAGGTTTCAATATTCCAACAGCAGAGCTGGCACGCTGATCTCGGCTGTTGGGAGCAGCTGTGGCTCTTCTGGCTGCTGTGAGCAGATGCAAACTATTCCAAGAATCATCAGAGAGGGGAAGAAGACTTGTGGTGGTGCTTCCTGATCCAGCCAGGAAGAAGCAGTGCTAGGATCATTCCTGATGTCCTCATATGCCAGCAATTTAAACTGTTCCTGAAAGTGTGGCTTGCCAAACTCTTCCCAGACAGTGTGAAAAATGCTCCCATCTTACAGCAAAGCTGCAGCCCTAAAGGAATGATGAATATTGTTGAGTTCTGCTTAGGCAGGTGTTTTGAGGAGCTGCTGTTAAGGGCTTCTTAGTATGCAGGAAGGAGGTGGATTTTTGGCAGCTCAGCAGACTCAGGTGTAGGCTCTGCTTTCTTGGTTGCAGCAAATACCTTACCTTACCTGCCTTGGGTCATTCAGATGGAGTTGTCTAGCTGCTGGAGAAGTCTGCCCTGCCTGCCAAAATATTTATCAAAAGCACAGGGATAAATAACCCCCCAGTGTGCTGTGGTGTTGGGAAATGGCCTGGCAGCAGGATGTAACTGCCCACGAGCCAAGGCCCGAGGTGCCAGCTGGAAAGCCATGACCAAATGGAGCTCCAAAAGAGCAGGAGGGACAGAGTGTTCTGGTTCCTGTCAGCACTGGATCTTCTGTTCATGGTTTGCTTCATCCTGTGGACCAGAGAAATCCAGTCTGGGGGGTCTTCAGGCTTCTTTCCATCACAGCTTTTTTCCATCAGTGGAGAATAGCAGTGAGTGACACTTCCCTGGCCACCCTGTCACCTGCCTGCACTGGGCTGAGGCCTTTGGCAGTCATGGGAGTGCTCCCAGCAGTTCCTTGTGAGATCCAGCTCCTAAAGCATCTGGAAAGTGTTTCTGGACAAGCCTGACTTGCACCAACAGTGAACACGCTGATTTCCACTCGCCTTTCAAAGCTTATTGCTGATAAACCTGGTCCAAACCTGCTGCAAGCAGGCAGAGATGGTACTTCCTCACCACCACTGTGGTTATGTGGACAGATCTGTGTGTCAGCTCCTGCTGGAAACAAATTTGGCTTTTGGCAGAGTAAGTGTCCACATGTGCTGCTGGATACAATGACTGGTGATCTCTCTATGTTCCTTGTTCACTCCTGTGGAAATTTCTGTCACTGCTATGCTGAGGGTTGTGCCAATCCCAGTAGTGTGGAACAAAACCAGAATGGGAATGAACTCTGAAAATCAACTGTGAAAAGACCTGAGATGGATCTGGGGATGAGTCCAGTCCTCTTCCACCTCACACAGAAGCTGTAGGCAGGTTGGGGAGGGAAGGAAGGAAGGCTGTCGTGAGGGGTCCAGGATACCCTTGATCTGAGAAAGCTGAGTGTGGAGCTTTTACTGCATGCTGTGGGAACCTGGGGTACATAATGCTCACAAAAGGGCTTTGTGAAGCTAAAAATGGAGAGCCATGGAGAGAATACAGTGTTGACAGCCATCTAGGCACTTAGAGAGCAAATTAGGCTGCAAATGGGAAACTGTTCATTTGTCGAGTGGAGGAAATTAAAATTCTGTGCATGTTATTCCAAAGCAGACTTTAAAAAAACCTGACAGATCTTACTTGGAACTGTCTGCAGAGATGGAGCCAGCTCTCTCTGTGTGCATGGCTGAGTGCTATTCTCTCTGGGGGAGAGATGGTAATGACAGAGTCGATTTGGGATGTGTGCTCTGGAAATGTGGTGTCTGGAGCATGCCAGCACCTCTTGGAAACAGTACAAGGTTATCTGGCAGCACCAGGAGCTGGCCAGAGGTTTAGAAGGCTGTGTCCTCCCTCTGCTGAGCTACAGCACAGCTGGGTTGGGCAGGATGGGGACAGAGCAGGGCACAGGCAGCTTGGCCTCGGTGTCTTCTGAACTTTCCTGGACAGTCTTCCCTATAAATGTGTGTGCTGGAGCTGTGGCGTGGCCTGGAGACCCAACTGGCAGACAGAGTGTCATCTCCTGCTTTTAGAAATTGTGGGCTCGACCTTCCACCCTGCTGAGAACGCGGGGCTGCATTTCTGCTGATGTTTTATCCTTATTCCTATTTAAAGAAGATCCAGGCGGAAGCTGCCAGCAAAGCTCTCTCCTCCTAAAGCATATTCCTGGCAAGAGCAGTCAGCACAGACTAGGTCTTGGGTCTGTTTCTCTTGGCTAAAGGAACTTGTCAATCCAGAGATGAAGGAAGTAGACTTTATTTATCCTGCTGGCCGTTTGTCTTGGAAGGGGGTCATCAAACTCTTTGCTTCGTTGTTTCCTGCCTCTCATTCATTCTCACGCGCGGCCTTGGAAGATGGAAATCAAAACAAATAGAGGAAAAATTAAAAGAAAGCTCAGAGTCTTTTTTTTTTTCCAATATGCACTTAAAATGTGATGTATCCTGCTAGTAAGTATTTCTAGATGGGGCTCTTGAAAAGCAGCGTCTTTGGGTTTGTGGGATGTTTTTAATTATGGAAAATCATTACTTCCTTCTAATTTTTCCTCTCTAAGTGTGGAAGAAACTGACCCTTTTCTCCTCCAAAACAAAAACAACCTCCAGTTCTTTCTGAGTGTGACATTTTTGGGCTGTTCTAGAAATGGCACTGCAAAAAAAATTACAAACTCTAGGCATGAGCTCCAGATTTTCTTTGGAGGACACTGAAGATGCTTCTCCCATCCCACAGATACTTCTGCCATTATGAAAATGGCAGGTGCCTCAGAACAACCTGAAACCCACACTTGGAAGGGCTCACTCTTCATGTTGGGCTGTCAAACACAAAAGCCAACCCACTACACCTGACTTGCCTTTTGTGCCCCCTCCCCTTCTGTTTTTGTACATTTGAGCCTCTGTGCAGAAGGTGCAGATGTGGAGATGTGGGTGGGACAGGGAGGGCAGAAACAGCAAGTGTTGCCTTGGGAGGACCTACCCTGGGGTGGAAGCACCATGCAGTGAGGTTGGGACTAAAGCTGAAAAATCAGAATTTTCTAGAGTAAGGAATCTGAATTGTTCTAAAATTATAAAATTGGTCAGGCTTTGAGAGCTGCTTATTCTGAAAGAGCTGAGAGAAAGACAGACAAGGTCAAGGCACACGCAGTGCACTGGGGGAAGGCTGCTGTTCCTGTGGGGCAGCAGTGCCAGCTGCAGATGTGACTTCACTGGGAGGGAGGATTCAGGTGCCTTCGTGGTTCAGATGCCAGTTTATCACTCCTGTGTGCTCCACATCTCACGTTGCTGATTATTTTTTCATAAATTTGAAGTGTATCAGATACAGGCTGTACAGGCTGCCCCTCACGGGCTTTGGCAGCAGCAGGGATTTTGGGAGGACTGGATAGCTGGTGTTTCCCATCTGTGTAGCACATCTTCCATTTCAGGGAATGAAGGAGCAACTCCACAGATAGGTGAGGGTGCTTTGGGGTACCAGGACAGATGATGGGCAGTTTGTCAGCTCCCTCCTTCCCTGGGCTGAATCCAGGCACCTCAAGGACCAGGCTGCCAGCTGAGCCCTTCCTTTGCCAGTTTAAGCTTGTGCTGGGGCCTCACTGGAGGGACAGCTGTTCCTCAGGATACCCCTGATTCAGGGAGGACTGGTTTGCTGAGCTTGCTGCTCAGTGATCTGGTTTGTTTTGCCCTTAGCTTGTCTTGCTGCTCCTGGGTTCCCTTTCATCCAGTGCTGCCTTCCCAGCTGGATTGTCTCCTCTCTCAGCACGAGATCATCTGCTCCTCCCTAGTTCCCATTTCAGGGCATCTTCAACTGCAATTCTGCCAAGTCAGCTTGGAGTGCCTGTTGTCACTTGGAATGTCCTTGATTGCAAAGAAGAGAGTGACAAGAAGTCAGAAAAATAAGAGGGGGGCTGGAGAAGTGCTGCTGCTGAGGACAATTCCCTAAATGCTGTGTGTGCCCAGCCGGTCCCGAGCGCTGCCTCGTGTGCCTGCAGGGCCAGCACTGCCCTCATGTCTGTCCTCAGCAATGCTCTGCATCGAGCAGAGCTCCTTGCTGGGAGATGCTGTGGACCCAAGTGGTGGCCACCAGTCTGGCCATGCTCCTGGGTCCTGCTAACCAGGCTCAGGGTGAGGTGGAGACTCCAAGGAGCTGCTCCTGCCTTGGGTTGTGCCAGTCCTGGGCCAGCACCACTGTGCTGCACCTCCAGAGGTGTCTGGGAAGCGAGTCATGGATGTGGGTGGTGTTCAGGGACAATGGAGGTGGGCCTGAGGATGCTGTAGGTACCTCTTGGCAGAAGAAAGGGTTGTTCTGTGTCAGTGTGCCAGTGACAGTGGGAGACACCTTCAGCAAAGCCCGGGTGGATCCCAGTCCTGAGAGCTCAGTCCTGCAGAGATGCTGTGGGGCTTACTGGCATCATTCAACTTCTTCCTTGTCAGCACAGGGCTGACAATGAAACTGTTCTGTAGAGGGAAAACACTCTGAAGAGGGGTGTGCTTGATTAACTCTGTCCTGCCCTGCTGCCTCTCTGCCACTGACTGCAGCTCTTCTGTGTAAGGGGAAAGAAAAAGACTGTTTCTGCCTCAGTGAGCTTGTATCAAATTTGAGACAGGAGAAGGGTGTTTTGCTCCTCCAGATACACAGTCACCAAGGCAGTTCCTGCTCCTGTGTAGAGACTGCAGCTTTGGAAATGATTTGGAGGATGCCAAAGCCAAAACAAGAGTAAAACCTTCCCTAATGACCTGGGAGTCATTAGCACAGTCCTGTTGTCTCGATTTTTGCCCTATCAGCACACAAATGGTGCAGCTGGAGCAACGTTCTGTCCCTTGCCCTCTTGGTTTCTGCACTTGGAGATGGTCTTTTCAGGTATGTCCCCCCCTTTTCATGTTGCCTACTATGAAACCTCCTGATTGCTTCTGATTTTCTTCCACCAGGGAATTCTCTTGGTGTACGACATCACCAATCGCTGGTCCTTCGATGGGATAGACCGATGGATAAAGGAAATAGATGAGGTAAGGGAATGGAAGAACATATGCAGGGATCTATAGCAGAAATTTGGGGAGGTATCACCTGAGGTGTCACCTCTGATATGGGGACAGGAATGGCTCTGCTATGGAGGGGACACGATGGCAGTGCAGTACTGAGCAGAGCAAAGTGATAAGTGCCTGCTCTCCACCTCTGTGTAAATCTGGAATAGTAGGAAAGGGCTTGGGAATGGTCAAGAAAGGTAGGGAAGTTCCCTCTAAAATCACAGGATCACAGAATGTGCTGAGTTGGAAGGGACCTACAAGGGTCATCAAGTCCAACCCTGGCCCTGCACAAGAGTCACCCCCTGTGCCCCAGAGGATCATCCAAACCCTCCTGGAGCTCTGGCAGCCTTGGGGCTGTGCCCACTGCCCTGGGGAGCCTGGTCAGTGCCCAACCAGCCTCTGGGGAAAGAACCTTTTCCTGAGATCCAACCTGACCCTGCCCTGACACAGCTCCAGCCGTTCTCTGGGTGCTGTCCCTGGTCCCCCCAGAGCAGAGCTCAGTCCCTGCCCCTCCTCTACCTCTGCCCAGGCAGCTGGAACTGCACTGAGGTCTCCCCTCAGTCTCCTCTGCTCCAGCTGAACACACCAAGTGCCCTCAGTGTCCTCACACAGCTTCCCCTCCAGGCCCTTCACGAGAGCCATGATTTCTCCACTCCTTTCCCTGTTGCAGCACGCCCCGGGTGTCCCTCGGATCCTGGTGGGGAACAGGCTCCACCTGGCCTTCAAGCGGCAGGTGCCGACGGAGCAGGCGCGGGCCTACGCCGAGAAGAACTGCATGACCTTCTTCGAGGTGAGCCCCCTCTGCAACTTCAACGTCATCGAGTCCTTCACGGAGCTGTCCCGCATCGTCCTCATGCGGCACGGCATGGAGAAGATCTGGAGACCCAACCGAGGTGAGCAAGGAGGCTGCTCCTGTGGGGAAGGCTGGGCTCACGTGGAGGGATGGGGCTACCTGGAGGGGGGGGTGTTCCTGAGGAACTGTGGGAGCTGAATCCACCTGACAGGGAGAAGTGCCTTGGGCCAGACAAGCTGAAGCTGAGCCACAAGCTGCCTGGACTGGCGCAGGGCTGGGCAGCTCCACAGGGCAGTTCAGCATGTCTGGGATCTGCAGTGCTCTGGGGCATCCTCTACCTTCCCACTCACTCTGCAGGAGGCTCAGGGCAATTATCTCCCTGCTTGAAAGTACTTCAGTCAGACGGCTGTGTGGGACAAATCCAAGCATAAGCACCTCGGTCCGTGCCCTTGCCTGAGCCTGTCCCCCCGTTCCAGAGGGAAGCAGAGCAAGCCTAAGGAGCTGAAAGGGACTAAACCTCCTCCCTGCCTTCAGCAGGCAGCAGTGGGCTGGGGGATTCCATGTATCCAGGCACATGGGCTGCAGTGAGGCAAACCACAAGCAGACTTCATGTTATGTCTCAGCCTGTTGGCTTTGATGAAAAATAATCCCAGTTCCCACGTTATTCCTGGCTGGAAGTGTCCCACTGCAGTCTGAGCAGCAGGAGATCTGTGCTCCTGGGGTGACCTACCCTCCCATGGATCTTCAGCTCCTGCTCACCAGGGAGGGGGAATCCTGTTTGCCGTCCCCAGTCCCCAGATGTTCTGCCTGGGCTCCTGTCCCCGACTGTGGCACACTTGGCTGCCGTGCCACAGTCTCCAGGTCACCGAGGGATGGTGGGCAGGGAATGTGCTGCATTCACGGACCTTTCCTGAACCTCTTCCAGAGGTTTTGTAACTGTGGGCTGCCTGCTTGGGAACAGATAGGGCAAAAGGAAATGGCCTCAAGTTGTACCAGAGGAAGTTTAAATTGGATATTGGGAAAATGTCTTCCCTGAAAGGGTGGTGGTCAGGCCCTGGTACAGCTGCCCAGTGCAGGGTTGGGGTCACCGACCCTGGAGGTGCTCAAAAGAGGTGTAGATGTGGCACTTGGAAAGTGGGTTAGTGGTGACCTTGGCAGTGCTGGGGAACGGTTGGAGTGGATAGTCTTAGAGGGCTTTTCCAACCTGAATGATTCTGTGTTTCTATGAATGGGAATCTGCCTGCTCGGGAACAGCAGCGTGGCGCTGGCGGGCGGGAGGAGGATAACGCGTGCCCTCTTCTGGCCGCTGAATGGGAATTCCCCTCCAAGGAGAGGGACTTCCCAAGGCGGGCCCACATGGTGCAGGCTGAGCTAGGAGGCTGCTGGGAAACGGGGAAGAGCGGAGTGGTGTTCTGGCTTGGTGGGGTCTCTGTGCCTGGGGGGTTCTGCAGAGAGCTGCTGCTCCCTGAGGAGGTCCCAAGGGACACTGTCCTGTTTCAGGACTTACTGACCCTGTTGCCTCTTCCCTGGGCATGCCCTGGTTGCCAGAGGATGTGCTGAGAAGCCAAGTGTCTGTCAGGAATGTGAGCCAGGCCCTGCCACCCCGGGCACCGAGCAGGGGAGGGCTGGCAGTGCCTAACCCTGTGTTGACACCAAAGCTGGTGTCTGGCAAAGCAAAAACCTCCAACAGCAAAGCTCACCTTGATTGCCCAAGCTTTTTTCCTAACCAACCTGCTCCCTAATAAAAGCTCCTATGCAGTAATTCTTGGCATATCTCCCTGAGGAGCTGGAGCTGTGCAACATAAGAAAGGAATAGCTGTGGGATGAGGGCAGCCCAGGAAATCTCTTGGCCCTTGACTGTGTGGTCCTTTCTCCCGCAGTGTTCAGCTTGCAGGACCTGTGCTGCCGAGCCATTGTGTCCTGCACCCCAGTCCACCTCATCGACAAGCTGCCCTTGCCTGTCACCATCAAGAGCCACCTGAAGTCCTTCTCCATGGCCAACGGGATGAACGCGGTGATGATGCACGGCCGGTCGTATTCCCTGGCCAGCAGTGGGGGCGGGAGCAGCAGCAAAGGGAACAGCTTGAAGAGATCCAAATCCATCCGGCCGCCCCAGAGCCCCCCACAGAACTGCTCACGCAACAACTGCAAGATCTCTTAGCAGGATGGGCACCGGGAGCTTCTGTCGGATCCGCACCCACCCACCGATGTACAGCTGTTTGCACACCCAGCCCTTTCCCACTGGATCCTTTCGGAGGGGTTGCTTTTCCAATGGCACGCACGAGCGTTAGGAATGTGCTCACGTTTTGGCTTGGCATAGGAAGAAGCGTGGTGCCGGCTGGATCCCGCAGCGCTGCCGGAGAGAGGATCTGCCAAGTGACCCTCCAAGAATGCTTTGGGCTTTGCCTCTCGGCCTGGGGTGGAAAATTCAGCAGCTGCCGGGCTGGGGAGGGGGGAAGGGGAAAAAAAGCTCATCAAGTCTCAATGGAGCAATGGATTTAATGGAAGATTGAGAGGCTTAAGGGAGTAGGCAAGGAGAGCCCGTGCTGCAACTTTAACTCTTGGCCTCCTGAACAGATTGCTGGTGCAATAGTGATCCTTGGATGTAGACAATAAGAAACAGGGACAGGGGAATAATGACAGTTTTCACCGGGATGTTCACCTGCTGTTGCCAAAAAAAACCAGAAAACAAGGCAAGAGTTGGCCAATTGGAAAGGGGAAGGCAGCGCTCGCTGCCTTCGCTTATTTATGTAAATATTATACATATATATATATCACTTGTTTTTTAAGGGTTTTTTTAAGAAGCTGTCAGGGAAAATTTTATGCAGCCATGTAAATACAAGCACTGGATGGACTTTCCCAGTGTCAGCAAAGGGGAGAAGTGGAGGATTTTCTGATGAAAACACATAAATGCTTTAAGAGACTTTCCCTCACCCCTGGGCTCGTGGTGGCGTTTTTAAATACTATGTGTGCAGAAGGAAAGGACAATTCATGTGGAACTTGTCCCAAGCTGCTTTATTCCAATCACTCCCTAAAACTTGTGAGTGCTGATGCAGGGTGGGATGGGAGTGGATAGAGGGGCAGAGTGGAGAGGCCAGGGTCCTGGGGGCTGGGGTTTTTTGGCAGGCAGGAGGAAGAGGCAGCTCTGGGGTTAGACCGATGCCTTGCTCGCTTTGAGCCTTCTGGTTGGGGATTTGGGAGCAGGGGGTGGAAGCATTGTACCTAAAGCAGGGAAAAATGCTGAATTTTGTCCCTTATTGCTGCAAAACTTTGGCTGTTGCTTCCAGTGCCCTCCATCCAGGACACTACCCCATGTGACAGCCCCTGGATTCTGGCTGCTTCCAACTTTGCTTTCCCAAAGATGCTGCCTGAGGTTGCACTGCTGTGGCTCCTCCTGGATGAAAGTGGGAAAGGGCAGAAGTGGCCTTTCCCACTGGAGCGTGAAGGAGCAGGGACTAGGAAGGTGAGAGGTTGGGGTGGGGAAACAGCAATCCCCAGGTCCCTTAGTGGCAAAGTCACTCAGTTCTTGGGGTAGTCCCAGAAGATCAGGAGAGCAAACTGCTTTGCTCCATAGGACAGCTCCTGGATTTTGAAGGGACAAGAGCTTGGGATGGATCTTCTGTCAAGCGAGTGCACCTGCTTTCCTGGCTTCATCCCACGGCTGATCTGTGCTGGGAATTCACCTGGAAGCTGAGAAATAATGCCCAGCCCTTACCCCAGAAGCTCAGGGGGTTGGCAGTGGGGCTGAGCCGTGGCAGCAGATTCTCGTGGGTGGCCGGGGTGTGTGGACTGTGAGTACCACGGTAGGAAGTGAAGTGTACAGTGCTGCCATCCTGCCCCTGGGATCAGCAGCTCCTCAAGGCCTGGGCTGGCTCCGCTCCCCCTCCCCAAGCCGCTCCTTGCACTGTGTGGGCAGGATGAAGCCGCAGCAGCTCCTGTGCGGCCGACAGACCCGCCAGACCCGCCGTGTCCGGGCTGGACACGTCCCCCCGCGGGGACATTGCCTTCCCCCACTCCTGAGCCCACCTGGGAGGTGCTGGAGCCTTCCCCCTCCCCTCTGCAGAACACAACAGGGGCAGGTCTCTTGGCTCAGCTTTATCTCTGCTTTATCACCCAGCTCAAGTGAGCGGGGAGAGAATTAAACCCCAGGCAGGCGGAGGGGGAGAAGAATCCTTTGTAGTGGTGCTTTGGCTCGAGAGCAAAGCCGGGGCCGGGCCCGGCGCGGTGGCACAAGGCCGGGGGATTTGGAGAACCTGTCTGGGCTGGCTGGCACCTGTTTCCCATCACTTAACACACAGCAGAAGACAATCGCTGGCTCAGCAGCCCGGGGATATACGGCCAACAGGTGACGGGCACCAAAACTGACGGCTTCTCCCGGGAAACACCGCCCGGGCACTGCAGGGCCCCGGCTGCTCCTGGCACCGGTGTGTGGGGCAAAGAGGGATGGAGGGCTCCTTCCTGACACCACCAAGCTGCTGCATGTCTCAAAACTGGCTGTACCTCTGCTTTGGTTTGGCTGTGCCACGTGTGCCACCTCCCCACACCGTTTCCCTGTGGTTGGTTTGGGTTTTGCCACCCTGTAAAGTCTCACGGATCCTGTCTGGAGTGAGGATGGATGATTTCCCTGGAGTGATTGCCCAGCAACAAACTTTTTTTATTTTTTAATTTAAAAGGAAAAGATGCTTGCATCTGATGTCAACACTAGTCTGTAGCTGCTCTCCAACACTTGTACCATTCCTGAGTTGGTTTTTTTGGACTATCCTTTTATTTTTTTATTCCTTTGTACAGTCAGTGTTGTTCAACTGATTCTACATGGTTTTGTTTTGTATAAATTAAAGTCTTTTTGTTTGTTTTGATCTACCAATTGAAAGGTGGAGAAGTTGTATCTAGTTTTGTGTGGGCTGGGAAGAGGTTGAAGGGAAAAGGTGGCAGTTTGCCCGTACCTGGGGATTTGGGGCTGCTTCTAGTGCAGGGGTGTATTGCCACTTCCAGGTCATCCACAAAATAACTCAAATTACATTTTCTGGGGAGTCTTCACAATCATGATTCCTGGCTGTGGTGGCTTTTTCCCTTTTCTGTACATGCAGAGGCTAAATCTGTTCTTGATTCTCACAGATCTGGGATAGTGAGCTCTAAGAAAACACAGAATCATTTCCAACACAGTTGGTCCCGTAGGTGGCTGGAGAAAACCAGGCTCTCCAGCAGCTTGCCAGAAACTGTGCTCATCCCTGCTCCACAGGGACAGGTTTGCAAGTAGTCAAAGCCTTAAATCCCTTCTTTGGGTCCAGGTGATCCTGGGGGAGCCATCACCCATCCTGCCCAGACTGGAGCAAGCTGGAGGCCATCCTGGGATAAATGTGACTGAAACGGAGAGGATGCAGCACCAGTGTCACATCAGGGTGGCCCTCGGAGGCACTGGGAGCCCCAAAGAAAGGGGATTTGCTCCTGGGGTTGAGGGAGACTTCTTGTCTGATCCTTTTTTCCCAGCCCACCTCCCCTTGACCTCCCTTTTCTCCTGCCTTCTCACTTCCCTAGGATCAGATTTTCCACTTCGTACCAGACTGGCCACGCTTGTTTTAACGGCTTAAGTAGTAATTGCCGGGGCTGGGAGGGGGCAGGGGGAAATGAGATCGTGTCTGCGGCCTGGAAAACCCTGGAGCTAAGGTGAAAGCCTGGTCAGGGAAGAGCCTTTTTTTTCCCCCTTTTTTCAGGGGGTTCTGGAAGTGTCTGTTGCCTCTTGCAGGGCTGAAACAAAGGCTGTGTGTGGTTTCAGGTGGGGCAGGGACAGCCGGAGCCCATTACGCCGGAGCAGCGGGGGCTGCCTGGGCCACAGCTGTCTGCCTGGGAAGGGCAGGGCAGGAAAACACTGCACAGCCTCAACGTGGTGGGAAGGCTGGGAGAGCTTCAGGGCTCCGTGGAGAAGGAGGAGGGAGCAGGTTCCTCTTGGGGTGATTCAGGTCTTTCCTCACTGAGCGTGTTTCTCCACAAACACCTTCCCCATTTGAGGTGTCTTGGGTTGGTCCCACTGTCCCTCCCAGGCTGGGAAGAGGTGGTGACCTCCATCTGACTGCAAAATGCTTGAAAATGTGGGTGTGTGTCCCCACGGGTGTGTTAGAGGGGCAGGAGTCCCCTGGGTGCAGGCGTCATTGGAGGGGGACACATGGCACTGCACCCTTCCTCCGGGACACAGTGCTGAGCTGCTCTCTGGTCTTGAAGAGAGAAGATGAACCATAACCTGGGATGAGCTCAGTTGGTTAAAACTTGGTCCTAATAATGTCAAAGTCATGGGTTCAATCTCTGTAATGGGTCATTCACTTAAGGGTTGGACTTGATGATCCTTGTGGGTCACTTCCAACTCATAATATTCTGTGATAAAACTCACATCTGTGTCTGGGATCTTTGACAGGGACACCAAAAATCCTGGTTTTGGGTGCCATGGGTGCTTGGACATTTGGAAGTGAACAGTTTAGGGGAGACTGAAGTTACAGCTGCTTCAAGCCTTGAGATGGTGAAAGTATCGTGGGCTTGGTCAGGTTTGGGAGAGTCACTTTGTCCTTCATCTTCAGCTGAAGAATCACTAGAAGAGGCTGGGTGGGTGTGAGGGTCCCAAGCTGGGTGGGGGTCCCCAGGGGTGGGTGAGGCTCTCAAGTAACTGGGAGCTGCATTTCCAACCACGCAGCACTGGCATCTCTCTGTCCAGTGCTGCACCACTGGGGTGAAGGTTCCCTGCCACTGCTTGTCCGGCCTCACGGCCTTTGGTCTCGGTGACACAGGGATTAGATGTCTTGGGCTCTGGTGTGAAACACGTGCCACCCTCAGGGCTGCTCCTCTGGCTCTGGAGAGGGGCCGTGGGGCAGGAGCTGACCCAGACCCCGGCACCATCATCGTGCTGTGACCACACAGAGCCCAGCCTGTGGGTGGGTGAAAGCTGGGCTCAGCTTTGCTGTTCCCTCCTGCACCAGCACCCTCGGGGGGACTCTGGGGCACCCCAAAGTGGCTCTGTAGCCCTGGGCTGCATCACCAGGGAGCAAGGGGCCCTGCAGCTGCCACACTGCTTCCCAGCTGGAGCAAGGTGGGTTTGTGGGTCAGGGATCTCCAGGCCTGGGGGCTGGGGTGGGTTGGGTGGGTCTGGGGGTCTCCGGGCTACCAGGGTATGCAGGGTATAGCCCCCAGCAGCTCCTAGCTGGGCTATCCTGATGCGATTCTCTGTTTGCTAAACATCAGCCTTCCTGAAAGTGTCCCGGGGCAGCAGAACCTCCCCTTGGCAACCATGGCTGGAGGGACCCTTGGGTGGCTGCTGGGCTGTGAAACTGGGGATCCCAGGCACAGCTATGGGACACACTCCAGCCCTCCAGGTGTGGTTGTGGCCAGCTGGTGACAGACCTGACTGTGTTTTGGGGGGTTTTGGGCCCCAGGGAGCCCCAGCATTGCCCTGGGCAGCCGAGAGCCCCCGGCAGCACAGCCGATGATGAGCCCGGGCAGGGAGGTGGCAGCGCTGGCAGGGCACTGCAGCTACACCCTGCTCACACCAGCGTGGGGGTGTCAAGGGCCCCCCCAAATTGTCTGGTCTGGGGCAAAAGGGGTTCCCCGAGGAGCTGCACACCGGGGGGAGCACCAAACCATTACATGCAAAAGCCCCTCAGGGGTGTGGGTGGGTTGGATTCCCCGCCAAAACAAAAACTGAACAAGAAAGGGCTCCCCTCCTTTTTTATGTCCCCTCCACCACCTGCCCCCCAAGAGGAGAGGCTGGAGGTGTTGAGCTGCTCCCCCGGGGCAACATCCCCTCGGGTTTGCTGTTTCGTAGGGGCTGCAGACCCCCCTCGGCTCTGAGGCTCTCGCCAGAGCCGGAAGAGTTAATGCTCCCAAAATGCCATGAAATGTTCCTGCTGCAGGTCAGTCTCCAGCGGGGATTAGGGGGATCTGGCCGGGGAGCCGAGGCCGGCTCCTGGCAGCTCAGGGCCGGTGCGGGACGTGCTGGTTGAGCTCAGGCGCAGTCTGCCGGGTCTGGTCTGGCTCAGAGGACAGCCTGGCTGT
>NW_021938949.1:18598709-18602443 GCF_001715985.3 Manacus vitellinus
CAACAGGAACCACTTTGAGACGTACGAGGAGTGCCGAGCCGCCTGCCTGGGCAGCGCCCGCCCCACCTGCCTGCTGCCCATGGTGCAGGGGCCCTGCCAGAACTGGGAGCCGCGCTGGGCGTACAACCACCTGCTGAAGCAGTGCCACTCCTTCGTCTACGGCGGCTGCGAGGGCAACACCAACAACTTCGAGAGCAAGGAGACGTGTGAGGACGTGTGCCCCTTCCCCAAGAGCCTGCAGTGCAAGGCCTGCCGCCTCAAGAGCAAGATGGTGCTGAGCCTCTGTCGCAGCGACTTTGCCATCGTGGGCCGGCTGATGGAGATCGTGGAGGACCAGGACTCTGGCATTGCCCGCTTTGCCCTCGAGGACGTCCTCAAGGATGAAAAGATGGGCCTCAAGTTCTTCAACATCAAGTACCTGGAGGTGACCTTGACCGACATGGACTGGAGCTGCCCCTGCCCCAACATGACAGCGGAGGACGGGCCACTGATCATCATGGGCGAGGTGCACGACGGCATGGCCACGCTGGACCCCAGCAGCTACGTCCGGGCAGCCAACGACAAGCGTGTGAAGAAGATCTATGAGCTGATGGAGAAGAAAACTTGCGACCTCCTGAACCGCTTCCAGGACTAGGGGAGATCCAGGATGTGCCAACAGGGGGAGCTGCAGACACACCATGGAGGGGGCAGCCCGGGGAAGCCCCTGCATCTGAGGTTACCACCATCATGTAGTTCCCCCCAGCCTCATGCTGAGCCCCAGACCAGCTCCCATCTCCCCTGTAATTTATCTGCTGCATGCCCCCCTCTTGTGTGCCCCCCCGCCTGGCCAGCAGCAATAAGGAACTGGGTTGGGTTGCAGAGGGGTGGGAGGTCTGCCAGGACATCCCTCCTCCCCATAAAAACTTTCCCACCTCATTGAAGCCTCTGGACCCAGTGTAGCATCCCCAGTGCAGAATCTGACCCCCCATTGGTGCCGGGAGTGGGCTGGAGATCCTCCCCCCTCATGTTGGCACTGAAAGCATCAGGGAGCTGCTGGGTCAGGGGGGAGCCAAAGCCACAAAGTTTATTGGGGGGAACAGCACAGTCCTGGGAAAGGGGGAAGGATGATGGGCCCCCTGCCATTAGCACAGCATCCTAGGAGCAAACTGAGCAAGAAGTCTCCCCCATACCCAGGGGTGCTGTGCCCCCGCTCCCACACCTGTGCCCCCCATGCCTGTCCTCCTCTGGTCCAGGCTGTGGCACTCTGCTGCAAAGGGAGAAGGCACTGGGGGAGATGGACCCCCAGCCAGGCCAGCCCCAGCTGGGGCGTGGCACTGACCCATCACTGCTGTCCCCAGATGGCACCTGTGGGGGGACGTTGGGACCCCTCGAGGAGGCAGCAGCGGGGGCAGTGCCAGGAGGTGCTGGAGGTCGGGGCAGTTACAGCTTGCGGAAGATGAGGCTCTTGTTGTTGGCCGGCATGTCCACCTGGGGGCAGAGCCGGGGGTCAGGGGGCGCCCACTGGTCTGGGGACCCCCCCGGACCCCGTCACTGACCATCCTCTCCAGGCGCAGCCCGTTGGCCTCGGCCAGTTCCCGCAGCAGCGCCGTGTCCCGCAGGCCCCAGGCGGGATTCCTGCGGGGAGGGAGGCTGGCTCAGGTCAGACAGATGGACATCGGGGAGGGAGGACCGGGTCAGACAGACAGACATCGTGTCCCGAGGCATCCCCATCTCCCGGGGGTGCCCTGGGGGGCGGGGGCTTCCCCCAGATGCTGCTTATCTTGAAGGACCACACTGGGAGGGAGCTTCCTGCAGCTGCAGGAGCACGGATGGGCAGGACAGACAGCACGAGCAGGACAGACAGGACAGGCCCCCAGCAGCCTGGGACCCCAGCCCCCTCCTACCTCTGCCTCAGGCTGCGGTCAAAGTCCACGTTGCTCTGGGGGCTGATCCGTCCGTCCACGGCGTAGGGCTGGTGGGACAGGGAGCTGGAGCTGCAGGCTGGAGCCATCCTGTGTCCCCCACAAGCGCCCCCTCCATGGGCTGCTGTCCCCACCATGCACAGAAGCCAAGCAGGAAGAGCCGTGGCCCCCAGGAGGCACCATGGGTCCCATCGCCCTCTGCGAGTCCTGTCATCCACCTCAGGTCCTGTCACCCACCTTGGGTCCTGTCACCCACTACAGGTCCCATCACCCTCCACAGCCCCCCCCAGACTCTTCCTTGGATAAGGCAAGGGAGATGAGCATCTTTCCCATCAAAAACTGCCCCATCCAGGGCTCACCATGTGCCCCAAAAGGCAGAGACTCCCTAAACCCAAGCTCTCCCCTTTCCCGCCCCCTCCCCAAGCCATGCCTGGAGCTGCCCTCCCATCTGCCACCCCCCAGCATTCCCAGTGATGCCCTGTGCCCTGCAGATGCTCCCACACCAGGACAGTGACCCACCCCATAGGTGAAGAGCACTCCTCCAGGCTTCAGCAGCACCCCAGCACCCTTGAACAGGCCCTGGGGAATCAGAGAGGTGGGGACCAGGTCAGAGGTCTGGGGAAACCCCCTGGGACCCCCTCCTCGGCCCTGGCACTGTCAGACCAGGGGACAGGGCCTGGGGGAGGGCTGCTCACCTGGGTGCAGCGCAGCTCCGCGATGTGCATCATGTTGATGCTGACAAGGAGGTCGAGGGAGGCGGGCTGGGTGCCCCCCCACGTCTCCCAGCCCTGCGAGACGTCCACCACGATGGGGGGCAGCAGGTTGGGCAGCCCCGTGGCCTCCACGTAGGCAGAGATGCTGTGGGCACCAAACTCCACCTGAGCCCCAGCCGGGCATTGCTTGGTCCTCCCCCCCACTGCATCCCTCCAGCACCCACTGCAGGCACAGGCAGAACTCCTGGATGGTGTCTGAGGAGGTTGTGGGTGCAGCACAGCTGGGGGGTCTTTGCTCCCCCATGGAGAACTGGCAGCACCTGGACAACCAGCAGCACATGGATGGAGAGGCCCCAGGGCCCAACCCCCCATTCCGGAGCAGCCTGTGCTCCTGCCTGCCTGCACCCCCTCGGTACCACTGCCCCAGCACCGCTAGATTCTGGTGTGATTTACACCCTTTTTGGCACATTCACCACCCAGGTCTTGGCTCTGCAGCCTCACAGGGCAGTGGGTGCTGCTGGGTGGGCAGGACACAAACCCCCCTGGACAGGCGCCGATTCCGGCACCTCCCCACAACGTTTATTTTTTTCCATGGGGGAAAGATGGATTTGGGGACTTTTCTGGGAAAAATAAAGTCCTGAGCTGGGGAGCCTGGTTGGATATTGGGATTTACTGAAAAAAAATATAGTGAGTATTGACTTGGGAAGCCTGGGATGGGCAGGAGTTGAATATTGTGGTTTGCCTGGAAAAAATAAAGTGTCAGGCAGGGAAGCCTGGGCTGTCCAAAGGGTCTTTGCTGGAAAAAAATTCCCATCAAGCTCATCTGAGAGCAGGATATTGGAGTTTTCCTGGAAAAAATACAGCACTGAGCAGGAGAGCCTGAGCTGCCAAAGGGTTGGATATTAGATTTTTCCGGGGGGGGGAAAAAAAAATAAAGTGGGGAGCCTGGGCCCACTGTTGAGTGGGTCTGTTCAGGAAAGAATATCTATTTGACAGCTGGATATTGGGGTTTTCCTGGAAAAAAACACAGCACAGAGCAGGAGAGCCTTGGCTACCCCAGAGTTGGAGCTGAGGTTTTTCCTAGAAAAAAATGAAGGGGGGAGCAGGGAACCCGGGCGCG
>NW_021938949.1:18603073-18604703 GCF_001715985.3 Manacus vitellinus
CTGTCCCCCCAGCGAGAGCGAATTGAGGCTCTGACACCTCAGGAAATTGGGGTGAGTGGGGAACCACCCCTGCTGTGACTGCTCCCAATGGTGATGGAGGTCTGGAGGGATCCATCTGGAGCACAGGGATTTGGGGTTCAGCCCTTCTGAGCATAGAAAAGCTCAGAGATGTGCCCACAGGCACTGACAAACCCCGGGCAGGTCTCAAGTGGGGAGACTGAGGCACAACCCCTGCCGGCTGACAGGGCAGGTGACAACCAGCGGTGGTGTCCCCACGGGTCAGGTTGTATTTAGGCACGGTAATAGGGTTGGGGGAGTCATGTGGATGTGACCGTGCTGGGTGCACCCCTGAGGGTGAGCCAGGGGTGTCTGGCACCCACCAGGGTCAGGCACTGCTGTGCTTTTTGGGGGGGCACCTCCCTGCACCCCTCCCTCCCTGGCCACCACCGTGGACACATGGCGGAAAGGCAAAGGTCACTCTCGTGGGGTGGCTTTGCAGCACCTGGAGCTGGGATGGAGCATTCAGGAGACCCCAGTGGGTTTGTCACATGGCCTCTCCCCAAACCCTGGCTGCTGTCACCAGCCAGCCCCGGGAGGGGAGCCGGGGACCAGCTCCGGGTCATGTGCCGGGTCTGCACCTCCCACCACGTGGGGACACCTCGGCGGGACCTCCCAGCTCCAAAGGTCACCGTGGCGGCCGGGACGCAGCCCCCGCTCCGGCTTCCCGCACTGCTCATGGGATGTGCGGCTCTGGGCTCGTCACAGCGCTGTCCCCACGGGGGTGGCACCTCAGCCCCTGCCTCTGAGCCCCCTCGATGTCCCCTGCCTGGGCCCTCTGTGTCTCAGGAGTGACCCCTACGTGTCCCCTGTGTGTGCCATGGCTCCCGTGTTCCATCTCCTGAATGTCCCCGTTCAGGTCCTCTCTGTGTCCCCTGTGACTCCCGTGTCCCCTGCGTGCCTGTGCCATCTTGTGTCCCACGTGCCTCCTGTGCCTTTTCCCCTACTTTGACCCCTGTGCGTCCCAGTGTCCCTGGTGTGCATTCTGTATGTCCTGTCTGTGTCCTGTGTCTCCCACATGTCCCACATGTACTCTGTGTCCCACGCATGTCCCCTGTATGTCCTCATGTCCCACGCATGTCCCCGTGTGTCCCCCATGTGTTTCCTGTGTGCCCTCCACATCCCACGCGTGCCCCTGATATGTCCTATGCATGTCCCAAGTGTGTCCCCACATCCCGTGTCCTTTCCTTAAGGTCCCTGTATGTGTCCCATGTATGTCCCCACATGTGCCCCAAACGTGTCCTGCACGTCTCCCTTGTGTGTCCTTGCACCCTGTGAGCCCCCGTATGTCCCCCCACGTGTACACCCGACATGTCTCGCGTGTTTCCCCTGTGCGTCCCCACGTCCCATACACGGCCCCAGGGTATCCCCTGAGTGTCCGCTGTGTGTCCCCACATCCCCTGTCTGCCACCAGCGTCCCCCATGTGTGTCCCCGGTGTGCCCTGCACGTGTCCCTTGTGTCCCCTGCACCTCCCACGCGTGCCCGTGATGCGTCCCGCGTGTCCCCTGTGCGTCCCCACATCCCACGCGTTCCACCTTGTGTGTCCCGTGCGTGTCCCCTGCGTGTCCCCCC
>NW_021938949.1:18605719-18641440 GCF_001715985.3 Manacus vitellinus
CGCGGCTCCGGCCACGCCACGCACCCACGCGGGACTGGCCGTGCCCCTTGCCCCTAAGGTGTGTGTGAGGGGACGCTTTGGGGTGACTCCCAGCGTCCACCAGCGGTACCTGGAGCTGTCGGGTGGGTGCCGGAGGGGATTCCAGCGCCTGCTGGGTGATGATGGATCTATCCCTAAGGAGACCCTTTCCTGGCTCGATGTCTGGGGGCAAAGCCCACCCAGGCAGGGCTGTGGGACCCCTCCAGATCTGCCCATCCCTTCCAGCTTCAAGAAATACATAAGAGCCCCCCTGTCCAGCTCCCCTCCTTCTCAGGATCCCTGTAATTCACTGGAGAGGTTGCTGCCACACTCACTCTCCTGCTGCCTGCCAGCACCCCTGGTTGTGGGGGTCTGGGGATCACTGCCCTCCCCAGCCCCTGCCTACAGGTCCATGGGGGCTGCCTGCTCCCAGTCTCTCCTGCCCTATAAACGCACTCCCGAGGCCCCTTAGACTTTGTCCCATGAGGAATGTGGCGGTTGCAGACATGTCCTGTCCCAGAGCTGGGCCGAAAAGCCAAAATACTGGAGTTTTGCATTGAACGTGCCCTCAAAATCTCATCCCAAGTTTTTCCTTTGGCTCTGTCTCGTGTTGCTGCTTCCAGGCTGGGGCTGGTTTAAGTGCCACCCTCCCAAAGGGGATCCCAGCTCTGAGGAAGGCTGACGTGCTCCTCATTGGCAGAGAGTTATGTCTCAGTTCTGGGGCACCTTGGGCTCGTGCTGGGGTCAGGGCTGCTCTGGTGATCCCAGGTACTCGGTCTGCAGAGGATGGCACATCCCCTGCCTTGTGCCCAAGTGGGTTTCATTTCCATTTTCCTGATGTTCCTGCAGTTTTGGTGGCAGATTCCTTGTTTTAGGGACTGCACTTGGTGCTGGGCTGGAGGACAGGTGAGAGACATGCTTTTCCCTAGGGAGCTCCCCTTTCACCCCTCCCTGTGTCAGAACCCCCTCTCCCTTTCCCTTTCTGTCCCCTCCCTTGGGGACAGGGCTGGGTGGCTGCAGCTGTGCCCCTGGCCTTGCTGGGGCTGTGGGTGAGTGTGCACAAAGTGGGGCTACCCAGGGCACCCAGTCCTTGCTTCAAACTGGGGTGGGAAGAGCTGCTGGCCCCCCTCACCCCTCCTTGCTTGTCTCCACAGCCCAGCCCAGAAACTTGTGTTCAACAGAGTGAATGGCAAGAGGCCACAGGTGCTGCTGCATCAGGTCTCAGCTCCTGAGGAGTGCTACACCCTGGCCCATGAGGAGAACGTCCGCTTCATCTATGAAGGTGAGGGCAGAGGGTCCCTGGGCAGCACCTGGGGGGGCTGGAGCGTGTGGGGTCCCTTCTGAGGCAGCTGCATTGTGCTGGGAACATCGATGGTGCAGGGATGGAGTTGCCAGCCTGGGGTCCTGCCCTCTCCTGTTTCCCTCCTGCAGCCCCCCAGGCTGGGAAACCCCCATCCCAACCCCCCCCTTTCCTGTTCCCCCAGCCTGGCAGCAGGTAGAGCAGCAGCTGGACGGCAGCCGGAGCGGGGACAGCGCCTGCGGCCCTGTGCAGTACGTGGAGAAAACCCCCAACCCCGGGCTCAAAAGTGAGTGGGAACCGGTTGGGACACTTGGGAGGATGCTGGGCTCAGGGGTGCAACAAGCTGGTGTGGGCTCAGCCTGCACCTGAGCAGGGCTGTGGTGGGAGGAGGAGGAGGGGGATGCTTGGAGAGCTGGTTGGGTCTGTCCTGCTGGTGCTGAGGCCACTCTGGGGGTCCTGGGCAGGGGCAGCTGGCCTTGGCACTGTGGTGGGGATGTCCCACTGTGCCCCTTGGAGGAACATCAAGCAGGACTCCTGGTTGATGACTCCTCTGGGATTCAGGCCTTCTCCAGCCACCAAGGTGGGCTCAGCACCGTGCTGGAGAGGAGCTCCCCGGTCCTTGTGGGGACTTGCTTCTCCTGGGGCCAGCAGGACCAAGTGGGGATGGGACAACACTTCTCTGGTGGCTGTGACTGCAGCCTGGGGGGTCCTGCAGCAGCCAAGAGCTCTGTAAACCCAGCCTGGCCTTCTGAGGACATGGCACAGGGGTGGGGGAAATTTGGAGGTGTCATTAGGTTGAATATCAGGAAAAGGTTCTTCCCCCAGAGGGCGGCTGGGCACTGAAGAGGCTCCCCAGGACAGTGGTCATGGCCCCAAGGCTGCCCGAGCAAAAACTCTCAGGCACATGGGTGGGACTGTTGGGGTGTCCTGTGCAGGGCCAGGAGCTGGACCTGATGATCCATGTGGGTCCCTTCCAGCTCAGGATATTCTGTGATTCCATGGTTATTTTTTCTGGTGGCTCGGGGTGAGCACCTGAAGCTTTGCTCCTGCCCCAGCTGCTCCCCCCTCTCCCTCCCCTCTCTTTCAGACTTTGTTCCCATTGACCTGGAGGAGTGGTGGGCACAGCAATTTCTGGCCAAAATCGAGAACTGCTCATAAAAGGGAAGAAAAGGTCGCATTTGGTCTCTTTTTAAGAGAAACGAAGCTGTGAGCACCTGGTCGGAGCCCAGAGTCGGTGGCGTTTTCCACCCACGTTTTTAAGATGCCCGGATTGGAGTGACCCCCGGGACCGGACCACAGCCATGCCCGGCCACGTGCCTTCCCCATGCCTGGAGGAGGAGCAGCCTGTGGCCCCAGCCAGGATTCCTTAAGTGCCAGTTCTCGGACCGCTGCAGCTCCTGCAGCCTCCAGCTCCCAGGGACACTTTAGTGCCGTGCTGGGGGCGAGGGAGTGGATCCCCCCTGCAGCCCAGGCCACGGGGAGGACAGCGGGGGGCTGTAGCAGGACCGCCTGACAATAAAGCGCTGAAACTGCCCGTGGAGATGCACTTGGAGCAGGGGGAGGGCAGGGGAGCAGCATCATGCCCTGGAGAGGGGATGCTCACAGCTGAGTTGTGGCTCAGTGGGTGCCTGGCTGCTGTGGCTTCAAGGGGCTTGGAGCCTCTCCCTTGGAGCTGCATCCTTGTCCTGGGGCTGTGCCATGTCCCAGGCCTCAGCCAGGGGCTGGTGCTGTTTTAGGTGATGTTTGGGATTGAGGGAGCACCTGCAGGGGGGCTGAGCACCCTGGCTGTGGTTCAGAGCCAGGCTGCAGGGTAGAGGTGGGGAAAGATACAGGAATGAGGGTGCCAGGGCTAGCCCCTCACTGCCATGGAGGCCAGAAGTCATTTTGAGCCTCAAGCTCAGGATTTCCCCCTCACCCATGGTTGTTGTCTGGGGGAGGCTAAGAGAGAACAGTTGTGGCTGCCTGTGGTGGAAAGAATGGGGACCCTTACTTCTGCTTCCACACAAAAATTCCTCAGCTCATGGGCTTTTCCCAGCCAGACTGAGCTCTTCCAGTTCTGGTTTTGTTGGACACCCTCCTTCCCTCATGTCCTTTTCCCCAAAGCAGAGATCAGGAGGCCAGCACAGCCTGAGCAGAGTCTGACTTCAAAGGAGGCCAGGAAACACCCACTGGAAAAAGAATTGTTTTTATTATTCCTATGATGGGAATAACAATCACACTGCAGCCAGCGGGGAGTAGCAGCCACCTGGGACCTGTGATGCTTCTCCCACCTGGGAGGCCAGAGAAGTGCTAAGGGCAGCCTGACCCTGGCAGCACCTGTCTGGTGAGCTCCTGGTCCTGTCTGCCAGGTGACCATTCCTGGTCCTGCTCCCTGCCTTGGCACTGTGGCTGTGACTGAAATTGGGAGCAGCACCATGCACAGCCAGCAGCACCTGCCTTGGTGACAGGGAGGGTGTTACAGCCCCGTGTGACAGTGTAATGCTGTTTCCTCCCCCCCCCCCAGGGCTGGGGTCAGGGGATGCCATCTGTGAATGGACTCCTCTCACCTCAGCTCTGCCAGGGCATCATGGGCACTAGGGGGTTATGCTGTCTCTGTGTATCCCCCCTGCCCAGCACCAAGCCTTGCAGGGGGTCACCAGTACCCCAACAGGACATGTACTGTTACTGCTATGCTCAGGGCACTGCCAGCCCGTGGCAATTTGGCATCTCACCCCCTGCAACCCCCACATTCCCACTGCTCCCTATGCCAGGCAAAACCTAGGAGGCTCTGCTGTATGTCCCTTTCCAGAAAAAAAAATAAAAGGTACTGGGAGTCTCAGCACTTTGCTGGTGGCTCCAGGCACCCTTCCAGCAGAAAGCATCCCCCTTTTTCTTCCCTCTCCAAGGATGTCGCTGGTGCTGGGAGTCCCTCCCGCAAGGTGCCCTGGCAGTAGCTGGCTCTGCTGCCCACTAGGATGCTCCCAGGGAGCAACCCCTCCCTGCCAGCAGCTCCAGAGGGCTCCAAGGTGTCCAGGGATGCCATTCACCTGCTGGCTGCTTGCTAATAAAACACACATCGTTAAGATCTGGGGAAATTCTTAGTAACATGATGCACCATCGTTCTGAACAACAACATTAGGCAAAGGGAAAAAAAATGGAACAGGAAAGAATGAGTCAGTCACGGGGAAAAGAACAAAAACCCAACCCAAAAATGTAACCCAACCCCTGACAATGCAATCACTGGGAGGGAATCAGCCCCCCTCTCCATAAATATTAATTAGTTATGTGCAATTGTGTGTAGTACTATAGTGCAAATAGCTCTGCATTGATCGCGGGGCAGCGGCCGGAGGGGCTGCCCCAGGTGACACAGGGACTAGTTAAGGACAGACAAGAATCAACACGGATTTCCAACAAACAAACAAAAAAAAAGCAACCCAACCACTGGGAAACGCTAAAAAGAAATCCCAGTTGCTGCCTCTGACTGGGCACAGGCAGGGCTGGGCAGTGCTGGTGCCCAGCAGCATCCCAGAGCTGGGCAGGGGCAGGGCAGGGCCTTCGCTCCCCGCCTGCTGCTGGAACAGGGGATGGGGATGTGGGACAGGTATGCTCTGGTTGGAGCTGTGTGGGCATAGGGGGTGAGCTCAGCAGGACATGGGCACAGCCAGGGCATTGCTGGCTTCAGACCAGTCCTGTGGCTGCACAGCACAGTGTGGGGCAGTGCTGCTGGCAAACCCCTGCATGGGCACAAGACTGAGCCCAGCAGTGTCCTTGGGCACCCTGTGGCACTGCAAACACATCCCACTGAGCACAGCCACGTCCACGGGCACCCTGTGAAATCCCACTGAGCACAGCAGTGTCCCCAGGGACCCTGTGGCACCTCTCACAGAGCCCAGGAGTCCCTGGGCACCCCTCACCCACCGCTGCCTCCAGCCCAGGCTCTGGCTCTCCAGCCATGCCCATCACGTGCTGTTCCAGGGGCTGAGCTGCAGGCATTGCTCCAGCAGCACGTCCTACCTCTCACCCAGTGCCAGCTCCTGGCACCACACAGCTCCCCTTGCATGGCTGAGGTCGGTGCCAGCTCCTCAGGCCAGGCTTGGCAAGCAGGCAGGAGACAGAGTTTTCCCAAGCAGTTAAAGGAGATGGAGCCTCCTCTGTCCCATGCCAGGCAGGAGCCAGACAGGAGCTGTGCAGTGTCCCTCCAGCTGGACACAAAGTGCTTCTAGGGGCAATCCTGGTTACCCCAGGGATGGTTTGGACCTAAGCTATGTGACAGCCTCCTGCTAAACCACGAGCAACCACCAAACGACACATCGACATGCGGGCGAGGACCACGAAGCGGGTGTGAGCGATGGGCAGGGAAGAGGGGAGCAGGGAGACACCCCACTGCCCCTCTGCCAGCCCGAGCCCAACACCCCTCGCCACCCATCCAGGCTCCTCCCAGCTTTTTGGGCAGGTTTTTTTGCTGTGTGGGTGGGATGAAGGCTGGAGAGTGGCAGTGTCTCGTGCACACACACACGGACCGCGGCAGTCCCGGTGATCCCGGTGATCCCGGCAGCACGAGGAAACGCCGCCATCCTCTCCCCCTTCCCCAGTGAAAAGTTTTACATTTATACAGTATTTAAGACACGCTGATATATAAATTACTGTCTCTATATATACTATGTATAGGCTGGGGGCCAGTCCGTGAGGAAGGGCACCGGGGGCTCATTTCCCTCTGTCCTCTGTGTAGTGCTGGAAGCGGGTGAAGCTCATGAAGACCTGCTCCAGGGAGATCTGGCTCACCGAGTAGTCCTCCAAGCGATACTTCTCTTTGGCTTTCTCCAAGGCCCCAAAGACCTGCAAGGGAGGGCACAGACATTAGGGCAGTGTGACTTGGCAGGGGGGATCCCCAGGCTGCCAGGAGGACCCTCAGATTGTGACAGGGAACCCCTAGGCTGTGACAGGGAACCTCCACACTGACAGGGAAAGCAGACGAAGCTTTTTATCTCCAGGGAGACTTGTGGAAGTGACACCTTCCCTGGCAGAAGGGGGGGGGGAGCCAGGAGATGGATTATTTAGCAGAGTATCTGACTCCATTTAAAAATATATCCTGTGTATATGAACATTTTACATATTTATATGAGATAAATGAATATATATACACACACACACACACACACACACACACACACACATACACAACTGGGCTTGAATCCCAGCCCAGGGTTGCTGCTAACACATAATATATATAAAATATTTACATAATCTTAAAAAACCTGCATAGCATACTATATATACACATATATATGTATATATACTATATACATAACTAGCTGTGCATAGCATACAGCTAGCTTATATATAGCTATATATAATATCTAAAATATTTATAAATATAAACACACATATATTTATAAACTATATGTAGTTTTTATATAATCTGTATACTATGTACTCTCTCTATAGTCTCTATATATTCTATACAATATATAATTGATATATATGTACTCTAGAGTATCACCATATACTATATATAGTATATAGATAAATAAAAAAACCTATATATACTATATACAGTGCTTATAGTGTATATATTATATAGTGTATATACAGTGTATATAGGATAATATATTGTAATGTATATAATATACATATACATAATATAGTGTATATACACAATATATACACTGTACATACTGTATATAATATATAGATATATAAAACCCTATATATACCTATATACTGCATATGAAAACAATCTGTATACTATGTATACCTCTGTATACATGTATTTATATATAGATAGCGTATATATATAGGCAGATAGTATTACAGAGATAGATAATATACATCTGTATATACTATGTATATATTCCATATATTACCACCTATGTACATTCTATGCAGATGGTTACATACTATACTTACTATATATATATGTGTATATATATATATATATACACACATATACACACATATATATACACATATATATATATGCACACCCATGGGGTTTTATCTGTATCCCTGGGCTGGGATCCTACTGGGTCCACAGTTGGGTAAAGCCATTGCCCACAGCCCTGGTGGGACCACAGGGTGACACCCAAAGCTGGGGTGCCAGGGGGCTCCTGGGGCTGAGGGACAGGAGCAGGCAGGTGCCTACCCATGCCATGTTTCCCACTGGGATATCAGGGTGGGAATGATGCCTACTGGAAGCAAAGCACTGAGAGCATGCAAAGGGGCAGGAGGAGGGTTCTCTCCTCCTGCAAACAGGGGATTTGCTCCAGCACCCCCTTACCTGTGCCCAGCTGAGGTTCTTGTTGGTCAAGTGGTAATGCACCATGCCCTGGTGCTCATGTTTCAGGACACTGCCTGGGAAAGATGAGCAAGGACAGGTTCTGGGTTAGGGAATGTGCTGAAGCTCACACCCAGCACCCTGCCCTCCCTCCGAGGGCTCACAGTACCTGGGAAAGTCTTCTCCACGAAGGCCTTGAAGGCCAGCAGCTCGCCCTCCTCCTCGCTCCGTGTCTTGGCCAGCAAGGTGTAGCCACTGCCAAACTTGCTTTTGAGGTGCTGGGGGCTGCCCAGGCACTTGAACTGCCCGTTCACCATGATGGCCAGGCGTGTGCACAGCGCCTCGCACTCCTCCATGCTGCAGGAGGGAGAGGACTCGTTCAGAGAATCATGGAATGGTTTGGGTTGGAAGGGACCTTAAAGCTCATCTAGTCCCATCCCCTATTATGGGCAGAGACACCTTCCACTAGACCAGGTTGCTCAGAGCTCCATCTAACCTGGCCTTGAACACTTCCAGGGATGGGGCAGCCACAGCTTCTCTGGGCATGTAAACACCAGGACACAACAGCAGAAGTTTCTGCAAAGTGGTTGGAGGTGTATTCCCTCCTCTCTAGGCTTTTGGAGGAGGGAGATTTAGGTAAAGCCAGCCCCTGGTTGCAGACAGGGACTGCCCACCCACCAGGCTCTGGAGTTGGGTCCCATCCCTTGGACCTGGCCACTCTCCCTGATCTCTCACGCTGAGCCCTGCCCAGCCAAGTGTCACCTGTGGGAGGTGAAGATGATGGATTTGCCACACTCCCGTGTCCGTGTCACCGCGTCCCAGAGCAAACGCCGGGCCACGGGGTCCATGCCAGTGGAGGGCTCATCCAGGAAGATCACGGGGGGACCACCAATGAGGGCAATGCCAGCACTGAGCTTCCGCTTGTTACCACCACTGCAGAGGAATCACAGAACCATTACAGTTGGAAACAATCTCCAAGATCATCAAGTTGACTGAAAAAGGGAGATGGGAATGTAAACAGAGATCCAGGACGAGCACAGGGAGCACCAGGGCAGCGGACACAGGGCTCGTCCACGCCTCTCTCACCTGTAGGTCCTCACGAGTTTGTCGGCGTGGGGCTCGAGGAGCAGCCCCCGCAGCATGTTCTCCACGCAGCTGCCGCTGTAGCGCTCGGGGATGCCCCGCAGCCGCGCGTACATGCTCAGCGTCTCGCGGCCCGTCATGTGCTCCAGCAGGGCATCGAACTGCGGGCAGTACCCGATCCGCTGCTGCACCTGGGGGCGAGAGGAACCCAAGGGAATTAGCTCACAGGCAGGTCTCCGGGCCAGGAGGTGCCTGGGCACCCACAGGGCTTTGCTGCTCCTCAGTGAACGATGGGGGCTGAGCCACAGCTCCAAACCACAGGTGGAATGAGATGGAAATGCTCCTGTTGCTGGAGCAGCGGGGCTGGCAAGGATGGACACAGATAACGTGTCTCTGGGTGACAACTGGGTGGGCTCACACTGCCCTCTCCCAAGCTGGTTCCTCACTGTGAGGGACCATTTTGGGATTCCCAGGATCTCAGGAGAAGGAAAGTGCTGGAGGGTTGGTACCTCCACCATGTCCTGGTCCTTTCCAAGGACAAGAGTGTGACAGAAGGCAGCTCCAGGGAGGGAATCAATCTGGGCCATGCTTTCAGGGCAGACCCTTCTTGTGTTCTCTATGCCTGACCTTGTCGGGGGTCCCATTCACTTATGAGTTGGCCTCAGTGATCCTTGTGGGTCCCTTCTAACTCAGGATATTCTGAGAAATCTGTGACAGTGGTGGAGGAATCCCGAGGTTGAACTGAAAACCCAACCCTGCTCATTTCTTGCTTTTCCAAACGGAGTCGGCAACTCCCAAGGAGTCCTCTAGCGGGGGTCTGGAAAGGTTTGACCTACTTGTTTTAGAGAGATCATTTTCCAATTGTGATCAGTAGCTCACATTTTGCACATTTCCAACTATGGAGCAAAACCTTAGATGAAGGGTTTGCCACCCTCACAAGGTTTGGCTTCCATTTGTATCACATCTGTGATCCCAGTGAAGAGGGGATTGCTTCCACATGACCAGATAATGGAGAGCTGGGCCAGCCAAGGACACAATACCCCTGGGATATTGCCACCCCTGGAACTACAACCACATCCTGCACAGAGGCACCTGCGAGGTGGCTCAGCCCAGCCAGGCACAGGACTGTCTGCAGCACTGCCCCTGCAGCCCTCGGTACCTTCTTGATGTTGGCCAGGATGCTGTGCCCATCCACAAAGGCGTCCCCTGACGTGATGCTCTCATCACCAGTCAGCATCTTGAAGGTGGTGGTTTTGCCTGCTCCATTGAAGCCAAGGAGGCCAAAGCATTCCCCTTTGCTGACGGCCAAGGAGATCCTGTCCACTGCCAGCAGGGACTCCCGGCTGTCATAGACCTGGTGGGGAACACACAAAGCCATGTGTCACCACCTGATGGCACGGCAAGGCAAGGGGTGGCTTTGCCAGCCCCAGGAGTCCACAGCTCAGCCGGCAGCAGGATGCTCAGGGACACGTTCTCCTCACCTTGGTGAGCTCCTTGATGACCAGAGGGCTGCTGAGAGATGACAGCAGTTCTGGTGGCGACTCTAAAACCTTCTTCCTCTCATCTGCCACGTCCCTGTCCTCTGGCAGCACAGACACACGGTTCAGCAGTGCCACCTGAACACACGGGGGAGACACACCCTGTGTCACCTGGCTGCTGGGGGACAAATGGGTGCCTCCAGTGTCCCCAACCCCAGCAGGATCCATCCCTTCCATCAGCCACCTCTGGGGACGCCTCACTCCCTTTCCCACCCCATAAATGCAATGGGATCAGCCCCTCTGAGCAACCTGTTCCAGGGCTGCTCCCTGGGAAGATGATTTGGGTGAAGGGGGCCTGTCTCCAGCTCACAGGGACTCCTGGGCTGGGCTTGGAGGGCCCCTCACTGCTCCCTCCCACACACTTCTGCTCACCCATTTCCGCCGCCTGCAGATGCCACAGATCAGAGTTCTCAGTCTCCAGAGAAGGTTTGTCTCAATGAGGAAGAGGAGGAAGAGGAAGGAGAAACCCTGGACGGCCAAGGAGGTCAGGTATCGCCCGATCCCAGGCGTCTCCCAGGAAAAGTAGTTCATCTGATAACTGATATCTGAGGAGGGATGGAACAAAATCAACACTTGGATCAATCCACACTCAGGGGAGGAGCACATAACCTCCAGAGGAATCTGTGAGCCTAAAGCTTTGCCAGGCTCCTCTCCATCCTCTCCTGCCCACAGCTCTTTCCAACACTTCCCACAAGAGGATTTGGGTCTGGAAGGGATCTGGCAGAAGATGCTCAATGGAGGTACGCAGAGGACACCAATCTTGGGATTTTTTTACTTGCCTATGAAACTTTCTCTAGCCCACATTTTCCTCCAATCCTTAACTGGATCACCTATGAGTGTCAAACACTGCCCAGTTTTTGGTTTAAAATGGTACCTGGAGCTACTGCCCAAGTAGAGGTCCCATGATACTGCTCAGCTCCACCACCCACCCCACAGAGAACCCCAGTGTGACTATGGGGGGTTGGCCAGGTGAGGACCAACCAACACTCACTGAAGGCCTTGCAGATGAAAATGGCTTCAACAGAGGAGGTGCAGAACTGAATGAACTCGTAATTCTGGTAGAAGTCACTGATGCACTGGCCCAAGCAGTAATTGGGTAAGACAAGAAAGACTTTATCCAAGGTTTTGGAGAGGTCCACCAAGCCCAGCTCTGAAAGAGGAGCACAGGAAGATCAGGTGATTGGAGACGGCTGGTTTGGGAGAAAGATGCTGATATTGCCAAGTTCAGAAAGAAATCAAACATATTTTGTCATGTTTAATGGGTGGGAATGGACTGTTGTAGGGTTTTACTGCCAGTGTGGGGACAGTCCTGGGATGACAGAGTTCCCTTGGGGGTTGGACTGTCCTGGTGATGACTGGGCAGGTACAGAGGGCAGTGACCTACCCGGGATGCTCATGATGGTGACAGCGAGGAAGGTGGCGGTGCCAGACAGGATGTTGAAGATGGTGAGTCGGGTGTAGGCCGTGGCTGCCACTGAGAAGAAGAAGCTGAGGAGGTACATGAGGGGGATGATGGCCCAGCCATAAAGGAGGAAGATCAACATCACATCAACAAGGTGGCTGTCTTGGGTGAAGGCTTGCACATCAAAGGCTTGGAATATCACCTGGGGCACAGCAATGTGGGGAGAACGCACATTTGGGTTAATCTCAAGCAACATCTCCTTGTCCCAGCGGCCCAGACACTGGGGTAACAGCAGCACTGCACTGACCCAGAGAACCCCTCATAGATGGGTCCTACCAGCAGCCTGGGCTTGTCCCCAGGGAAGCCCTTTCTGCAGACTGGGATGCAGAAGGGCAGATCTGGGAAATTCCTCTCCAAGCTCCCATGGATTTAACATTTCCTAGTGCCCATAGCCAAGTATTCAGGTGCCAGAGGCTGCAGTCAACTGCCCCAGCTGGTTGGCCATGGTCCAGCTGCCAGCAGGATCAAGGGACAGTTTTCTTGCTGGTCCTTTCTACTGAGACAACACCAGTGGCCTTGTCCTTTTCCCTGCAACCTCACACATCCCAGAGCAGCACCCAGCGCTCCCACCAATGTGGAGGGCATCAGGGCAACTCACCAGCATCAGAGCACAAGGGATGAGGAAGTTGATGATGTCCCAGAGCAGGGCAGAAAGCCAGAAGTTGACCACGTAGACGCCACTGACGAACTGGACGTGCTTGGCCTTGATGGCCCGTTCGCTGACCAGCAGCAGCGCGAAGGTGCTGGCGAGAGAGGCCATCCCGTACAGCAGGTTGATGGCAATGGCAAACCCAGTCTGGCCTCTGTGGGGACAGAGGGGCAGGTGAGAGCAGGGACACCTTGAGAAACCAACGCTGAGGCCACACAGGGACAGCACAGAATCACAGAATATTCCAAGGGAAGGGACCCAAAAGGATCATCAAGTCCAACTCCTGGCCCTGCACAGGACACCCCAACAATCCAACCATGTGCCTGAGAGTGTTGTCCAAACACTCCTTGAGCTCTGGTAGGTTTGGAGCTGTGCCCACTGCCCTGGGGAGCCTGTTCCAGTACCTGACCACCCTCTGGGGGAAGAACCTTTTCCTGATGTCCAGCCTAACCCTCCCCTGACACAGTTCCAACCATTCCCTTGGGTCCTGTCACTGGTCACAGAGAGCAGATATTGGTGTTGCCCTTCTGCTGCCCCTCATGAGGAAGTGTGGTCAGCACACCCACACCAGGCTTCTTGCAGAGAAGAAGCTGCAAGAAGTTAGAAGCTGTAACAAGCTGGCTACACTCCCCCAGCATACCAAATAAACACCCCAGTGAGATGAGCATCTCCCAGACAGAGTCCACCCTGCACAGCCCACCAAAAAACTTCACCCTGCCCTGGCGAGGTCCCATGCGTGGCCTCTCTGTACAGGAGAGGTTCAGAGACCCCAGATGTGGGATTTTGTGAAGTGTACAGCCACACATACTCCCTGCTCTGACCTCCCAAGGAAAACCAACCCCAACCTCTGAGACATGTCTGTGGGGTGACGTGGCTTCCAGGCTCAGGCAGGTAAGTCACCTCCACAGCTTTGCTCCTTTGTCCTCCTGAGTGTAATCACAGCTACGTTTGGGTCTGAGAAACTCCAGCCTGGCTCCTCCACTGACCGAACACAACCAAGCCACCCTGCACCCACAGGAGCCACGGGCCCTAGCAGGAAGACGAGCACTGTGCCATCACACGTACTCCATGAGCTGGTCCTTGGCCTTCTCAGTGATGTTGCGGGGCTGGGGGTAGTTGGTGATGGTGATGGAGGCGTTGGGGCCCGCCAGCACCCTGAGGACAGCATTGTCAGCCAGCATGAGGGCGGTGGCCGGGGCGTGGTAGGCCTGGTTGTTGAAGAGCGCGGTCACCACCGTGCGGTTCCCGGCGCCCTCGAAGGAGGCGGCTGCGATGTAGTGCTCGTTGAAGGCCCCCCCTTCCTCAGAGGCCCGTGAGATGAGGTACTCCTCCAGGCCACCTGCCAAACACACCACTGTCAGGAGCAAGTCCATCGCAGGAGAATTAAATGGGGCCAACTGGAAAAGACCCCAGGCACCCCAGCCCTGGTGGCCCACCCTAGACCTGATCACAGAAACATAGATCCATGGAATCTCCTGAGTCGGAAGGGACCCATGGGAGCCCACCAAGTCCAACTCCTGGCCCTGCACAGGACACCCCAACAATCCAACCATGTGCCTGAGAGCATTGTCCAAACACCCCTTGAGCTCTGGCAGGTTTGGGGCTGTAACCACTGCCCAGGGGAGCCTGTTCCACAAACACAGGGTTACGAAGAAGGCAGCTCTGCTCAAGTGAGGGGGGGTCTTGCCAACGTTGGGACACTCCCACGCAGGAGCAGATAGACAGGAATGTGTCAGATATGCTGTGGCTCGGACCTAAACTACCTGCACCAGTGGCTCCACCTGCTCCATGGGTTGTCCCTGAGCCCTCACCCAGCACCTCCAGCGGCGACTGGCGCTGGGCATCCAGCAGCTCCACGTACTGCTCCGCCAGCCTCTGGGACAGCCCCGCGGCGCCCGGCACCGAGAAAGGCACGACGGTCTGGCCATAGGGCTCCAGTGTCAGCCGCAGCTGGGACGAGTCCCGCGGGCCCGGGAAGGTCTTGGCCACGATGAGGGCAAAGGCAGTGAAGATCAGAGGCACGAGGAACTGCGCCGCCACCATCTTCCAGTTGCGCCAGCTGTACATGGCTCGCTTCATGAACATGGCGTAGAACTGCTGGCAGCACAGGTAGAACTGGCAGGGGAGAGGTCAGGTCAAGGTGAGCCCTGCTGGCTGTGGACACATCACCCCACACAGCTGATGGGGAAACGACTCCAAAACCACTCCTCATCCTGCATGCAACCCTCCAGCCTGCAGCAGAGCCTGCTCTCAGCCAAGCCTGTCAAGGGATTAGCAGGGCAGCTGCCTGGCTTCAGCACATCCGACTCCCTGGCTTCTGAACGAGACACAGCCTCTTTGGGATCTCAGGTGTTAAAAGCAGTATCAGCCATGACCTTTACCTTCCTCCACCTCCCAGCATTTGAGGTTCACAAAGAGGATTACTGTGGGGTGGCTGCTGCCGAAGCGGCCAGGGGAGACGCCTGGAGTGCCCAGCCCAGCCCCTGCCAGCACCTTCTCTGCTTTCCAAACCCTGCAACACCCTTCTCCCCCTCTGCTTTTGAGACGTGCCCTTGAGAAGACAAGGGATATTTATCACAGGCGCAGAGGCAGCGGGGTGTGAAGGGCTGTGCAGGATCTGGGACACGAGCCTAGCCAGGGAAGGGAGATGGATTTTCAACCCCAGTGATGGAGCAACGGTAGGTGAAAACCACTTTAGACCACCTGGAATACCTCAAAGAGCAATTCTGTAGATGTCAAGATTAACGCAAAGAGGATGGCAGTGACCAATCCCCCCAACCCTAAAAGTCATTTGCCCTAAAAACACAGATTCCAACTTAATCTTCCAATTTCAAGCCACATGTCATGAGATCGGCCATGGGGGAGGCTCTACCTGGTAACCCTGCTCCAAACCCCCTCTTCACAAGCCCCCTCCCCGTTCCTGCTGCACCGTGCCCCCAGCACTCACCCCGGTGTTGAGCTTGATGCTGGAGCAGTCCTCGGTGATGAGAGCCCCGCTGTCGTCCGTCATGTCCGTCATGCCACTCAGGCTGCTCGAGTCATCCATGGCCCAGTCATTGGAGCGTCTCTCGTGCTGGTACTGGAGGGCAGGCAGCTGGATGGCCTGGATATCCATGCTGGAGTCCACCAGCTTCCCAACCCTGTGCCAGGAGGGAGAGCAGGTGATGCAATACAAGCCCAGGCCGGATCAAGCGGTTCTGAGCTGAGGAAGCCAAACCCAAGGCAGCAAACCCCACATGAGCTATGCAGGACATCCTCAAACCACATGGGGATGGGTCATCCCTCGTTCCTACCTCAGGAAAACCTCCTCCATGGTGGTGACCGAGGCGCCGTAGCTGGCGATGCCCAGCTCCTCCCGCCTGTGCTCCAGTTCCGTGAACAGGGCCTCGAACCTGAGTGGAGAAGTGAGATGTTAGACACTGATGCTCATGAGAGGGGGCACTCAGGGGTAAAGACCCTCTGTGCATCAGCCCTGCAGCTGGTTTAAGTCTTACTGCCAACTCCAGGGCTGCCTGTGGCACTGAGCATCCCTCTGTCCACAAAAGCAGCTTTTGGGCTCCATCAGCTGCTCTTCCTTGCCTCAGCTATCACAGAATCATGGAAACACAGAAGGGTTTGAGTTTGGAATGGACTTTAAAGACTGTCTCATTCCAAAGCCCCTGCCACGGGCAGGGACACCTTCCACCAGATCAGGTTGCTCCAACCCTCATCCAACCTGGCCTTGAACATTTCCAGGGATGGAGCAGCCACAGCTTCTCTGGGCAACCTGTGTCAGGGCCTCACCACTCTCACAGCCAACAGTTCCTTCCTAATACGCAATCCGAATCTCCTCTTTCTCAACTCAAAGCCATTCCCCCTTGTCCTGTCCCTTCAGGTCCTTGTCCAAAGTCCCTCTCCACCTCTCCTGGAGCCCCTTTAGGCACTGGAAGGGGCTCTCAGGTCTCCCTGGAGCCTTCTCTTCTCCAGGTGAACACCCTCAGCTCTCCCAGCCTGACTCCAGAGCAGAGGGGCTCCAGCCCTCGGAGCACCTTTGCTCCAGCAGCTTCATGTCCTTCTGTTGGAGCCCTAGAGCCAGAGGCAGCACTGCAGATGGGGTCTCACAATGGCAGAGTAGATGGGGACAATCACCTCCCCTGACTGCTGGGTCCATAGATTTGATTTTGGAGCCAGAGCAGCCTGCCTTGTTTGTGCCACCCTCCACACTGCAGGAGGAACTGAACCCCATTTTCCAAGACCAGCTCTGACCAGCAGCTCCCCTTTCCAGCAAGCCCACAAGGACAGTGTGTGCCCCAGTGTGTGGAGACAAGGGGACCCAGCCAGGGTCCCCAGGTAGGGGACGATGGCATTACCTGTGCGTGCTCTCCTTGGGCAGGATGAAGGACAGCTCTGCCCCGGCGTTGCTCTCCATGGTGGCGTTGGGCACGTACTGGCAGATGAGGCGGGAGATCTCCCCCAGGTTGCAGTAGGGCTCCTTCACCATCACCATGTGATATCCTGCCCCTGGGCAGAGCCACGAGACAAGGGAGAGGAGGGTCAATCCCAGCCCAGCCTGGCCCGGGTAGGGGGCTGGAGAGAGGGATGCTCAGGCATGACTTTGCCTGGGCTGTGGACACAATGCAGGAGCAAGTGTGGGGATGGGCCTCAGGAGAGGCAGAACAGCAGGATGGAGAGCAACCAGCCTTCAGACAAGGAGCAATAGGCCCCCTCCCTGCCCTGTGCCCTCATCCTGCTCCTCCCTGGTGAGCAGACCTGGAGCGTGGGCTGCTGCCCCTCCCGTACCGTATTTGCGCTTGAGGAAGAGCGAGGAGCCGCAGCACTGCAGCTCGCCCTTGGCCATGATGGCAATGCGGTCCCCCAGCAGGTCTGCCTCGTCCATGAAGTGGGTGGTCAGAAGGATGGTTCTGTTGCTCCTCTGCTGCTGCAGAAGGTCCCAGGTGGCCCTGCGAGAGGCCGGGTCCATCCCCGACGTCGGCTCATCCAGCATCACCACCTGCACAGGGGACATGGCAGCAGGTCAGGAAGGGCTGGGAGAGGCCCAGCAGTGCAGGAGGGACAACCCCGGGGCCCAGGAGGAGCCTTGACCTCGCAGCAGTGATCTTGTTTGGGGGAGCAGCTGCCAGGCAGCAGAGCCTCAGGGCATCGTCCCCTTTGTGAGTGTGCTCCTGTCCCCTCCCCATTGTCCCTGCTTCTCCCACTGGCTCACCACGGGTGAGGAACAGCCTCAGAGCCACCCCAAGGACTGTGTTGGCCCCAGGTTTGAGCTGAACCCCGTTGAAGCTGCTTGCCTTGGAGTCCCCGATGAGGGCGATGCCGATGGAGAGCTTGCGCTTCATTCCCCCAGAGAGAGCCTTGGTGAGGGAGCGGCGCTTGTCCTCCAGGTTGAGGATCCTCAGGATGTGGTTGATCTCCTCGGGGCACTTGGAGGGTGGGTATCCCTTCAACTGCCAGATGGGGGAAGGGAGAGTCAAGCCCAGGTCTGCCAAACCCCACCACACTCCCTTCCCCATACCCAGGCAGGAAAGTGGGGAAGCAGAGATGGGCTCCTGCCCACCCCTGAAGGAGCTGGCACAGCTGGTGTGGGGTTTTCCACAGAGTCATGCTGCCAGTGACCCTCCACTCCTCCCTCAGCCAAGCAGGGAGCTCCTGCCTGCAGATGAGGTGGGAGGAGGAGGCAAGGGCTGTTCTGCTTATCATAGAATGCTTTGGGTTGGAAGGGGCATTAAAGCTCATCCAGTCCCATCCCCTGCCATGGGCAGGGACACCTTCTACTAGCCCAGGTTGCTCCAAGCTCTGTCCAACCTGGCCTTGGACACTTCCAGGGATAGCCACAGCTTCTCTGGGCAACCTGTGCCAGGGCCTCACCACTCTCACAGCCAACAATTCCTTCCCAATATCCCATCTAACCCTGACCTCTGACAGTGGGAAGCCATTCCTCCTTGTCCTGCCACTCCAGGCCCTTGTCCAAAGTCCCTCTCCACCTCCCTTGGAGCCCTTTTAGGCCCTGGAAGGGGCTCTCAGGTCTCCCCAGAGCCTTCTCTTCTCCAGGTGAGCACCCCCAGCACTCCCAGTCTGGCTCCAGAACAGAGGGCCTCCACCCTCTGACCATTTACGTGGCCTCCTCTGGAACCACTTGATGGATCTCACCCCTCAGGAAGCCAGGAGGTGGCTGCTGGGTGCCTCCCCCAGGCCTGGCTGCCCCCCAGTGCCACACTCACCCCAGCATAGAAGTGCAGGTGCTCTTCCACCGTCATGTTGTCGAAGAGCACGTCGTGCTGGGGGCACAGCCCGAGGCTGCGGCGGATCAGCACCATGTCCTGGGAGATCTCGTAGCCATTGATGTAGGCCTGGCCACCCGTCGGGGAGTGCAGCCCTGCCAGGGGAGAGAGGATAACCTCAGGGCTCAGGATAACCCCAAAGGCAAAGAGCATCCCCCCACACATGCGGCTTTCTGCCAAAATTCAGAGCAAGCCTATCTCCTGCTCAAGCTGGGGTACAACAGCTTCCTCCCACCCTCAGGGTGGGCTGTGTGGCACCCACAGGTGGGACATGGACCTGGCAGTGCAGCAAGGAACAAGCCTGGCTCTGAGCTGAGCAGAGGTCAGGACAGAGCTCCAGGAAGGTCTCATGAGCCCCCTGAGCTGCCAGGAGCAGCTCAGAGCAACAGAGAACAGAAGAGAACCATCAAAGGTCACCGTGTCCATCATGCCAAAACAGGTGCCCTGGAGCTCAGCAGCTCAAGGGTGACAAAGACCAGTTAGTTCTCCCTTATCTGCCTTATCATGGCAAACCCTATAGAAACCCATCCTAGAGTGGGTCTGGTGTCTTCTCAGGGCTCTCCAGCACAAAGACTGGCCGTCATTTCCCCCACTACCTGATCCCACTCTCGTAGAGGGCTGAGCAGGGACCCCCATGCTCCCTCCATTTCCCTCTCACTACCCCAGCATGCCTGGCCAACAGCTCAGCAAACCAAAGGTGCTCCAGGGAAGAGTAAAAACCCCTCCCCAACCTCAGAGATGAGGTTCAGCTCCTCTTTGAGGGCCAAGCCATCAGCCCTTCCCTGCCCCACACCAGCCCCACAGCAGGATGCTCTACCTGTGAGCATGGACAGGGTGGTGGTCTTCCCAGCACCATTGTGTCCCAAAAGGACAGTGATCTGCCCTTCGTACATGTTCACTGTGAGGTCCTTGACTGCCTCTTTTGTCTTGTTTCCCACTTTGAAGACCTGAAGAGATCACATTAATGAGCTGATGCTGTACTCCAGGCAAGTGCTCTGGGATGCTCCACCCAGCATCCACTGGGATGCTCCCAGGGTGTTCCAGTACACAACAGCTCTAATTCAGGTAAAATTCAGATGTCACTGCACCTGTAAGTACCCAGCACTTCAGTCCACCAAAAAATGCAGCCAGCTCTGGGAACAGCCTTACCTGCTGTCCCCAGCAGGCAGCAGATTTTACAAAACCAACATTATGGTGTCTTTGTGCCGTGCTGAGCAGTGGGTACCTTGGAAAGGTGCTTTATTTTGATGCCTGACACGAGGTCAGCAGGTTCCTCCTCAATGTACTGACTCTTCAGGGCCTTCTCGGGGTCCTCCTCCTCCTCCTTCTCTTTCCCCACGACAGTCCTGGGCCGCCCGCACCAGTATGAGGGCTGATGGAGGAAGGGAGAGAGAGAACTCAGGCATAGGCAGAGCCCATCTCTTCTCCCCAGCCTTGGCCACCCTCCTCTCCCACAGACATCTCCTAGGGATCTTTCAGACCACTCTCCTCAATCTGGGAATTGCCAACCAGCACACCTTCAGCAGGCAGGGCAGACAGGATGGGACAGCTCCTCCTGCCTTGCCTCCTTCCTCCATCTCTCCCTTACAGCAGGACTGCCTGGGGTCACAGAGCAGCTTTTCCCATCTTCATCCCCATGGAAAAGGTCAGTATCTCAATGAGAAGTAAAATCACTCAGGCAGAAGCACCTTGCCCAGGAGAGCCCATGAGAGGGATGATCATTCCCTCCAAAACCTCTGACACATACTAAATACAAACAGCCTGGAGTCTACCCTGCTGCAGTTACAGCCTTTTTTCCTTTCATCTGGCTCTCTGGGAATGAAGTTAAATGTTTGTGACCTTAAACCCCTGTGGAAATAACAATTCAACAACTCCTGGATGCAAAATTGGCTTTTGGTAGATGGCTGCATCTCCACTCCCCCGGCCTGGCTGCAAGAGGGAGTGAGATGTTGGAGTGAAACCATGCTGGGATAAGGAATTTAGAGGGGAGGAGGAAAAGCCTCTCTATCAAACAAGGGATCCAGCCACAGGATCCAAAGGAATTGTGTTGCTCCCCACAGTGCCCACTACAGCTGCAGCTGCTGAAGGTGATGCCGAGCATTTGGCTTGGCAGAGCGAGGGTGGCTCAGCTGACAAGGTGACAGTCATCACCCACCCCCTGGCACGTGGGGGCTGGCAGTGGATGGCAGTGCTCAGGGGGGGTGTCAGATGACTGGATCTGGTTGCTCACACTTGAGGTTTCTCTCCAATGCCTTTGCTTGGGCACGGAGACATTTAACAACACCCTGCATGCCAGGAAGTGTCGGGACAAAGATTTAAAGCCAAGACGACCTTCATAGGCAGTAAAAAATTACAGCTGCATAAGCCTTCAGCCAGGACGTGCTGCAGCCCCTGTGACTTTGGAGGCCAGATGGTGCCACTCTCATACATCAGACCAGCCCACTGCATGGCACAGAAGTGGTGACTGTGCCCAAATGACGCCCCTGGAGCCCAGGGAAGGGGTGTAAGCAGAGCTCACCGTCAGGAAGAAGTACCAGGGCTGTGGCACACCGTACTCCCCGGGGAACACAGCCTCCACATACCAGGCCACCAGCCCATAGAGCACCGAGTCCAGCAGCAGCATCCCCAGCACCTGGGCCAAGGTGAAGTTGTCATCCACGCTGACGGGTTTCATGAGGTCCCTCCACTGGATGCCAGTCCCTGCAAGGCACACAGGGCACTGCCACCTCTGCATCCCCAGCAGGACACAGGTTTCTCCAGGACTGGCAAAGAGCATCCCCTCTCCCAGTTCCCAGTTCTGTAACGACGACCACCTGCACAGCTCTACAATCCCTTCTGTGCATGGAGGGAAAAGAGGCACGGACATCCTGAGGCTCCCCACCCTACCACACTCCTTCCACCCCACCATGCTCCCTCCATCCCACTATGCTCCTTCCACCCCGTTCTCTGCCACTGCCTGGGATGAAATGGCCCCTTCTCCTCCATCACCCCTGTCACCACAGCCACTGGTCTACTGCCAGCACTTTGTAAATGCATGGTTCTGCTGGAACCAACAGCAGGCTCATTAATTAAAGAAATTAAAGATATATATCAGGAAGGAGGAAATGCAATGGTTCCTATCCATTAGAACAGAATTCCTTTGGTAATTAAAGTGATGATGGCATTTTGCACAGCCCAGGGGCATGGAGAGGCTCCCCTGGTGTGGAAGCAATCAGCAATTCACCCTCCTGCTCTCCTTAGGAGCAGGAAAGTGCTTCTCCCTGACATCTTTTCACCAAGCCAGTCTCATCCCATCAGAAAATCAGGCTGACTCCTCTCCCCAGGGACAGGATGTTCCCTCCCCAGGAACAGATGGCACTGCTCACCTTTCCCTTCAAACATGCCGATGAGCTGTGCCCCCATGGCCATGGCCACATTGGAGATGAGGCAGGATGCCAGCTTCTGGCTGTGGGACATCAGGTCATAGCGGGGCGAGATGAAGAAGTAGGGGATGTAGGAGAAGAAGTAGAGAAAGCCGCCAGCAGCAGCCGCGACGTTTGCTGCCAGCAGGGAAGAGCGGGAGGGAAAACGTCAGTAACACGGTGATGCCACCCAGTATCCTCACCAGCCTTCCATCCAGGGAGATTCCAGCCTTTGGCACAAAGGCTGGGTACATGGAGACAGGATGAGGACAAGCCCCTGTCCCACAGCAAGGCAGGAGCCACATCTGGCTCCCAACCCCATGGTGGGCAGCTGCAGAAGGCCCTGCACACCCCAGAGCACAGAGTCCGGGGGCTGTGAGACAGCAGCATGAGGCCCTAAGGCATGAGCTTGTCACAGAATCACAGAATAGTTTGGATTTGAAGGGACCTTTAAGACCATCTTGTTCCACACTCCCTGCCATGGGCAAGGACACCTTCCACCAGATCAGGTTGCTCCAAGGTCTATCCAACACAGTCCTGAACAATTCCAGGGATGGGGCAGCCACAGCTTCTCTGGGCAACCTGTGTCAGGGCCTCACCACTCTCACAGCCAAGAATTTCTTCCTAATACCCAATCTAAATCTTCCCTATTTCAACTCAAAGCCATTCCCCCTTGTCCTGTCCCCCAGGCCCTTGTCCCAAGTCCCTCTCCAGCTCTCTTGGAGCCCCTTTAGGCACTGGAAGGGGCTCTCAGGTCTCCCTGGAGCCTTCTCTTCTCCAGGTGAACACCCCCAGCTCTCCCAGCCTGCCTCCAGAGCAGAAGGGCTCTGGCCCTTGGAGCATTTTCGTAGCCTCCTCTGGACCTGCTCTGGTTTGGGAAGCAACAGCACCCACATCCCCTCCCACCCACTGTGTGGAAAAGGCAGCCAAAAGGGGAAGAAAGACCCCTCCCCTCCACATGTGGAAGTGATCAGTAACACAAGGAGGGACCAGGGTGGGACTCACCTCGCGAGAAGAAGGCGCTCACCATGAAGTTGAAGGAGATGGAGGAGATGGAGAAGATGGCAAGGAAGGTGAACACCAGCGTGGGGTCACTGTTGGTGAGCACCGCTCCCTGTTCACTCACCTGCTGAGAGAATCTGGTCACTCCCAGAGCCAGCCGTGCCTGCAGCACGTGCAGGCAGCCCAGACCCGATGTTCTCCAAGGGTTAGAGACAAACTGAGATGGATGAGAACACCCAGAAACTCCCAGACCACTCCAGAGGAAGGAAATACAGCTGGCCTTCATGTGACATGGGGTCTAAGGGACAGGGGACAGCCTGGCCAGCACCCGGGCAGCCCCCTCCTGCTTCCCACGGTGTGGGCACATGCAGAGGGAAGAGCCCAAGTCCCTCCAAGGGCTATAGGAGGGTGGTCCTGCTCTGCACAGTGTTCATGGGGCTTCCAAGCCCCAGGCCCCTCCGAGGGAGTCCCCCCTGCCATGAACACAGCTGTGGGGCAGCACTGCCCACCTCGCTCTGGAAAAGGCTGACTCCAGCCTTCGGAGGAGCCCTGGGACACCAGGACAGTCCTATGGCAGAGCAGCTCTGTCACCCCTGTGCCTTGCCAGCACAGAGCTCATGGCCTGGGGACAGACACTCACCTTGACACAGAAGAGCACGGTGACGAAGAACACGGACACCAGGAGGAAGAGGAAGAACATGAGGAACCAGGCGCTCCAGTGCAACCAGTTGCTGAGGCCCATCATGCGCATGTACTCCTGTGGGAGGTCACGGTGTCACCCAGGGCTGCTCCCCGGGCACGGCCAGGGCGACCTGGAGGTGGCTCTGCCCCGCGGCACAAGCGAGGAGGTGGCAGCCCCAGGTGCCACCAGAGTGGTCCCTGCACAGCCACCAGCCTGGCGCGGTGTCCCCATCTCCCCGGACAGGGCTGCCACCACAGAACATGTCCCCAGAGAGACAAGCTGAGCCCAAACCCACAGCAGGGTGCCAGCAGTGTCACCAGGGCCACACAGCAGCAGGCAGGACACCCAGTACCTGAGGTAAGCTAAGCCCTGCTGTTGCAACCACACAGCTGAACCCCAGCCACCCCCACAGCACACGCACACACAGGGCTCTACACTCAAAAGGACAAAAATCTTCCTTCCCACGCACTGAACTCCTGAATCCACAAACTCTGGAACCCACAAGTGTTGCCCTCTCTCCCAGCCCAGGAGAAACACCATCCCTGTGGTCCAACACCCTCGGCTGCACAGCGAGGAGAGCCAAGTCTCATCCCAGCAGCAGGATTAGCAACATTCCTCCCTGGGGCTCGTTAATCCACTGCCATCCCCACCTCCTGCGCTGGCTCCGAACCCAATGGGGATTTTGTTCCTAATTTAAAGGCATCATCCATTGGGAAACGCCACTGCTCACCTTCAGCTTCTTCTCCTTCTCGTGGACGACGGCGCGGACGATGTTGAGCGAGGTGTAGGTGAAGCTGAGCATGAGCAGCAGTGGCAGCTGGTTCTGGATGGCCAAGAGGAACAGGTCATTGACGTAGGCGGGGTAGGGGAAGCGCTGTACCACCACTGTGATGTTCTCCAGCAGGCTGGTAGAGCTGGCACTGGCATGATACTGCATGATGGCCCTGTCCACGGCGTGCTGCACCGCCAGGAAACCCTCCCGGAGATAACCTGCACAGCAAGAACACACAGGGATAGAGACAGGTCTGGCTTCTGGACGGAGAGACAGCCCTTGTGGGAAGGATTGGTTGGGAAGAGGAACATGGACCAAAAATGGAGTGTGGAGGAAAAGCAAAAAAGCATCACTAGGACACAGTCCTGCAGACACAGCGGGGCTGGGGAAGGATGGACAGCAACTTACAGAATCACAGACTGGTTTGGGTTGGAAGGGCCCTCAAAGCTCATCTCATTCTACCCCCTGCCATGGGCAGGGACAACTTCCACTAGCCCAGGGACACTCTCCACTAGACCAAACCACTCTCTCATAACCATCATTTAGAAGGAGCTGGCAGGAAAACTCAGTTTACACCATGTCCTGTAGAATGGTTGTGATTTTATAAGGGGGAGATTCCCCGTCACCATCAACCACCAAAAGTCACCTTTTTCTTTGTAAACCAAAGGAATACAGGATACTCCACAGGCTGTAGGGAGGAAGGATATATCCTGGGACTCATAGGTGGGGCTTAAATTTTTGTGCATTAAAAAACAGTGAAAAGAATTTTAATTTCCCAATAGAATCAGGGAATATCCAAAGCTGGAAGGGACCCACAAGGATCATCCATCCAACTCCTGGCCCTGCACAGACACCCCAACAATCCCACCCTGGCCCTCAGAGCGTTGTCCAAACACTCCTGGAGCTCTGGCAGCCTTGGGGCCGTGCCCACTGCCCTGGGGAGCCTGTTCAGTGCCCAACCACCCTCTGGGGGAAGAACCTTTTCCTGAGATCCAACCTACCACTCCCTGACACAGCTTTAATTAACAAAATAAACTTAAAATAGTTTATTTTTAAGAGGGATTGCTGCCAGGTGTTACCTGAAGAACAACTCAAATTCTCTTACAAAACCCAAAATGAGCATCTTAAAAGTCCCTTGGTTACAATGACCCCGAGAGAGGAGATAAAAGTGGGAATATGAGATCGAGAACAGCGTTTGATATGAACTCATTTACTGAGCAAACACTCTGGGGCTCAAGTTTATTTACACACTGGGAGCACAACCTGTTTGCCCACTTCCTCACACTCTCACTCTCCCTGGATATGGATGAAGGGAGAAACCCCACTGAGGGAAATACCCCCTTTGCCAAGCAGGGGAAGCTCCCAAGAAATCCAGTCCTAAGCCAGCGCCAGCTCCAACGGTGTCCCCTCTGGCTCCGGATCTGCCAGTGGTTTGGCTGCCCTTAAACACCTCAAACCACAGAATTGCTCTACTTACTTTTCAAGTGCTTAAACAGCACAATAAACACCGGGCAGTTTGGATTGTGAAATAAAATTTCCATTAAATTAGAAATGGAAAAAAAATTAAATTTTAAAACAATTTATGTACGTTAAAATTTATTCTCATCCAGCCCTACTCAGCAGAGGTGCCCAGAGGCCAGCAGTGCCTGTGAAGTCACAGGATAAAATTGAAATAAAGAATATAGATAATAAATATAACAAAAGTGTAAATATATTTAAATAATATTTAAATTATAAAGAATAATTTAAACATATAAATTAATTTTTAAATTAAATTTAAATAATGAATAAAAAATATAAGAATAAATATATAAATATAAAAATCAAATACATAATGGATAATTAATAATTTAACTAATATTTTAATATAACTATTTTTAAATATGTCATTATTTGATGAATTGTTTATATATGCACTGACAGAAATTGAATATAAATGTCCATATAAATATATAACAATTTAATTATTTTTGTATTTATATAGACTTATACACACACTTATAAAAATTTAACATAAATACCTATATAAATGATTACTGAATTACTTGTCTGTACTTATATAAATTTACTATTTATATAAATATAAATAAATATTTGTTTGGCTTGTATTTTTAAATTATATAATATATAACATAAAATATATATTTTATATAAATATAATATATATAAATATATATTAATATAAATATAACATATAAGGTATATTATATATTAAGATATATAATCTATAAATTTATATTTTATATCTAGTATTGTATTATAACAATATTATTCTATACTGTATATTGTATATTATATATTATGCATATTATTAGAGTGCATATTAAAATTAGATATTCTGTAAATGTAGTACTGGCATAAATATGAATAAATATTTCATTATAATTCATTAAATTTAATTTCTTTTTAAATTTAAAAATTTAAAAATTAATTTAAAATTAATCTATTTCTTTAAAGGCTCAGAGCCTCGGTGACCCCCTGGCAGGGGCTGAGCTGTGCCTGGCGGGTGACCCCCCGTCCTTGGCCGTGCCCCAGAGGGTGGGTGACCTCACCTGGTGTCCCTCCATCGGCAAACTTGGCCTCTCGTGGCCCAGGCAGCTGGAAGAGGGGGAACAGGTAACTGGTGTGCCAGTCCCGGTCCAGGTTGGGGTTCAGCCCCGTCTGCTCGCTCCGCGGCGCGTTCCTGGGGCTGTACTTGAAGCGCAGCTCGTACTCCACCTGCGGGGAGCACAGGAGGAGGGACACACCAAGGTGGGACACAGGGGTGACCCCGGGTGTGTCCCCACACCCCACACCGAGGTGGGACACACGGGTGACCCCGGGTGTGTCCCCACACCCCACACGGAGGTGGGACACACGGGTGACCCCAGGTGTGTCCCCACACCCCACACGGAGGTGGGACACACGGGTGACCCCGGGTGTGTCCCCACACCCCACACGGAGGTGGGACACAGGGGTGACCCCGGGTGACCCCAGGTGTGTCCCCACACCCCACATCCCTGAGCACTCACCTGCAGGGGCAGCGGGGCCGTGCTCTGTGGGAAGTGGTGCCGGAACACCACGGCGGCCAGGACGCTGCCAGAGCGGTTGTCCAGCCTCACATACTCCTCAAAGTCCTTCTCTGAGGCAAAGCCCTGAGCTGTGGAGGCAGAAGCATGGAGATGCAGGAACAAGGCACGGCAACACAGCATGGATTGATGCTCAGCTACCAGAAGGGTTTGGTCCAGGACATGAGGGATGCTCTGTGCCTGTTGTCAGACACAGGGGAGTCACACGGGATGCTGGAACTGTACCCTGGGCATGGAGACATCCCTCCTTTTTGAGAGCAGGATTCAGCTGTTCCAGAGAAAATCCTAATAGTTTGAAACACCAAGTGCTAAAATTTTCTATGCCTCAAGGTTTCCAAAAATATTCCTTCTCAGGGAAGCGCCAGCCACTTCCTTTAACTGTTTTAGGGCGATATTTTTGTAGACAGAAACTGCAAAAAAAGCCACGAAAAATCAATCCAAAATCCTGTCGTTTTAGTGAAAAAAAAAAAAAAAATCAAACCATTGCCTTGAAGTTCTGAAAAAAATTATGTATCCCAGGAACAGAGCATCAGGATTCAGAATCAGAGTCACAGAATGGTTTGGGATGGAAGACCTTAAAGATATCCCATTCTATCTGCCACCATGGGCAGGGACATCTTCCACTAGCCCAGGTTGCTCCAAGCCCCGTCCAACCTGGCCTTGGACACTTCCAGGGATGGGGCAGCCACAGCTTCTCTGGGCAACCTGTGCCAGGGCCTCACCACCCTCACAGGGGAGAATTTCTTCCTAATCACAGAATTATGGAATGGTTTGGGTTGGAACAGACACTAAAGCTCATCTCTTTCCAGCCCCCTGCAATGGGCACTAGACCAGGTGGCTCAGAACAACAATTCCTAGGAATTTCTGGGGAGGAAGGAACAGCCCCGGCCCCGCTCACCTCGGATGTTGATGGGCAGCGCTCTCTCCACCGCCTCGGCGATGCTCCGGACGGCGCTGCTGTTGGAGGGGACATAGGCCAGCTCCCAGGGATTGCTGGGGTGCCGGGAGGAGAAGAAGCTGGGCAGGTCATCCACGGACTGGGTGGGGTACAGGGTGGCGTTGGGGTGGCTCACGGAGTGCACCCGGTGCCGCAGCGCGATCAGGATGGCGGCGAAGAGCAGCGGCAGGCACACCTCGATGAGGGTCACCAGGATCTGCCGCTTCTGCAGGGCAAGAAAAGAGAGACAAACACAGAGAGAAGTACAGCAAATATATCATGTCTCTTTATATAGACATCTATCACAGTTACCTATCTATACATAGATATCTATAGGTATATACAGATATAAAGAGAGAAAAAAGAAGATGGAAATACAGAAGGTAGATCAGCACAGTAAGAGGCTCAGGGCATGGAAACACCAATAAGCAGTAGCATCTTACATTCCACAAGGTTTCACAACCTGGGTTTTTCCAGAGCCCCGGAATGATGCTGCACTGGTTCCCACAACCTTCATGGCTCTCCATCCAAGGTGTCCCATACCCTAAGCACCTCCCTGGCTCAGACCACCCTCCATAAGAGCCTCCCCCACCATACTGCCAGGTTGAATGATCCCAGCTGGTTGGTTGTCCTTTCCCTGTGCCCTGGGGCTCTGCCGAGTGCAGCAACACTGCTGGAACCAGTGAAGCTTTTCCTGCTGGAGCTGAGCAGCTGCAGGCAGCAGGATATGGGATCTGCATCCCAGGATGGGGCCTGGCAGAGCCACTGGCTACAGGATTGGGATCACTGCAGCACAGCAAGAATACCCACGGGCTCAGCCTGCACCCTAAGCCCTGCCTGCACTACACATGGTGGCTCACTATTTTCTTTTAATTGAGGTTCAAGCAACTGGACAATGAACTCAAGCCCGGAGAGTAGAATACAGCAGCTGTGCCAGAGCATGACCCTCCAGTGGCTTCCCTCAGGGCCACCCCTCCTGCAAAATTCCCAAATTCCCACTAGCTAATAACACACACCACCCATGCATGTTCATTAGCATCCAACACAGGTTAATTAGTATTTAAAACTGCTCATCCATCGCAGAGGAACTGGGGTCACCTGACCAATGTGGTCTAGTGGAAGGTGTCCCTGCCCATGGCAGGGGATTGGAATCAGACCGTCCCTTCCAACTGAAACCATTCTGGGATTCCCTCCTGCAAACTGAGCTCCCTTCACCCCAGCCCAGGCACAAGAAAGCACAGCACCCCCAGCCTCAGCCAGGGCAGTGACAGCCCAGAGATGTCCTTGGCCACAGGGATTCACCTCTGCTCATTCAGAGCATGTGCCCAGAGCAGAAGCAGCAGCATTAACCTCTTCTGAGGGCTCTGGCTAATTCAGGCTTTACAAGACACACGGATTTTCCACCTCCCCTCTGCCAGGCTGGAAAGAGGAGCACCACCAGGCAGGAGGAGCACCAAGAATTCTATTCTCACAACTTTGCTGTCTCAGCAACTGGATTTTATCCAGCAAGTGAGCAGGCTCAGGTGGGCACAGTCTCCAGTGGGGCATGAAGGGAGCCCTGAGCACAGCCCAGCCATTCCAGGGAGACAGCCCCACAGCAGCCGGGGTGAACGGGCCCTTGGATGGTTTGTCAGGAGGGGTACAGGGGTGTAAAGCCACACTGCCATCACCCTGCCTGTCAGCACCCACTGGCAAAGCCAAAAGCCCCTCTTGGGGCTTCTCGTGGGAGGAGCAGCCTGCGCTGGGCAGGCAGGGGAAAAGGAGCTTTTCCAACAGCCACGCTGGTAAAAGCGAACAGTGCAGATGCCGGATGGTTTTATAACAGCCCTGGCAGCCCAGCTGCCTCCCACTGATTTACTATTGTATTAAACCCCTCTCCATCTCATGGACTGCTCCAGAACAGCTCCCTGCCCCCTCAACTTGCAGGCTAATACACATTCACCAGCCCTGCCAGGAGTCATTTAAGCCGTGTATTTCAGGGGTGACAGGAACACTCATCCATAATCACCACCTCCGCCTGGCCGGGGCTGCCCCAGCTCCAGGCGAGCCACGTGTGTGTCCCAGCATCGTCCCCTCAGCAGGACAAGGATGGCTTGGGAGCTCTGTGCCCTCATCGGGAGCAGGATTTATGTTTGTATCCCGGCACAGCAGATCTGAGTCAGCTTGTGGCCTTGGAAAACACGTCGAGACAAGTCCCCGCCTCGAGGCGCACCCAGAAAACGACGCTATCGCCCTGCACAGGGGATGGGGGACTGTCCTGCAGCTCGGGGTGCACCAGGGGGGTTTGCAGGCCTGGCCATCACAGAGCAAATCATCCCTGCTGCCGGACCTGGTCTCCTCCCAGCCCTGCTCCCTGCTCAGTGCCTGCGGGGCGGCCGGGCCCAGCCAGCCCTTCCCTCTTCCTTTGGTTTATTTTTACAGCAGCGCCGTGCTGAGCTGCAGAAGGGTAATTGAAAGAGTAAAGCCGGGCGGCAGCCACCTCTGCTCCCTCCTCTTCCGCCGCGCTGTGCCAGGGCTGGCTCCGGGTCCCGGCGGAGCCGCAGATCCGCCCAGGAACATCCACTTAAAGGCGCTGCGGCCATGGCCAGTGCCAGCGGGACACTGCCGGCACCAAGGTCCCAAAATCCCTCAGCACCACCCAGCTGCCATGCAAGGAGGAGGGCTGGGAGCAGCTTTATATTTTTCAGAGCCCTAAAAGCTGCTTCTGAAAGTAATGGAGGAAAAAAAACAACCCAGGGCCTTGGTGGGTTTGGAGGCAGTGGCACCACCAGAGGAGGGCGTGCAATGAGACAGCTCAAAAAACCCACCTTTGCACGGGAGGTGCTTGGCTTATCCTGTCCCGGGACACGGGGAGCTGAGCTCATGGCCAGAGCACAGGAGGGGGACGTTGGGCACAGGGAAAGCGAGCACACAGCCCTGCCCTTAATTCCCAGCACAAAAGCAGGACAACACCACAGGCACAAATAACCCAGTTTTCCTCCAAGAGATCCCCTGGGCCCGTGGGGGAGGTTTGCTGGAGGAGCCAGACCCCAGGCAAGCTGTGATATACCCCTGGTCAGCGGTGTCAGAGGCAGCCCCCCAGCACAGTGCCAGCCTTACCTGCAGGATGTAGTTCTTCCAGAGCAGCAGCCCAAACTGCCTGAGAACAACCATCCTCCCATCAGAAGGGGCCCAGTGCCACCACTGCCGCTCCGCAGGACCCTGGAACAGAGGAGAGAGCTGTGAGTGCCAGGAACTGGTGGAGCTGGGTGGCAGGAGGGCACCATCCTGCATCCAGCATCCCATCCAGCCCCATGGCAGCTCCCTGCTTCCAGCCTGGTGTCACAGCAGCTGGCTTGGCCCCAAACAAGGCAAAATAACCATTCTGTTCTCTCTCCAAGAGTCCCTACTGAGCCAGAGCCTGTGGTTTCTGGCATGGCTGTTCCCAGGGAGGGAAGCATCAGGGTCCTTCCCAGCAGCAGGCAGGAACAGCTTTCCTTGAGCTGCGGGAGCACAGTGTTATGAAATCACAAACACCAGCCCAAGGAAGGCCATCAAACCCCTGGCAGCCCATTATTTTGGGATGGGTTAAAATTTCAAGTTGTGCCTCCACCTCCCACCACAAGAAGGGTTGGTTCTGCAATGTTCTCGGTGCTTTCCCATTAGAAACTCTCCTCGGAGAGGCGAGGATAAGAAAAGGGCAGGGAAGTGCAAGGGAAGGTCTGTGCTTGAGGACAATCCACTGTCTCCTCCCCCTCTCAGGAAGCATCTGCCATGGCTCCAAGTTGTTTTTGTCTCCATTTGCAGTGGCATTTCCTGACGGGGCACTGCTGTCCCACCACGAGATGGGCTGGGATTTCAGGCTTGGAGTGCGGCACCGAGGAGGAAGGGGCAGCCCTGGCACTCTCAGAGCCTCCTGCCCACGGTGCTGGACATGGGGCACCCCTGCCGAGCAGCCCCAGCCCCGAGCATGGCAAATTCCGACAGGGCCAACCCGGATCACAGCAGTGCCCACCGAGCAGGCACCTGCTGGGGTCAGCTCCAAAGCCTGGCAGCACTGAAAGCACCACAGGGACAAGGACAGACACATAACTCATCAGCAACACCCTGGCAGATGCTCCACAGCACGTTTTCCAGCCCTGTCTGGGATAGTATCGGCTCCTTGGATGCAGTCAGCACTCACCAACCTCCACCACCACCCAGCCCTGACCTCAGCTCCCGGAGCTGAACGGTGAACACAGGGAGAGCAGCAAGAGCAGGCTGAGAACCACGGAGGGCTGCGGGCACAGCAACACCCACCTACCTCACCTGCCCTCTGCCACCAGCTCCTCGAGCCCTCCAGGAGCCTTCTCCTGCCTTGGCACACACCTTCCCAGCCCCAGCCCAAAACCCATGTGTGTTCTCAGAGCACACAAAAAAACCACCTTCTCTTTGCCACTCCATGCGCAGAAGACAGATTCCCACAACAGCAGGGACATCTGCGTTCAAGGATCTTCCTCCAGGCAGGAAAAAGCAGAACAGATCTGCTGCTGCAGCCCAGAAAAGTCCATCAGAGCCCCCGCAAGTGGGAAAGGAATAGCAAAAGGGACTTAGCAAAGCTCATCCTAAAGTACCATGTCTCCAGCTGACCTCTGGTCCACATATGCCCAAACAGAACTGCCCACACTCTGCCACAGGACCCCTCAGCAGGTTCCCCAGCCCTACACATGCCCATACCCCACACAGCAGCACCTGAAATACCTCGAAATGAGTCCCCCAGGAGCAGAAACCTTCCTCATACACCCCCATGAAGGGAATTCAGAGTATACCAAGGGAATCAAAATATTGGCTCACTTTAAAGAGGATGAATGTGGCAGTTCAGGCTGGAGCTGGCTGCTGCCCTCACAGAGGTCCCAAATCCTGCTCACTCCACCACACCTTCCAACACAATCTGCCCCCCCGGCCGCCCCCGCGGGTCTTACGCTGCCGTCAGGGCCGGTGCCTTGCTGGGAAAATGTCAAGCAGCTCTTGGGCAACACAAACACTACGCAAAGACAGAAACCCCGTTACTGCCAATAAATGTTTTCCAAGTTTTTAAGTGTTCCAAGAAAACTCATTCTGGACTTTCATTCGCTGGAGGATAAGAGGAGGAAGAAGCTCAGTTACAACAGGGTTACTCTTACCAGATTTGAGAGTAACAATGGTCAGGCTCTGGGCATCCACAGAAACGATTTTGTTTTTCAACCCAAAAGAGAAAACCTGTTTTGGAAGGTGCAGCCTGGGTCAGCCCCGAGATGCCCATGACCAAAGGCAGCTCAGGCAGGGCCCACGGTCCATGCCTGGGACCACCTGCAGCGGGAAAGGATGGCTGTGCACTGATGGCTGACAATGACCTCGGAGGTGCCTGGCAGGAGGACACACGGCAGCAGGCCGGGCTGTCCCCTCCAGTGATGCTCCCGCCTCACCTCAGCACTATGAGATGAGATTGAATTTCCCAGCAAGAGGCACAGACAAAGATTTGGGGGAAGAGAGAGACGATCACCATCAGCTTCAGGGAGAACAACCCAGTTCCTCTGCCCCTCACTGGAAACACCCTGCTCTCCACACCTGACTGCAGCGGGAGGAAGGGTCTGCTAACTACGTGATCCTGGACTCGCCCTGGCCATCCCCAGGGAGGTCAGTGAGGAAGGAGAGCCGTTCTGCCTGCCCACAGCCTGCACGGGTGGGTACCAGTGTGGTGCTCACCACGGGGGCCCCCCAGCCCCTGCTGCAGTGCCGAGCTGTGCCGGGTAACGTGGCAGCACCAGCTGCCAGCTGGGACCGGAGCTCTCCTGCCGGTGGATTTAGACGAGGACAGGCTGAGGATTGGCAGGGATCAAGGCCCCAGCATCCTACCCCCTGACCCACTTCCAGCCAGGATCTGGCCATGCCTGGCCGCCTTCTCAGCGGAAAGGGCCGAGTGGGCCGAGCAAAGGCCACGTGCTCCTGGGAGCTGGCAGTTATTTTAGAGCACACACCGCATCCCTGCTCTTCTGATGTCCCGTTCCCATAGAAACAAGCCCTGGAAATGGCAGACGTTGCCTTTTTTTATATAAAACCAGCGTTTCTCCTGCCGGTTTGCAGAGGCTCCATGTCACCCCCGGGGGACGAGCTGCAGACCCTGAGGGTGCCTCCACCTCTGTGACCCTGTGAGGACCACCCAGTGCCCCGGGGTGGTGGCATCACACCCCTGGTGAGGCCTGTCAGTCCTGGGGGGGGTTTCCACGCTGCCGCCAGAGAAGGAAATGCCTCTCTGCTCCCCACAGTGTTTGTGCTGGAAATTAAAAGCACAAGCAGCCACTTTTTATGGCCAGTGTTTTCAGGAAGAGAGAGTGATTTCCGACTCAGGCGCATCCAGAAAGCCCCTGGTCCTGCAATGAACAACCAGGGCCAGCAGCCACCAGATCAGCCACTCTCTTGCTGGGGTGTTTTCTCCTTCTCACCATTCACAGAGATGTGGGAGTCACGACAAACAGCCAGACTGTAAAAACCTCACCTTGGTTGTGCAAACAGCAATAAAACTTTCCAGGAGGCTGCAAGCCCAGCAGTGCTGGGTGCTGCAGGGACTGAGTGCCCAGTGACCTCGCAGCCCTCTGCAACCCCAAATCCCAATGCCCTACAGATCCGGTTTTTCCCCAGACAGGAACTTCAGGCCTCGAAATAAAGAAGTAAACACAAACAGTGCTGGGGGTGGGTCCTGTTTGCAGAATGAGGGGTTGGTTTGTGGGCTGCTGCCCTGCAGTGGGGCACGGGGGGGTCGGTGGGCACGGGGAGCCCGACGGGCTCCAGGGCTGTGTCTGTAACAGCCTTTGTGCTGGGGCAGCAGCAGGAGAGGGAGGACAAAGCTGCTGCAAAAGCTGGTCAAACCCTTTCCCCTACGAACACTGGCACTGGTTTGCCCAGTGAGTTTGCAATTGCCTGTAAAAAAGCAAACTCTCCAAATTCAGTGGCATCATGGATTCAACAAAAGAACAAGGTGTGGAGCCCAACAACTGGGTTTCTCATGTCCCTATCTGGGGAGGGGGGATCCCTCCTACTTGTTTTTTAAACCCCTTCAGGGATGGTGACTCCACCACTGCCCTGGGCAGCCTGTGCCAGTGCCTGACCACCCTGTAGGGGAAGAAATTTCCCCAATATCCAATATAAGCATCTCCTGGTGCAGCTTGAGACCGTTTCCTCTTGTCCTGTCCCTTGCTCCCTGGAAGCACAGCCCGACCCCCCCCGGCTCCCCCCTCCTGTCAGGGGGTTGCAGAGCCAGAAGGTCCCCCCTGAGCCTCCTTTTCT
>NW_021938949.1:18643162-18673733 GCF_001715985.3 Manacus vitellinus
GGTGTGTGTGAGGGGGGGTGTGTGTGTGTGTGTCTGTGTCTGTGTGTGAGGGTGTGTGGGTGTGTATGTGAGTGTGTGTGTGAGTGTGACGGTGTGAGTGTGACTGTGTGTGTGACTGTGTGTGTGTGAGAGAGTTTGAGTGTGTCTGTGTATGCGAGTGTGTGTGTGTGTGTGACAGTGTGACTCTGTGTGTGTGACAGTGATTGTGTGTGTGTGTATGTGAGTGTGTGTGTGACAGTGTGAGTGTGTGTGCACGCGTGCGTGCGTATGTGCATCATGCTCTGTGTGTGCACATGTGTATGTGCGTGTGTGAACATGTGTGTGTGCACACATGTATGTGTGTGCATCATGCTGTGTGTGTGAATGTGTGCATGTGTGTGCTTCATTCACTGTGTGTGTGACCCCCTGTGTCTGCACATATGGGTCTGTGTGTGCGCATCATGCTCTGTGTGTGTGTGGCTGTTTGAGTGTCTGTCAGTAGATGAGAGTTTGGGGGGATGTGTGCGAGTGTGTTTGCATGTGTGTGTTTCACTTTGTGTGTGACTCTGTGTGTCTGCATGTGCCATCCTGTGTGTGTGCACATGTGTCACCTCTGTGTCTGTATCATGCTATGTGTGTGTGCACGTGTATGTGTGTCACCCTTTGTGTGCATTACATGTATGTATCACTGTGTGTGTGTCTGTGAGTGCACACGTGTGTTTGTCAGTGTGTATGCACTGAGGAGTGTGTGTATACATCATCCCGGGTGTAAATTCTGTGTGTGTTTGTGTACACACATTCTGGGCGTTGCATGTGTGCCATACATGTGTGTGCAGGGCATGGCATGTGTGCACAGGTGTGTGCACCCATGTCACTGTGTGAGCGCACGGTTGTGTGCACGTGCACCGGGCATTGCTCATGTGCACAGATGTGACATACATGTTCACATGTGCCCACTCGGCCCCCCGGGGGTGTGTAAGCGGCTGTGGGTGTACAAGGGGCCCGTGTGTACGCAGGGGGCTGTGTGTGTCCGTGATGGGCTCACACTCTGCCTGGGGCTGTGCGTGTGAGCGGTTCCCGGTGCCCGTCTCTCTGCCCATCCCGTTCCCGGACGGCAGCACTCCACACCCGGCCCTGCCCTGGTGCCCTGGTTTTTGGGAGCAGCTCCCGTGCGTGGGAACGCGGCGCTCCCGGGCCACTCCAGGGGCCGGGCGGAACGCTGCAGATAAGGATGAAAGTGCCGGCAGCGGAGCGGGGTCGCGGTGGCCTGCCCTGCCCGCTGTGCCAGCCCTGCCCAGCCCCGTCTGCTCCCGCTGCCGGTGCCAAGTTGGCAGGAGAAGGAGCTGCTGTGCTGGGAACACCGAAGGGAGGAAAGTTTGCACAGTGCGGGAGAGGAAGGAGGAAGAAGAGGGTGGGGAGGGGGGACGGGGACAATGACAGCCACGCCCGAGGCAGCTCTGCGGTGTGAACACTGGGCACGAGGTGCCCCTCGGGCCGCTGCTTGGGGCTGAGAAGTGCTGGGGGGCATTTGGGGTGCTCTGGTGACCCTCAGCCGCCCCAGGCAACAGCAGACAGGGGAGGGGCAGCCCCCAGCCACTGCCTTTTCCCATATAATAAAGAGAAAGAATTCAGGCTTTGGAACTGGCTGTCCAGGGAAGTGTGAAGTTCCTGGTAGTGTTCAAAAGTCATGTAGATGAGGCACTTAGGGACATGATTCAGGGGTGGCCTTGGCAGTGCTGGGGCAATGGTTGGACTTGATGATTTTAGAGAGATTTTTTAACCTAAATGATTTTATAATTCGGTGATTCTATAATTTGGGGAGGTCTCTGCTCAGATGAATGCTGCAATGATGGCTTAGAGCATGACTGCTTTGCAGACAGCATTCCCATCTGATCTTTTCATCTTGGGCATTTGTACCCACTCAGTGGGCCCTGGCTGGCCCCGGGAGAGGAGGAAATGAGCTGAGAAACCAGGGCATGGGTGAAGCTGTCTCGGTAAGGGAGCAGGAGTCAGCAGCATTGCTGTTAAAAATAGGCACATGTGAACAGAGTGATGCTCTGTGACTGCACCGCCGGAGCTGGGAGGGGACACCCCGCTCCCTGCCTTGGTGACTTTGCTCCTGGCAATGGCCAAAACTGAGCTTTTGCTTTCTGGGGTACCTGGAGCAAGTCCCTGCTGTGGGTCTGGCCCTGGACAGAGGACTGCAGTAGAAGTTCTTACTGCCTGGCCTGTGCTCAGGTCCCATCGCCCACAGGGCTGCAGTGGGAGATGCCTGGATTCGGTGCCCATCTGCAGAGCCACAGACAGGAGCCGTGTCCCTGCACTCCCCCAGCTCATTCCACACACACCAGTGGAGCTGGAGCCTGTCTGCCCGGGGTGACCAAGCAGCCACCAGACCACAGCAAAGCTTCCCTGCTCACACTCATCTCCTTAGCAGCTCCCAGCAAAGCTCATTACAGGGCTCGGAGGCAGGAGCCAGCCCAGCTTAGCAAGTTGTTGTCCCTCAGCAGAGCCGCCCGTGCGCTTGGTGACGTGGATGATGCAGGTCGGCTGGGCGTGGGGATGGCACGTGCCTTCCCTCCAAGCATGGCCTGGCTGAGGGCTCATCCTTTCCTGGTTTGTCTTCCCCCGTCCCATGTCATGATGCTGCACAGGATCCTGCTGTGATCGCCACGGGAATGGCAGGGTGGAGGTCTCACCCTGGGTCTGTGCCATCCCAGGCCCCTGGCCCTGTCTCAGATGCTGCCAGCAGCCAGCCAAGTATTCACAGGTGACCGTGGGGCTGGGGAGGATCTGGGACAGTCAGTGCCTGTGGTGACACGCCAGAGCCTCGTGGCAGCCTGGGCTGAGCCACCTGCCCACACTCCTGCTCGAGCCTGAGTTTGATCCTCCCCAATTACAGCTCTCCCCATGACCTTCCCTGTTGCCTCACGCAGTGCCTCTCCATGCCTGTCTTTGAAGGAAGCTGAGCCATTAGATCAAAACAAAAATCTTGCCAAAGAAACTATTTACAGGCTCCTCATGGCTCCTAGAACAGATGATGGGAGATGTTGCAATGAGGTGCAGTGGCATCACAGTGACTCAGCTCACACCCAAGACTGGGAGTGTGCAGAAGACTGAGCAAGGATGCAGGAGAAATCCACGGGACACTGAAAAGGGCAGTGGGGCAGAGAAGGATCAGACAGTGAGAGATCAGGCAGTGGGGATCAAACAGCAAGGGAACGCTTGCCTGGGGGCTGTCCCTCTCTGAGCTCTCCTATCAGCCCCTGGAAGGAGGAACAAGCCCCTGTGCGAAGCCTGCCATCCCCATCCATGCTGCTGGCATCTCTGTCTCTGAGATCACAGCTCAATCTGTTCTCTACCACTTTCCCTTGGTGGCCGTTGTCACCCCCATCTCCCATGGGGTTATTCCCAAAGGGCAGCCCCAGTGGGGACATCCATCCTGCTGTTTCAGACTGTCTGGGTCCAGAAACCCCAGTCCTGCCCATCCCATACCCGGCTTCAGGGTTTAACTTGTTTAAAAGGTGCTGGCTGGCTCAGGAAATGATCTTATCTGTCCATCGAGGCAATGCCTCCCCTTCCCCATCCACAAGACACCCAAGATGCAGGCCAGGTTGGCAGAGGTGCTGTGGGGGGATGTGCTGGTGAGTCCCCAGGGCAGCCATGCCAGCATGGACCCAGCACAAGGTGCACTGGCTCCTCATCTCTCAGCCAGCAGCTGAATACAGATGTTGAGAAGAGGAACTTTGCTAAACAATTCCTCCTTCAGTTTCTCTGCCCTCCCCATGGCCCTGCCACCCTGGGCAGTATCTGGGCAAGCACTTTGGGTGGGGTTCACTACTAGCCTTGTGCCAGCACCTCTGGGTTGCTCCTTGCCCTCCATCCCAGCCTCCTGCTGCTCCCTGTGAGGGAGGAGGGAGTGTGAGCTGGGCACACAGCCCCTGATGCCCAGTGGCACCTTCCTCCAGGGCAGCTGCTGGCTTGGGGACATGCAGAGAGAGTTTCCATGGACATCATGTCCCATGAGCTGCAGGTCAGGGACAAACACACAGACTTCTGCTGAGAGCATTTCCCATCTTCTCCTAGTTTCTTCCCACTCTAACATTGCTGCAGTGCTGGGTGGTGCAATCCTGGGACTGGCATTTTCTACCCTTAAGCAGCATGACCCAGGAGGGAAATGCCAGGATGGCGGTTCTGATGAAAGTAGGGGAACAGATCCAGCACCTTCCGCTACCCCAGACTGGCCAAGGACCAGATCTCTTGGGCTCCCTTCCCCCAGGGGCGGATTCCCTCCTCCCTTGTCCCTCAAGGCATGCCAGCCTGCAGTCCCCCAGCCTAGGCTGCCAGGTTGTGGCAGAGTCTCCTGGTGTGTCATTTTGCTCTGAAAGTGCTGGGAAGATGTGCAGGAAAACAGACTCCACTTGCAGTGCTCAGACAAAGGAACATTTCCATGGATTGGAAAGGATGACACGTGAGGAAGCTCTTCAGGATGTCCCTGCTCTGCCCCCGTGCCCTTGTTGGGGGTCACAGAGCTCAGTGCCCTTGACAGGCCCTGGTGCACCACCAGGATGGAGGAGATGTGGCTGGAAACTTCTGCTACCACTGTTGCTGTGCCAGAGCATCTCACTGTGGTTGGAGTGGTGGTGGATGGAGCTGAGGAAGCAGCATGGCCTGGGATGCACAGGCAGGCTCTGCCTGCACTGCCCAAGGGCAGCTCACTTGTTCCTCCAGAGGCATCTAGTGTCCCTAGGGCCACTTCTCAGGGGCGTGCCAACAGCCAGGACCTCTTGCAGCTGCTGGATTGAAACTGGCAATTTGGAGCTGAAAGGCTCCCGAGGCCTCTCCAGGACTGTAGCATGGCTGCCCAAGTGGCATCACTTCAGGATCCAAGAGGTGGGTAAGCGCAAAGGAACAGCCTTGTTTCATTAAGAGGTTGAAGAACTGGCAGCTTTGGGCCCTCTGTCAAGCTCAAAGATCTCTGCCAGCACCTAAATCCAAGGGGCTGCTGGCAGTGTACTGGGAAGCCAGGAGTGAGATAAGGGAGACATAACTGAGCTGGCACCAAGGGAACTCCTGCAGGAGGAGATCGGGATCTTTGTTGCCACCCCAGCCACCTGCACTTTCCTGCAGGGCACAGCAGCACAGACCAGGAGATGGACTCAATGAGTCCCTTCCAACTCAGGATATTCTGTGGTTCTCTGAAACCACCCTCAGCACAAAAAGGCCACAGGGAGGTGGATTTATGTTTCCCTCTTCCAAGACCAAGAGAGAGTTAAAAATTCCCTTAACCCACTGATGCAGAGGAAGCTGGAGCAGGGCAGGCAGTGCTGCTGCTCAGTGAGGATAGGCAGGTTGCTGCCTATGGGGATTGGATTTCGGCTTAGAAATAAACTGGAGAAACTTTGGAGATAGAGGGAGCATCTCCAGGAAAGATGAGCTCTGGCTAAAGGACAACAGACCTGGGGTATCAGCCCTTGATATGAGACCATCATAGGAGGGTTCAGTGAAGGGTGGTGGGTGAGGTGAGTAGGCAGTGGTGTGGGGAATCATCCAGAGGTATATCTTTCTCTGTGATGGTGGTGAGGCCCTGGCACGGGTTGCCCAGAGAAGCTGTGGCTGCCCCTGGATCCCCTGGAAGTGTCCAAGGCCAGGTTGGACGGGGCTTGGAGCAACCTGGGCTGGTGGGAGGTGTCCCTGCCCATGGCAGGGGGTGGAACAAGATGAACTTTGAGGTCCCCTCCAACCCAAATCAGTTTGGTATTCTGTGACTCAATGAAATACAGAGGAAAATACTTGCAAAAAACAGGGAGACACTGCCTAGCCTGTGTGGATGTGTGCTTCCTACAAAACAGATCCTTATGCAATAAATACCATGGTGAATCAGCAGGAGGATGGTTTAACAGGAAAGCAAGGTAGTCAAAACACAAATAAGTAGTAAAACTAAAGTGGAATAAAATAAAAATTCTGCAAAAACTAGCATTATCTATTTCAAACCAGGAAAACGGTAAAAGATGCAAATTCCCCACAAGCTAAAAACAGCATTAACTGAGATGAAAATATATTTTGAGTGTAATTCACTTACCACATAAGAATTAACGGCAGTGTATTTTGCAAACACATCAGAAGTGGGAATTCTGCTGAAAAACTACTGGGCTGGCATGTGCTCAGGGCAGACCCTGCAGCAGGACACAGGCAGCAGGTCCCTGACCTTCCCAAACCGGAGGAGAGGTGGCAAAGGCCAGGCTGATTTCTAGGAAGGGCTCCAAAGGATCCAGGAAACACTGGACTCTTAAACCTGGCTTTGGTACCTGTCAGATAGGCTGGAAGATGGAAGAAAATATGGCATTAGAACATGTGTGAAAGAACATGCAGTGGTGAGGCAACATCCAGCAAGGCTTGGAGGAGGGAATTCTTGCTAGAACAACATGGAATATGTAATTAATGGTGGATCAGATCAAATATAAACAGCAATTTTTGCAAAACTTGAACAAAATCTCTCTCCTAAAGCTCTTCAGGACAGTAAGGTGTATTAACAGTGGGGGACAGGCTGGGTGCATGTCACAGCCTGGCAGAGAAGAGACCTGCAAGGGGTCACCGAGGGGGAAACAAAGGGAAGAGTATTTTCATTCCCTAGAGCAGAGCCTCAAGGAACAGCACAGGGCTGGAGCTGGCTCAGACCAACAGGAAGCACTTCCCAAACAGTGCATGAGCACGCTGTGGGAGGCTGTCTCTGCCGTGGGGATCCAGCATGGAGATGGATCCAGAGGGAACAAGGGAACACACAGACGGTTGGTTTGCTGGGGCTGTGGGAAGTCCAGGATGCTCCCAGGCCACTCCTGGCTGAGGAGGACAAGGACAAATCTTTGTTGCTGGCTCTGACTCAGCCTTTGATCAGGCCCACATCTCCCCACCCTGGTCTTACCCCTGTCCCATGGCACTTCCCCAGGGTCCAGAGCCTGGACTGGCCCCAGGACCAGCCCCAGGAGCTCCCCAATTCCTCCCCCATTCCTGCATCCCCTGACAGCCCTTTGGGACACCAAAGGCTTAAAGCTCACACGCTTACCCATGGATTTGAGAGCCTGAAGATTCAAGGCACTAAAGTTTGACCTTGGGATCTGCCCCATCCTGCTCTCCAGAGGCTCTCCAGGAACCCCACCCCTTTGCAGCCAAAATCCAGGCTGGTTTTCAGTGCCCGAGGCAGGAATGAGGGAGCAAATTCCTGCTGAGACAAGCTGGGAGGTGCAATGCCAGGGACACAATTCCCTACAGAGTGACTGCAGGCACCCAGCTCACCCTGCTGATGCGAATTACCAGTTATGAAATAGAGAAAATTGTTAATTATTTCCCTTTTCATCCATTTGTTATGGCCTTCTTTATTGCTAATTAATAGTTTCAATTCACCACTGAACTAGGGTGGGGGTTTCTCTTCTCTGGTGTTGGCTTGGTGACTCTTGAAATAAATCCTAAGGAATTGCCTTTTACTACAATTTTCTATCTGCCTTTCCCCATCACTGCTTTTTCTCAGTTTTTCTTGTCTTTATGGGGTTTGACTTTTTAAAGCATCCTATATTTCTGTTTACTGAATGGATTCTTCTCTGCCCAAATTGGATATAATCAAGTTGTGATCACTGTTCCCTAGGCAACCACCAACGAAATTATAGAGCCACGATCATGAATTAACAGCTTTGAAAAGTTAAAAAGGGTTAATAAATCTGCTGGACCAAGGCATTCCCAGCTGAGCCACTGGTCACTGCAGAGAGCTTTGGGACAATGATCTTGGTTCAAGAATTAGGGAAAGACAAAACGCCACCCATCAACCTGTAGAGAAAAATTCAAACCAATGTGATGAAGGGCCGTTTCTTTTCTGTCAAAATTTTGAGGGGTGCTTTGGTTAACAAAGGAATTGCATTTATACCTGCATGGGATGTGGGAATTACTGGAACTGAAGAGGTTGTGCAGGGGCGTGGCAGTGAAGTGAGGCAGTTCAGTATAGCCCTGTTGCCACCTGCAATGCCAGAGGAAAGAAAAGAGTGACTGTGGAGCACAGTGTCTCAATGCATGTGGTGGGGAGGAATGGGAGAACCCCTCCAGCCTGTCCTGTTGCTCCTGACAGTGTTCAGTTGGTTAAAAAAAATCCAAGAAACAGGCTGCAGAAACCAACTTGAACACGAGCTAAGCTTCCCAGAGTCATTTGGCAGACTTGTGTCTTTCCTGGGACTTTTCTGTGTGCATAGTGAATGTTAGGAAAACAACTGGGAGCAGTTGGGAAGGGGCAACCAGCAGGATAAGGTCTGTGCAGGACACCTGGTCTGGAGACACCTCTTCCAAGCCCTGAAGCTCTATGGTGAGCTCAGTCAGGGTGTCACACCCCAGAGGTGATTTCATGCTGCCTTCCATTGCTGCTCACTCCTGCTTCCCGCTGAGCTTTGGTGGGAGCGGCTGCTCCACTCAGCTCCTCATGGTACGAACTTCCTTCCAGATCCCCTTTGCCTCCTGCTCACAGCCCAGGCTGTGGTGTTCATGGCTCACTGGGACAGGCTTTGAAAAACAACCTTGTTACATGTGAGGTGTTCTGTGGGACAGGAAACTCCGGGTCCCCACTGGCCCCTGCTGCCCCTTGCCCTGGGGGCTCAGGGGCCTGGCACCTTCCCCAGGCAAACCCTGGCCTCAGCCCACCTGAAGGGAAAGGTTTAAGTCCTCTTTTATGGAAGTACATTGGTGCCTGATTGAGGTTTAGAGGTGTAGAATGTACCCAGGGGATGGGATACGCAGAAGCAAACACTGAATACAGGTACTCATCTCAGCCCTGTGCCACACATTAACTCCCACACTCATTAACCTGTGAGCTCCTGTCCCACAGTCCCAAGGCCGTTTCTAAGCAGCTTTCTGGTGTCTTTTCTGAAGTAGGGAGCAAACATAGAGCCTGGAAGGCAGCGCTGGGGGCATGGCTGGAGGGGACCCCTGAGGCTCCTTCCCCATCTCCGGCCCAGGGTGGCCTGACCTGCCCGGCCCGGCAGGGAGAGCCCACGGGCCACGGGACTGCTGTGAGCACCAGAGTCCCTTCACAGCCCCAGAGTCCCCTCGGAGCCTCCTGTGTCCCCCCAGAGCACCCTCAGAGCCCTGTCCCCTCAGAGCCCCAGCACAGCCCCCCGTGTCCCCTCAGAGCCCCAGTGCCCTCCCAGAGGACCTTCAGAGTCCCGTGTCCCCTCAAAGCCTGGTGTCCCCTCAGAGCCCTGATGTCCCCCAAAAGCCCCAGGTATCCCTTCACAGCACCCGTGCCCCTCAGAGCCCTGATGTCCCCTGACAGCTCCAGTGTCCCATGAAAGCTTGGAGTCCCTTCACACCCCAGTGTCCCCTCAGAGCCTTGGTGTCACCTCACACCCCGTTAACCCCTCACACCCCAATATTCCCCCACACCCCAGTCCCCCACACCCCAATATTCCCCAACACCCCCAGTGTCCCCTCACACCCAGTAATTCCTCACAGCCGGGTGCCCTCACACCCCAATAATTCCTCAACCTCCGGTGTCCCCTCACATCCCGAATATCTCCTCACAGCCCGGTGTCCCCTCAAACCGAGATCCCTCACAGCCCGGTGCCCTCACACCCCCAATAAATATCCTCACACCCCGATACCCCTCACAGCCCGGTGTCCCCTCACACCCCGATATCTCCTCACGCCCGTGTCCCCTCACACCCCGATATCCCCTCACAGCCCGGTGCCCCCCAGGGCCGGGCGTCCCCGGCGCATGCGCGGTTGTTGGCGCGGCGGGCGGGCCCGGGCCATGTCGGGGCGGGGGCGGCGGGTCCGCGCGGGCGCGGGCCGGGGGCCGGGACACCCGACAGACCCCGACACGGACCGCCGACCGGAGTGGCCCGCGGGCCGGGGCCGGTCGGGCGGCTCCCCGAGTGGTAGCGAAGCGCGCGGCGGCGGGCGTGGGGTGCGGCGGGCGCGGGGCGGAGCGGCAGTAACGCTGTCAGTGTCCCGCAGGCCCGGCCGGTTCTGCCCGCAGTGCGGGCGCGCCGTGGAGCCCTCGTTCCGTTTCTGCCCGCCTGCGGCGGAGGCTGGCCCCGAGCTGCCCGGAGGAGGAGCGCGCCGAGCCCGCCCCGCCGAGCCCCGCCGCGGCCCCAGCCCCGCCGCCCCCTCCCCGCGGGCGGCCCGGCCCGGGCCCCGCTCGCCCCGCAAGCCGGCCCGGCCCGGCCGCGCCGCTCCCCGCGGACACGGTGCTGGCGGCCAGGGCGGGCGGCGCTGGCGGCTGCGGCGGCTGCTGAGCAGGGCGCTGCGGGCTGGTGTACGAAGGTGCTGTGGGGCCCGGGAGGGACGGGGGCGGTGAGGGGGGGCCCGTCCCCGGCTGTGGGTTCGGAGGGGGCTGTCGGGACGTCCCTAAACCCCCAGAACCGTAGAGGGGGTGGCACTGGGGTGACACTGAGTGTCTGCCGGGCTGGCAGTGATCCACCGGCCGGCAGGGGCCGGCATTCACGGAATATCCCGAGTGGGAAGGGACCCACAAAGATCATCCAGTCCAACTCCTGGCCCTGCACAGACACCCCAACAACCCCACCCTGTCCCTCAGAGCAATGTCCAAACACTCCTTGAGCTCTGGTAGCCCTGGTGCTGTGCCCACTGCCCTGGGGAGCCTGTTCAGTGCCCAACCACCCTCTGGGGGAAGAACCTTTTCCTGAGATCCAGCCTAACCCTGCCCTGATACAGCTTCATGCCGTTCTCTGGCTGGGCATCCACCATCAGTGATTCTGCCACTGATAACAAGATTGAGCCGAGGCCTGGCTGCTCTGTTATGAGGAAATGCCTGTCATTAGGGGCCATGCTTCCTCTTTCTGGTTTTTTAGGTCCAAAACCTAACTGCCAGCAGCACTGTGCAAGAGTTCTGTGTTGTAGGTGGTGTCAGTATCCACTAAATGTCAGTTCTGTGTTCTGTAGCCTATTTTGTGGGCTAAAAGAAAGCAGTTATATCATGTGGACTGCTACTCAGCCATTTAGTGACTGCTGATCCTTTCTCTCCAGTCTAGTTGTAAACTTCTGAAGGGGAATTTTTGATCTTATTCTCTGTTGTTAACTTGGAAACTGTACAGGGAGAGTTTTCTCCATGACCAAGTTTTGCCTGATATTTGGCTTTACTTTCTTTTTCATTACTTAAGCTGTTGCATAACAAAGTCTGAGCATCCATCTATGTTTTTAAAAAGATGTGATAAAAGTGAAAATCAATAGTGGAGGGTGCTTTGATAGATACAAGTTTTGGGTGACCTGTGTATAGCACTTGGTCTAAGAACAGAAGAGGAACTGCCCCGAGGCCAAGTCATGGGTGCAAATCCTTTTGGAGAAACGAGGCCACATATAACTCTAACATCCATACAGAGCAGAGGGACTTTGGCATCTCTTACCACAGAGCGAGCTGGAGGGAATGCTCAGCAAATGAATTTGGGGGTGCCTTTGAGATTCCACTAATGATTTGTTCTTTACATACCCCTCAAAGCCCCCCACTACTGTAGCCATGCCCAGATGCTTCTGTGACTTAAGCAGAACTGCACTCGCAGCATGTCAGGGTGCTGAGCTCCTGGAGCAAGGTAAGAATGATTTTGTAGTGATCTGGGAAGGCACTGTCACAGAGGATGCTTTGCAAAGCCCAAGCAAAAGCAGAGGATGAGTAAATCCAGCTGCACAGGCTGCGTTTAATGATGCAGAACCTCTTTTCCGTGCTCCTGTAACCACATCTGTTCCATCCTTCCACAGCACAGTCAGCATCTGGAACCTGCCCTCAAAAGCAAAGCTACTCCCTCAAACTTGTGAGTTTTGATCTGTTTGGGTAAGGAATAGTGCATAGAGAGAGTACTGTTTCCTGACCTGTTTGGCTGGGAGTGTCCCAGGAATTCAGAGGGAGTGGTCACACAGGCCCCTTCTAGCTTAGGGATGGGTATAACCTCCTGAGGGTGCTATGCTTGGAGTTCAGTACAGGTTGGCCCTTCCACTGAAGATATTATGGAAATAGATATGAGGATTAAAATAAAAGCCTTAATCACAGAAAGTTGCTGCCTTGGTCTACCAGGCTCAGTAACCTCCAGAACTGAATTGGGTGGTGTGAGGTGAAGATCTTGATTCAGGAATGTCAGACCAACTTTTCTCCTGTATGACTGAGGTCTGGGGAGACTGGAGAGGTTGGAACTTGGTGCTGTGCTGACAAGCCAGCATGGAGATACTCCATCAGGCCAGAGCACACTTTTAAAGCAAACAGGAATTATAGTTGGAGTTCTGAGCCAGCTCTCCAGGCACTTGTCAATACCTTGGGTTCTCCAGGAGTGTGTCATTTCCAGGAATAGCTGTTCTGTGGTGGAAATTCAGGATTGATTTTCAGTAGCTCTCAAACTAGAGCAGAAAGACTGTTTCCTTGTCTGCTGTGGCTTTTGGGCTTTGCTGGTCTGTGGGAGGGCCGGTGCTGATGGATGGTGCGTGGGGCTCTTGCAGGCACTTCAATAATCACTCTGCCTTTTGTCAGAGGAGACATGTAAGAGGATGGAGGAGAAATACAGTGTTGATGAGAAAAGACAGCTAAGTGCCACAAAACTAGAACCACTAGCTGGGAAACTGTAATCACTTCTGTAGGCAGCATTCCCAGCTCCTCTGTTTTGCACTTTTTGACGTCTTTTGGCATTTTGCTTGGTAGTCTGCTGATGCCACAGCCCAGCCCTTATAGTTGCAGAGCACTGTGGAGTGTGATAAGGCACAGGAGAACATTTTAAGGCTCAGATGGGCTCACCAGGCAAGGTGCAGAGTGAAATATCCTCTGGGACATGGTCTCTGTGTTGTCTGAAGCCTGCTGATCCTCCAGTTTGGTATCAAACCAGCTAGAATATAACTCTTCTGCTTCCTCCTGTGCATGATAGCAGCTGTCCTGAGTCAGTTTGTGTGTTGAATATCTACATGTGTGTAGGCAAACACAGGCATACTGAATGTAAACTATGTGCATTTGAGGTCACTCAATGGCACCGATATCTTAAATATCACAGATACAGACATTTTAACTTGTCTCATTTTCTGACAGCTAGACTGAAGTGTTACAGCTCTCTGTTACAGAGTTTTGCCTGTTTGCAGAAATGCCCTCATCCCTGCTGTGACTAGAAGGTCACCTCTGGCTCCCTTTAATGTAACAGCTTTGGGACTAGAGCTCACTCCAGGCTGCCAGATGGGCTGCAGTGCCTGGCTGTCCTTCACCCACAGGCAGCTGTAAATGGCACTGCTGGAAAGGCCCCACCCGAGACAGCCACTCCCCTGTTCTGTGCTGATGCTGAGAGTTCATGTGGTTGTTAGGGGCAGCACTGGAGAGTGAACCAAAGCACCTGAGCTCTGCTAATTTTTTTAGGGGGGGACACTGCACTCTTTAAAACAGTTAGTGGAGGTCCTGTAGCAATCTTGCCCAAGTTGCCCTTTCCAGCAGGATGTGTGTGGCTGAAATAATGCTCCTCCTTCCTGTTCCCTTTAGGATGCCAAAGATGGGAGGATATACAATGAACAGAATTTCTTCCAGCGAGCTGCCAAAGCAGGCACAGGTTGGTGCTTCTTGGGAGGGCAAGGACTAAGGACAACTGGCATCCCTCTCTCACCAGTTCCATGAGTCTCTCAGAAGGCCAGGACAGGATGAACTCATTCCCTGCTCAGTGCTGAGGAGTTCAGCCAAGAGCCAGCTCTCCCAGCAGTGTGTGCTGTAGGACACTGCAGTACTGGCATTTTGAAGCTTTCTTGCTCTACCCACTCTGTCTTGATGTCCCTGGGAGCTGTCTTGCCTTGCAGCCTCACCCACCTTGGCTCCCCCTCTCTCCTGTGCCCCTTCCATGGGCATTTCTGTCAGATGCTCTCTGGTACTGACTCCAATGTCACCAAAACCTGAGCAAGAGCAAAGCTGCCCAGAGAATGTGGGTAGGGGTGGTGGAGGAATTCATGTCAAACCTGCACTTCTGGGAGGACTGTAAAAATCTGCTTCTCCATCCCCCTCTTCCTCCTCTCTCTTTGTTTTCCCTAGCCCTGTGGCAACCCCTTAGCCTGCTCTGGTATTCCCAGTATCCTCCCTGGGATGGGAGGGATCCCATTCTTGCTGTGCAGTTCCATTCATGCTCTGAAGTGCTGTGCACATTGACATGCCAGTACCCCCACACATCAGGCTGGAATTTTGGGGCCAGAATCAGGATGAGAGAGGCTTCCAGCTGTCAGCTGCCCAGGGCAGAGCAGACCTTCAGAGGTCTCTGAGCTCCTTCCTCCTGGATCTCCTCAGCAGCTTATGCTGCCCTGTGTCTTTTTCTCTCCCTCTGCAGTGGAGAAGTGGAAGAAGTGTCACTCTGTGCCTTTGCTGGGCATTCCCAATTGCACTGGCTTTGGACTGCATGGAGACAGCTACAGGTGAGGGGACTGTGAGCTCTTGGGCCATCTTTGTGAGTGTTCCCTCTCCTCCCCTTGCTGTCTCTTAGTCCCTTTGTCGTTGTCTGCTGGGCTCCTGACCTTATGCACTGCTCCTGTATAATTTATTGAATGCTTTGCCTCATTGTCCTGTTTCCTTCAGTCCTTGTGTGGCGAGTGAATCCATGGCTTTTGCTTCTGCTGCCCCTCAAGCCAGGGGACACCTTATTCTGGTCCTTTACACTTAACACAAAGAGGAGACTCAGGCTGTGTATCTGCAACACAAGACCAGCACATCTGTCTCCTCTTAAGAAGTTTTCTCTTATCAAAAATCACGAAAGTGTTTGCCCAGGTCAACTTGGAGTTAAAGTGGGATCTAGTGGATTGCTGGACAAGTGTCTGTTGCAGGGTTTCCAAAGCAAGAAGGTGCTGCCATGTGCAAAACCCTTTTCTCTTGTAGGTTTTTGGTGTTCTCTGACTTGGGGCGAACTCTTCAGTCGGTGCTGAGTGATGGCTTGAACCTGCTGAAGGAGAAGGCAGCATTTCAGATTGCAGTCCGGCTGGTATGTGGAGAGCCAGTTCTTCCTGAGAGACTTTGTCAGAAAAGACCTGTAACTTCCTTCCAGATCTTTCAGAGATGTTTTAAAGCTGCTCCAGGGGCTTGGCTGGAGTCTCTAAGTAGCATCTCTCAAGCCCCTTGTAAATTTGAGTATCATCTTTTTAGTGTTGTATCACCTTGAAGGAATTTGGGATAAGGAGAGTGAGAGAAACCTGACCTTTGAACTTAAAGTCTCTGAGATGGTGCTTTTAGTGCTCCTCCACATGGCTGTGGGGAGCTGGGGAGAGCCCAACTCGGTGATAGCCAGGGTGCTGCAGGAGCCTGCATGGGTCTGACAGGCTCCCCTCTGTTTATTCCCAGCTAGACTGCCTGGAGTACATCCATGAGAATGAGTACGTGCACGGGGACATCACTGCTGAGAACATCTACCTGAACCCAGCAGACCTCACACAGGTAGGGAGCAGGAGCAGGAGCAGGGCTGGCAGTGGAGGTGGGCTTGGGAAACGGGATAAGGCAGGGCAGCAGAGCAGTGTGTGCAGTGCTCAGGCAGGCTCTGTGGTGCAGGACTGGGGGCTGCACTGAGCAGAGTGACCCCACAGCCGCTCAGGGGGAGCTGTTGCTGTCCCACAGGTGACCCTGGCAGGCTATGGCTTCGCGTTCCGGTACTGCCCCGGCGGGAAGCACGTGGCTCGGCGGGAGGGCAGCAGGACCCCTCACGAGGGCACCCTGGAGTTCATCAGCCTGGACAGCCACAAAGGTGCAGGTGGGTCTGGGTTCCTGGCACATGCTGGAGCTGTTCCTGTGGCAGCGCTCCCTGGAGCTGGGGCTCCCCACTGGCATTCCTGTCACTGCTGCTTTCCAGGCCTTCATATGTGCCAGGAACCAGCTTCCAATTTGGGCTCCTCACTCCTGCCTCTCTCTGGGCTGCTGTGCCTCTCCAGGTCACTCAGTGACTGCAGCAGGGATGTTCCTGCTCCATCTGGAGCCTTGGCTGCTACAGGCGTGTGAGGAATAGAGAACAGGGCCCTTTGTGCTGGCTTAGCAGGGATCTGTTACAAGCCAGGCTGGATTCTGCCCAAAACAGATTTGCAGCAGGCTCTGCTCTGACCTTGAAGCAATGAAAGCTGGAAAGGCATTTAAATCCCAAAGTCAGTGTGGTTGGAAAAGACCTTTAAGAGCATTGAGTCCAACTGTAAACCCAGCACTGCCAAGGCCACCCATGTCCCCAAGTGCCACATCCACGTGGCTTTTAAATCCCTCCAGGCATGGGGACTCCACCACTGCCCTGGGCAGCCCGCTCCAAATTAGCCGGTCCCTCACCTGGTTGGGATGTTACTGCTCTCTCTCAGTGCTCAGCAAATCTTCCTCCAGAGGCTGGGAGATGATTCCTCATCTGTAGGAGTTAGCAGGCTCACAGAAGTATTGATGTGCCAGAGCACATCCTAATGGAGCACTTGGATTTCTTTACTTCTGCCCCTTCATGAGTGACATGTGAACGTCTCTTCCCATCAGGACCATCTCGCCGGAGTGACTTGGAATCTCTGGGCTACTGTCTTGTAAAATGGCTCTGTGGCTTTTTGCCTTGGTCTAATGTGCTGGACAGAGTAGAAACTGTGGTGGAGCAGAAGGAAAGGTAGGAGAAATCATCTACTCTGGGAAATCAGCAGAAAGCAGAGAGGGAGGCTTTGTGACTGAAATCTCTCAGTCCCAGTACACTGTTGGGATGGGGTAAATCCCAAGGCTGAGCCTGGCCCAAGGTGTTTGATGAACCCCAGGTTCTGCTCCGTTCAGGACATGGCCATCTGAATTCAGCCTGTTTGGGTTTTTTGTCCCTTTGCCAAAGCCAGGTGCTCAGGTGGCTGCTCCCCTGCTTCTCACGTGACAGCATCTGTGCCATTGCAGGTACAGAGAGGATGTGAAATGCCTTCTCCGACTGTGCTTCGGGCACAGAGCCATCCCAGGTACGGGCTTGCTCTCAGTGGCAGTGGGACTTAGGGAAGGAGGACTGACTGTACCTGAGGCCAGAACCTTGTCTTGTGCTGGGCTGCAGGTCCAGGGTGGCTTCTGGTGGTGATGGTGACCAAGCATTGCATGGACTGGTGGGCAAGCTGGGAACAAATCCCTTGTTTTCTGCACAGCAAAACAAGGAGGGCTGCCTCCCATGATCTGTTTCATGAACCTTGCTGAAGGGACAGGTGTTCTGGTGGGTTTAAAAATGCAATATTTGGGGCTAGAGGTCATTTCCCCATCCTGTTCTCTTGCCCAGAGAAGCTGTGGCTGCCCCATCCCTGGAAGTGTCCAAGGCCAGGTTGGATGGGGCTTGGAGGTCTAGAGGAAGGTGTCCCTGCCCATGGCAGGGGTGGGACTGGATGAGCTTTAAAGTTCCTTCCAACCCAAATTCTCTTGTGATTCTATTCTATTCTCCAATTCTACGATCCTGTCTTTGAGCTTCGTGTTAGCCGTGGTTTGGTTTTCCTCTCTGTGCAGCTGCCCAGGGTGGGTGGAGGAGCTGCAGGGCGAGCAGAGGTGGCTGGAGTTGCTGTGCTGCTCCAGGTGTGACAGCCCTTGCTTTGCAGAGGCCCTGCAGAGATACCTGGAGCAGGTGATGGCTCTGGAGTATGAGGAGAAGCCTGACTATGAGGCCCTACGGCAGCTCTTCAAGAAGCCACTGGAAAAGATGAAATCTTCAGCCTATGACCCTGTGGATATCCCAGTGGTGCCCTAGGTGAGTGCCAGGAGCTGAGATGGCAGCACAGAGCTGGTACCTGCTCCCTGTGCCTGAGGACAGAGCAGCCTGTCTGTGACATCTCTCCAGGTGACACAGACCTGCTCCTCCTGACATATTGAGACACCAGGCCAGTGCTACACAGAGCCAGGCTTAGCCTGTGTTTCCTCAATTTTTTCTGGAAATACTTGAAATTGAAGGAATAGAACAAGGGTTAATAAAGCAAAGGGCTGTGGAGGTGGTAACAAAATGCAGACTCATGCAATCTGGTAATTTTTTTTTTTAAGAGAACTGAAGCTCTGGGCTGTAGCGTCTGCTTTCCCCTTTCAGAAAGCAGAGTGTAGCTCTGGTTTTAGTGCCTCAGCCCTGAGGCAGTGGTGGCTCTCAAGCCCAGGTGCTGCTTTAGACATGAGGCACCTCCAAGAGGGAGGCTTGGTACAGATCCAGACCTGGTTTTAGCCCAGGGCTGCATCAGACAAGGCCAAGCATTCAGCAGCAGGAATGCAGAGCCAGCTCCTCATCACCCCATTCCCTGTTCCTGGAAGGAGTTGAACTGATTAATCTTCCCCTTCTCTTTTTTCTTTCAGATCAAGAGAACTTGCACGGGAAGAGTTCAGAGCTTTCTGCAGTGAGGCCTTTGCCACAGATATTTAACTTTTACCAGTTTTAGAATGAGAGAGGTTTTTTTAAGTGCTTTCTTCCCATTTTAATGTGACCCAGTGCTGAAGTTTGAGGTGCTGCTGTACCAAGTTAATGTGAAGACACTCCTGCCTGGCAGGTCAGGGGAAGCAGTAGCTGGAGAATTGCAATGGAACCACGGGGAGCAGGGAAATGAAATCAGGGACTTTTTTTAACTGGAGTGGCAGAACATAGTTTTGTAATAAATGTTGTGGACAAGCACCCAAAGCTGCTGCTGGTTATTTGGTACATTCAAGGCCTTTCTGGGGCTGCTGTAGGGTTGTGAGGGTGGTTTAAGCTCCTTGTGCTATTCATGTACATAACCTCCAGGCAGTGGCACTGCAACTGAACTGTCAGAACTCAGCTCAGAGCTAAACCTGACCTCATCCCCAACCACCCCAGCAGTTCTCCAGGCCTCAGGCCAGTGAACAAGGGGAAGGAAGAGCAGGAGCCACCTCTAGTAACAAAACAATTTTATAAAAAACATTGTCAATAAACACTCACTACACTGTATCTGAACTGTTGCCAATGCCACAGTAACTTCTAAACAGTCCTGGAGTCCAGTTCCAGTGTTAACTTCAGTGACACCTCCTGGAAGTCTTGTACCTCGGTATTCCACTGTTCATTATGTGTTAAGGCACAGAAGGAATTGTCAGGTGAGGAAAACATGGCAACAAGAGAAGAGGCAAATGAGGTTTAAACCATATGAGAGGTAGGTAAGAGAGCAGCTCAGACCTGCAGTGAGCCTTCATTTACCTCTGGGGTTTTTCAATAAAAACCTTGTATCAGTGCAGCAAATGCCATAGACAGGAGAGGGGAACTGAGGGAGACCTGGCCAGAATAAAAAGGCAGCACAATCTCAAAAGAGGTCTTTCAAGTGGGAGAATCCAAGCATAGTGTTACATTCAGAAACTTGAGATCCTATGTCAATTCATTTCATAGTGCCAGGCCTCAGAGGAAGCAAGGGACAGGACAGTTCTTTTTTATCACTAGGAAGGATGACAAAAGTGGGCTGAAAATTTCAGAGGGAGCTGAACCTTAGTTAGCAGAGGATCAGACAATAGGGGACATGTAAAAAGGCAGCTGTGAAGGGAGGAAAGAGCCCACATGGGAGCTACAGAAACACAGAACAGACAAGGCTTAGGGAAAGGGGGTTGTTTTTTGGAGGTATTTACAATATTCACTATCATCCCTGTATGACTGCAACAGAAATATGGTTTCCAGGAATCCTGGAAAAGTTAAAAGCACAAAGAAATCAGAGGCTTAAGAAGCCCAAGTTCAGCCTCTCTTCAGTGTGTTCTGCCATGTTTTTCCTCTTGACTTGCCTCCTGTGCAGGTCGTGGGGCCGGGGTGGCTCCCTGTTCATGGCACTGCCAGGGGGCAGTGCTGAGGTAGGTTTGGGGGGAACTCCAGGGCTGCCTCCCACAGAAGAGGTGGGACTGGCACTGTTGACAGAGGAGTAGCCCGAGCTCCCCTCGGGGTTGGGATTCCTTGGGGTGAGATACTCCCCTGGCAGCTCCGTGTCCCTCCGGGGCACCGCAGGCACATCCCAGTCCCCGGCGGGGCCGTCGTCGTCACTGGAGTCCTGCCCACAGTGCTCCGCAGGGTCCAGGTACAGCACAGTCACATCCAGGATCCCACTGGGACTGGTCACTGCAGGGGGGAAGGCAGAAACTTAGTTTGCCCAAATCCAGCACTAAGCAGGCACCCAGCACAGAAAACAGAACAAAGCCAAGCAAGAGTGTCCACCTTCTGTCTGCTCACACATGAAGGGCAGAGCTCAAAGTTCACCCTCTTTTCACACAGTGTCTTCTCCCCCCTCAGACTATTTGGACTTAGATTTAAGGTACTAAGAGCTATTTAGAAAACAAGCAGCCAGGCCCAGAGTCAGCAAAACCAACAGCTTATTAGTGTTTTTAACACAGTGGGCTGTTCATCATGTTTAGTGCACTGCAAACAGCCTCACTTCAAAATGCTGAGCAGCTACAAAACCCCTCATCGTGTTCTGAAGCAGTGCAGAGAAACAGATACCTCTGAGATAGTTTAACAGTTATAACCACCAGGGAAGGGGAAGAGTTTTTCCAATCAGTCTTCAGCTGAAAGTTCAGGCATCTGGTGCCTGAGAAACGGTTTTAAGCAAAGATGAAAATACAGGTTTAAAGCTCCTGGCTGCTTTATGTAAGGAGAATAAACTGCTCACCATCTCCTTCTCTCTCGCCTTCACTTTCCTGATCACCTTCATAACCAGAGCAGGAATCTAAGCTCCAGTCAAGGAAGTTGTCCAGCAGACTTTCTTCCTGGGAGGACAGCTCTGCTGTGGGTGTAGTCACAAAGCTGCCCCTGTCATCCTGAATGCTGTCTTCCCTCCTCCTGTGGCAAAACAATCCACAAGTCACGTGTTAAAAGCCAAGTCTTCTTCTCCAGCTCTTTTAAGAGGCATGTCCAGGTAAGGACAAGAAAATCGACTGTATTTAAGAATGAAACCTCAGGGTACCAGAGAGGAGGAAAGGCTCAGGCTGATCTTCAGAGCCACTGACAGCCATGAGTTACACTCACCGTTTAGCTCTCTTTCCAGAGGGAGAGCTGAGGAAAGTCTGAATTTCCACTACATTCCTATGCAAGGGACTGGGCTCTGGGTCCTCCTGTTTCACACCTAGAGCTGAGCAGAGCTGGCTGTAACTCATCACCTGGAAAAAAAAAAAAAAAAAAAAAAGGCCAGTAAGAATTAGACCGTGAGATTCCCAGAAGGACTAAATAGCCAGCAGGAGGCTATTTATTTTCTAGGAGAAATCTATCCCAGCAAGTTCTTCCCAAAGATACTCAAAGAGCAGTTAGAGTCTCTGCAGATCAAGTTTTAAACTACCACTTTATTTAGATATTCTCCCTCCAAAGGTCTGAAGTAAAAATCCCTTTCCCATTACCTGCAGTTCCCCACCCCCTGCCTTGGGCAGCTCAGCTCTGGGTGTCAGACAGCAGCAGATGCAGACCCAGCTCACCCACCTGTTCTTTGCCTATTTCTTCATAACACTCATCCTCAAATCGCTGTTTCACTGCCATGAGGGACACCTGCCTATAATCCTTTGGGACATCATCATGGAAGCTGGGAAGAAAGATGGAAACCCCAATCACAGATGCTATGAAACAATACTAGGAAAACCTGCCAATTTAGGCACTTTCCCTCTCCCCCTCAGTGCTGTGCTAAGGGAGTTGGTGTTTCTGCAGCTTAGACAGGATATTTGGTTCTAAGCATATGAACATTTAATCCCTTTTCTGTGACCCAGGGCCAGACCAGCTGGGAGAAATAAAACAGCTGGCCCTGAACTGGGCCTCAGTGTCTTGTGGGGGGATCAAGGCAGTTTCCCATAAGCTTTTCCTTCACTGGGAAGGGCTGACTGTGCAGGTGCAGCACATCTGCAAGAGCTGCAATCCAAGTACTCATGCCCTCCCAAAGAGTCCCTAAACCATTACCACTTTTGGTGGAGGCTCAGCACACAGGGCACAAGGTCTTCAAGAGAGAAACCGGTGCACTCAGACAGCTGGCTGGTCCAGGGGTGTGCTGGAGGAGACACATATTCATATGTTGAATTACACATTCATGAAGCTTAGGAGTTCTGTAGTCAGACAGCTTTTTTTTTTATAGGATAAATATAAAGATCTTAACAAGCTTATGTCTGTCCATAGTTCGTTCAAGTTCACAGCTGGCTTTAAGGAGAGGTTTACCTGCCAAACTGAAGTTCCAGCTAAGGACAGAAATCCTCACTCTCATTTAAACACAAAGCTTGCACAGTCTGGTGCTAATGCTCTAGTGCATCACAGCTATTAAGAGGTATAATAGAATCACAGAATGGTTTGGGTTGGGAGGGACCTTAAAGCTCATCTCATCCCACCCCCTGTCATGGGCAGGGACACCTTCCACTAGCCCAGGTTGCTCCAACCCCTGTCCAACCTGGCCTTGGACACTAACCCTGCCCTCTGGCAGTGGGAAGCCATTCCCCCTTGTCCTGTCCCTCCAGGCCCTTGCCCAAAGTCCCTCCAGCTCTCCGGGAGCCCCTTTAGGCACTGGAAGAGGTTCTAATGTCTCTCCCCAGAGCCTTCTCTTCTCTAGGCTGAACAATCCCAGTTCTCTCAGTCCTTCCTCACAGGAGGTGCTCCATCCTTCTAACCAACTTGGTGGCCCAGTACAGCTGAAGAGGTTGAACTCAACTCTTCATTCTGAAGTCTCATATCCCCCTCATTTCCACCCTATTCCCACCTCCCCCAGCAAAGTGACTGGGACATCTTCCCTCAAGGCATACTGACACCCAAACCCAGCCCAAAACCTCCCTAAAAAGAGCAGGCAGAGTGGCACACGGTGCTGCAGCCCCAGTCCAGGTCAGGTTCCTCACCTTGGCTGTGCAGGATCCTGGCCAGCAGCAGAGCTGCAGCTGCCAGCCGGGCCGGGGAGTACACACTGAGGCTCGTGTTCAGCAGGGACAGCTCACAAATGAAGCTGTAAAGGTGAAGAGTTCTTCTCTCCAGCAAGACTATGCTTGACAGAACTTCTTTGTAGTCCAAAATGGTGGGTATCTGGTGCAGAAAGGAGAAGAGAGGTTGGAAATATAGGACCAGCACAAAGTGTTTAGAACAGTTGTTTGCAGGAGATGCTGGTTTTTTAGGGTTTTTTTGTTTTGTTTTTTTTTAACTACTACATTGAAACGTTCTCCAGTGAGAGGATAAATGGCCTCCTAAAACTTAAGTTTTAATCTCTACAGAAAGCAGAGGGTTCTGCATCTACATGCTCTGACACATGCACAGGCTCCACAGCTGACTGGGAACACTCACATAAACCCCCAGCTCCTTAGGTAAGCACTGCCACAGCCTGAGTTGAACAGCAGCCAGGGGGGGAAATATTCCATCCACTTTCCATACTCACCCTTATCTTTCCTTCTAGGGCAGAAATGATCTCTCCCATCATTCTGACCAGCTCTTCATACTTGTAGGAGTTGTCTGTCAGCCACACAGCTTCTCGTATCGTCAGCATCTCTTTGCTGATGAAACTGCAATGTCAAATAATATTGACAGTCAGCCCCAGCAGAAAGGGAATTTGTGCAGCTCTGGCAGATAAGTGCACCCAAGATGACTCCAGTTAAACTGCACAAGGTACTTTCCCAGGCAGACCAGGAAAGAGAGAACTGCAGTTCTTCATTTATTCCACCTGTAAGTCAGAACCATCTACTACAAAGTTCCTGATTTGGAATACTCTTCCTAATATGGAAAGAAATCTTGGCTGTGAGGGTGGTGAGGCACGAGTTGCCCAGAGAAGCTGTGGCTGCCCCATCCCTGGAAGTGTTCCAGGTCAGGTTGGACAGGGTTTGGAGCAGCCTGGGCTAGTGGAAGGTGTCCCTGCCCATGGCAGGGGGTTGGATAAGATGGTTATTAAAGGTCCCTTTCAACCCAAACCAATCTGTGATTCTGTGATTTTAATTCTTCATTTATGAAACCTCTCCTAGGTTAAGATGCAGGATATTGAGGAAATTAGCATAGAAGGATAATTTTGCACCTCACCAGAGTTCACCTGAGTCAAACAATCTAAACTACAGAACACCACTGCTGCAGTTATTACTTTGGCATGGTGCCAATGTCTCATGCCAAATTCCAGCTGCCAATGGAATACATTTAGAGCAATCCACCACTATGGCCTTGTTTTAAAATATGAAAAAAACTGCAAGGAACTGCATTTTGTGCCTCATTTGCAGAGACCGTGTTTGTATGTGAACACAGTTAAGCAGCTGCCAAGGTAGAGGGGAGCCAAGGAGTCTTTCCAGCATTCCCAGCAATGGATGGGTTGGGGGAGCAGTCTGAGCTGCGGGAATGAATTTGGGTGATCCCAGTCCCCACCTCTGGTCACCAGGCAGAACCCTCACCGTGTGCAAATGACCATGCAGGCTATTCCCAAAAGCTGGAGCCGAGCACGAGGCACAGGGCGCAGCTTCAAGTAACGATCCACGCACCCCACTGTCATGTGAAGGCACAGGCTGGAAAAGTCCTTCATGGTGGCCACTTCCACCAGCCAATCCACCAGGATGTACCTAGAATGGGAAGGGAGAGATGTAAGGAAGGACTTGGACAGCAGTGTATGAAGATGCTCATGGCATCACATCCAACAGGGGAATGAGCCAGGCAGTGCCAAGTGTTCCCGAGCTGCCTCCCAAGGTGGGAGCCAGAAGGCCAAGCCCCTTCAGGGTGTGTGTGGATGTGGTGGATTCTTTTGGATTCCAAAAAACCTGCCTGTTCCTTCACCTCCCTGCACACCAACACTCACAGCATGGGGAATAAAGAGGAGGGGTTGGAAGTGTGTGTGCAGTCGCAGGGTCACAATCTCACCAGTTCCAGAGCCATGGTGGGATAACTTGTGTGGCTGGAATGCTGCCATGGATGGCTCTGTACTTGTTAGGAAGGACACACCAGCAGGCTGAAGTGGTGGAGCTGCCCTTCATGGGAGAGAGCAATGGAATGTAACAAGCTCTGCCCAGGGATGGATAAAGAACTAGGTAAGGACTGAGAAGCAGGATAACACAGCTGACTCTACTGTGGGTGTTTACTCAGGAAAAGACAGTCCATAGGGACTTTGGAGAGACAGGACAAGGGGGAATGGCTTCCCACTGCAGAGTTAGGTGGGATATTGGGAAGAAATTCTTCCCTATGAGGGCAGTGAGGCCCTGGCACAGGTTGCTCAGAGAAGTTGTAGAGGGAATGTAGAGATGTAGAGGGAAATAGGGAATGGTTTCTGCTGTGTGGCCTGACTCCTGGATCCAAGTTCTTACCTCATTATTTCATTCATTCCTTTCTGCACAGTGAAGATGCTTTGCTTGCTGACAGGAAGGGAAGCTTGAAAGATTTGAGAAACCATTTCCCTGGAAGACTTTGCTTCTAATCCTAGTTGGTTTCCATTCCCACAAGCTTTGGCTAAAGCTATCTGTAGTAGAGAGAACACAAAAGAAAGTGTGTTTATTTTACCAAATACAAACTCAGGTAGCACAGGATGGTCCTCTAATTTTCCTGTTAAAAACAGAGAGAACAAGACAAACTACTTGAATCAGTAGTTCCTAGTTTGGTTTAAAATGTTGAGCACACACATTATCTGGGGCCAGGCTTTTAAGTCCATCAAAAGATGGATCTTTACTCATTGTACCCCAGGTGTGCAGTCATTTCCCAAAGAGGGGAATGTGCAAAGTAGATACACGTGCACGTATCGACATTATCCAGCAGTGTTGGCCCTGCTTCTAAAAGGAGAAATCTAAACCTACAGTGGCAGCACAGAAAGGACCAATTAAAGACTGTTCTTCTGGGAAAACTCAGTCTTACCTGTGCTTCCCAGCAGCCCTTTGCTGCGTAGTCTCGTAGCTTCCTGAGACTTTGGAGGTATCTGCCAGGATCTGACATCTACAGAGAGGAGTGTAAGCAGATGTAAAAACCCATTGCCTTCACACAACAAACAGAAGAAGAGTAGTACCAATATCCACAGGAAACACACTGCCTGGGGGTACATCTATTATTTCAGCAACCAGTTTTTAAGACAATGCTGTTTTTAAGAACTTTTCTCCAGTTCTTGCCCAAGGTCTCACAGGAAATGAGACCTGGCACTCAGGATTACAAGGTGAGAGCTTTGGCAGATTTATTACTGACAAGGCAGGAGCCTCCCCTTCCTGCTCCCCAGTGAGCCCTGGGATCACTGGCCAGCAGTGCCCAGGTCTTCAGCAGAGTGAGTGTAAAGCAACCTCTGCTGCACCTCAGCTACAACTCCTCACTTCAAACCCCCAGCCAGACACCAAAGCTCATTTCAGAGAGGTCTTAGTGCTCTCCTTGTCCATGAAGTAAGCTCAGGAACAGCAATTTCTTTCTGAGGACATTCCTTGCATATAACAGAGGCCCAGAAGTTAAGTGAAAAGTTGTTGTGACACAAAAAGTTACTACTTACAGCAGCCTTTCTGTTATTTTCCCAAAGGAGGTAGGAGCTGATTAAACAACCCTGCTTGGATGATTCCTCAAGCATTTCAAGGGATTCTTTCTTTTTTCCTTCATCCTAAAAACAGAAGGCATACACTGGTATTTTTTCTGCCCAGACAACTGGATGCCTCAACACTTCAGAAGCTACACATAACAGCAGAATCCATCCCTTGGGAGTGCCCTTCAGCCTATGAGGGATGCTCCCACATCCACTCATTTGCAGACTCAGGCTCTGGGAGCAATTAGTGCTTTTCCTCAGCCAGAAAAAAGCTTTTTGGCTTGTTTGCCACTGAAGGCTTCTTTCTTTTTTTTTTTTTTCTAGGCATTACGACTGGAAGGCTTCCTTTGAGACCTGAACACACTACAAGCCCATGATTAAGCCAAAATTAATTTCACTGTCTGTACAATTCAATAAACTAAGTCAATAATGTTCCTTTAAACAACCAGTAAATTAAACTCACGAGAACAGAAATTCCTGGGCCACTTGAGGAGCATAAGAGCATCTGGCTGACTTATTTTTTTAATCAAGGTAAACAGCACCAGCATCAAACAAACCCAAACATCATACTGGGAACACTGCTCACCTCAAAGAAATTCAAGACCTTAGCCAAGCTGTGGAGAATAGATCCTTTCTGAGCCTGAAGAAAGATAAAGATTGTTAAACAAAGAACCATAGCAATTCTTGCTAGTAATTTCAGACTACAGTTTTGGCTTGTCTTTCAATCACTCCTTCCCCTTGCTTTTCTCCATGTTTTGTTAGATCTGAGACAGCACTGAACCTCTCAGAACAGACAGTACAGGCCTCTGGCACTGGGGATGTATGATGTGTGGTTTGGCCATAAATTCAATAAAATGATTGACCCACAGCCATTGAAGCAACAAGAGCACAGGAGGCTCCTTGGGGGAACAAAAGCACTCTTTCCAAAATAATGAGAAAGTCAAGGGCAGAAACAAACCAAACCTTCTCGAGCTGACACTCTGCCTTGAGACTGTCATAGACCACAGCTTTACAGCAGCTTCCAGTGAAGGACCAGGGAGGACGGATGAACAGCCAGATGAAGGGCACTGCACACACATTCAGGTGCTCTGCCAAGCTGAAGTAGTGAGATGCCTTTATTCCGTTCACTTCTGCACGACCGTGGCCCGTGATAGACACTGAACCAGAGACAAAAACAGAACTCATGTACAGTTGGTTCACAGTGCCTGGCTTGGCAAGGCCAAGACACACAATAGGAAACAGGAAGACTGAACTATTTCTTCCATTTAGTGCCTTAAAAATCATGGAGATGGCAGAAGAAAAATCTTACTACAGTCAGAGTTAAGAAATATATAACCCCAAGGGGAGGGCAGGGGGGTTGCAAATCCCAGCCCTCACAGCAGTGTTAACTCCTGCCAGTGTACAAACAAACCAGCGTGGAAGAGCCTGTCCTGCCAGGACCCTCTGTGAGGAGGCTCCTCCTGGCACTTGTCAGGCTCTTCTGACACATTTTTTATCACACCAGGGAAGCAGCTGAGTTTGATCAGAAGTTTGCAGAGGACAACTCCTAAATCCAAATTCACAGGCTCTGTGCTCAGTTTAGCAGCCAGTGGTAAAGCATTGAAATGTAAAGCTCCCTTCTGCCATGCCACGTTCCCCCAAAGCCCCAGGACAAGCTTCCACACTCACAGCCTTCGTTGTACAGGTATGCCAAGCTCAGCTTCACAGCAGCTTCGAAGTTACCACTTTCAGCAGCCCTGAACGGCAAACAAAGAAGGTGTTTGAGGTTGAAATCATTCCCAACACCAGAATGCACATTTTGGGACTTGCACCCTCAAGGACATGCATCAAACCATCAAGTCCTTGTGCTCCTCTCTCCCAAATTGATGTGCACACAGAGAACACATGCACATGCAAAGTGGCAGTCAGAAGAAAAACAATTGTTGTAGCACTTAAACCTGTTGAAGACATTTCTGACACTACAAAACCAATGGATGCCCTTCAAATCAGATGGATAAAAAGACATTTTCCATCTTTTTAAAGCATATTTATTGTTACCCTTTCAAACTTTGTTACTGAAATTCACCTATTTTTCAATACACTGGTTTACACAAGAAGTGACCAAGCCAACTCAGAAACACAGTTATTCTCTGGAGCCTCTCATTTCACTTGGTCATTCATATGTAAGCACCAGGAAAGATTTCAGTTAATGTACTATGCTCCAATACGAATACTGATGCCCATAAAGAGGAATAACTCTGATACATGCCATGGGTTCTGCTCTGGTTGAAGAGAGAGCAGCGATCAGCTGCAGCTTAGACCTGAAATCAACCATTTTTCATCCCCCAAACCAAGACTTCTCCTCTTTGTACAAGTCACATCCCCCAGTTACACTGAAGACTGATTAGAACTGTGTATCTGTCTTCAAATATCCCCTTCTAGAAGGCCAGACAAATTTGATATTTAAAGTTTACCTTTCAAACATCCTCAGGTTGTTTGGAGAAGGCCACATGTCTTGGAAACTTGCGTGTGCCCAAACACTGGAATGATTATCCACAAGGTATTTAAGGTGTGAGTGTACCTGCACGGAGGGAACACAAAATAATAATTATTAAAATAAAGGGACCAACAGAAAAGCAAGTCTTTGTGATCTAATTTTAGAGAGGTAACTAGCTAATCACCAGTTAATCATAACCATTATCAGGCAGGTAACAAGTTAAGGCAAAAGATGGCAAACCAATTTGTTCAGTCACAGTGATCCAGCAGGACAATTGCCACAGAAAATGAGCACAGAGCACTCAAATACTGCTGTTACTCTTCTTAAGCTTGAGCAGTGAGAGATCAAACTGCCACTAGGAGAGCAAAAGTCTAATCCTTGCAGGTGCTCTTTGGGTTTCTTCAGGCTCACTCTGACATGAAAAGCCTGTTCCATGTGCAGTCCAGGCTCCTGCAGGCAGGGCTGAGCCGTGGTACCTGCCAGAGGGGAAGCAGCAGCAGACTTACAGCTCTGACTGAGAGGATGTCAGCAGCAGGGAGGCCTTTCAGGACATGAAACAGAACATCCTCAGGCAGGTTTAAGAATGTCAGGACTCGAGGTCGTTTTATTATCCTTCGTTTTGAAGGGAAAGAGAAACATCTGGAACATCTACAGTGAACCACTGCAAAAGAAAGACATGGGACACCTCAGTTAGTAATGGAACAGCACAAGGAAAAAAGGCACTGCAGAGTATGCACACAAAAAAAGGTGTTTCTTTGAGCTCCTTTTCACTGCAGCACAGGACACTTCAAACATATTAACCAGAGAAATGTAGCATGTGCCACATAACACGACAAGACTAAGCCTCAGAGCAGTAAGGGGCTCCTTCAGTTTGGTTAACAAAGCCCAGAGGCTCAGAAGGGATGGCTCATGCTCTTCACAGAGAGCCCCTCCATGCCCTGACCGTGTTTAGTGGTGACAATCAGCTTAACCGTCCCTGCTCAGTAGTAACAAGTGGTTTAACTGTCACCACTACAACTTAATTTACCTCCCCCAAACCCCAACTTGTCCTTCTCAACTGACAGCAGCCCTTGGAATGTGACCACAGATAGTAGGAAGTTAAGACCACCAAACCTGCTCAAGCCCATCTCCCAGCAGCCAGGTGCTGCCATGGGTGCTGATGTAAGATCCATTGCCTGCACCTTCTGGAGAATTATTGCAATACAATAACGTTACATATATAACATATATATATATCTTTATATTTATTGCTATTATATATATGTATATCTAGAGAGAGATACATATATATACATAAATATATATATATATATATATAAAACATATTCTCTTCAGCAGTATCACTGCCATGAAAACGAAATGGACTCCTACGCTGGGATGCCAGTTCTGTCTATATGAGCATCCAAATGCCTGGGGAGCAGGGGGTACTTGAGCAACCCAGGGAAAACTCAATTTCTAAAGGCAGGAAGTGGCACAGGTTAATTTCCAAAGCGTCGCCTCATGAAATCAGGGTACTTTGGGCTGGAAGGGAGCTCTAGTCACCCAGTTCAAGCACCCTGCCAAGGCGGGTAGGATCACATCCAGGCGGGTTTGATCATCTCCGAGGACACGGACCCCACAATTTGTGCGGGCAACCGGTGCCACCGCTCAGCCACCCGTGGCGTGAAAACCGCTTTCTCTCAGCTTTGAATGGAGTGTCCTGCACATTAACGTGCACCCTACAAGCTCACAGGCGCCTGCTGCGCTTCCCCACTCCCAGAACACATCCCG
>NW_021938949.1:18674548-18751743 GCF_001715985.3 Manacus vitellinus
CTGCGTTACCCCGCGCCGGCACGGCCTGGGGCATAGCGCCGTCCCCGGCTCCCCCCGGGCCCAGGAGTCCCTTCTCTTCGCACGACCCAGCTGGCAGCAGCCGGCCCTGCCGCTGCGGTGACACTCACCCGCGGCCACCTGTGATGGGCTGATGCTGCCCGGCCAAGGGAGCTGCTGGGGGTTTGTTGCTGCCTGATGGTTTCCACCCTGAGCGACCAGCGCCTGAGAGTGTCCGTGCTGGAGCTAAAGCACTAGGGAGGGCATTGCCGGCTGGGCAGTAGGTCTGCATAGAAGGCCTTGGGGGTCCCTGTGTCCCCCAGCTGTCCCTGACCAGCCCTGGAGCCAAGGTTGGGCATCCTCGGGTGTGTGAGGAAGAGCATTTCCAGCAGGTCAGGGAGGGGATCCTGCCCCTCTGCTCACCCTGGGGAGGCACATTTGGAGTACTGTGCCCAGTTTTGGGCTCCTCAGGACAAGGGAAACTCTGAGCTCCTGGAGCAGATCACAGAATCACACAGGTTTGGGTTAGAAGGGACATTAAAGGCCATCCAGTTCCACCCCCCTGCCATGGACAGGAACACCTTCCACTAGCCTGAGTTGCTCCAACCTGGCCTTGGACACCCAGGGATGGGGCAACCACAGCTTCTCTGGGCAACCTGCTCACCACCCTCACATTGAAAAATTTCTTCCCAATATCCCATCTAACCCTGCCTTCTGACAGTGGGAAGCCATTTCCCCTTGTCCTGTCTCTCCATCCCTTGTCACTGGAAGGGGCTCTGAGGTCTCCCTGGAACCTTCTCTTTTCCAGATGAACCCCCCCAGCTCTCCCAGCCTGGCTCCAGAGCAGAGGGGCTCCAGCCCTGGGAGCATCTCCGTGGCCTCCTCTGGACCTGCTCCAGCAGCTCCAGAGAGGGAAGATGCTGATGGGACAAGGAAAAGCTGAGGGAGCTGGGGCTGTTTAGTCTTGAGACACTGAGAGGGGACCTCCCCAGTGTGTGTCAGGATCTGCAGGGAGGGGGCAGAGGATGGACCAGGCTCTGCTTGATGGGGGGGGCGCAGCAATAGGATAAGAGAAACAGGCAGGAACTTATGCCCAGGAAGTTCCACCTGGACATGAGGAAGAACTTTTTTCCTGTGCAGTGACTGAGCACTGAACAGGCTGCCCAGGGAGGGGGTGGAGTGTCTCTGGGGATATTCCAGAACCTCCTGGACACAATCCTGTGCCATGTGCTCTGGGATAACCCTGCTTGAGCAGGGAGGTGGGACCAGATGCCCCACTGTGGTCCCTTCCAAGCTGAACCATTCTGGGATTCCTGCTTGAGGAAGGAGCAAAGCTACCCAGACAGAGGCCATTCCTGATGTCCTGAGCCACAGCATCGCCCTGACCCTCTCCAGCACACTGCCCTGCTCCTGCCCCTTCCTGGCCTTGTGTGAGGGCCAGGGGGGATTAGGCAGACAATTGGGGGTCAAAGTTCAACCCTGAGTGCAGGATTTAGAGGAAAGCCCTGATCCTCCCAAGGCAAAGAGCAGAGTGGCATAAGGAGGTGTATTGAAAAGGCTGGAAGGCAAACAAAGCAAAATCAGATACTGAATCTGCCCATCTGAAGACTTTTGTGAGTCTCAAGTCTCACAAGATGTAAAGCAGTGAGAAGAGGAGCTGTTACTTTGTGGGACATAAAATGACTGTGCCCCAGTTTGTGGTGGCTGAAAAGTTTCCCAATGCTGTACCTTGAATAAACATTGTCAATCCCAGTGGAGCTGAGGTTTCTTCCTGGTAGCATTTGTGAGACTTGTTAAAGGATTTCACAAGCACTTTTCAGTGATAGGACATGAAGTTCTGGTTGCTTCTCTGCACCCACATCCTTGGGATTGGGATAGCTTTGGAATCTCACCAGGGATCTCATTTTATGGTCAGGGAGGCTGAGCTCAGATGGCCTAGTGGCTTCTTCTGGCCGTGCTGGGCTGGCACCGCATGCGTTGTCCCCCACTCCCGTGAGGTGACCACGGTGGACCAGCAGCTGTGATCAGCCTTTCTCCCATGCAGCTCCACCTCCTCCATCTGTGGAACTGCGTCATGTTCGTGGGGAGCACGACAGCTGCTGACAGGGAAAAGCAGCCCCAGGAGCGCAGGGAATATTTAGCTTCTTTTAATTGAGAAGCATTTTGAGTTAAAAAGTTAATCATGCTGTCGACTTTTGTTCCTTATTTCTTCTCTGCCTCACAGCTGTTTCTGTCAACTAAAAATAAGCTGAACCAGCAAACAAAACATGAGAAATCAGCTCCCCACAGAGAGCTCAGATCACAGCAGCAGAAGATGCTCCTTGAATGAGCTGTGGTGCAGAGTCCCCTCAGGTAGATCCTGTTCTTTCCAGACATGGCAGGGTTACGTTTGAAGGACAGGTATAGCCAAAACATGGGTGGGCACAGGGAGGTGGGAGGTGAGGTTTTCAGAAGCAGAAACCTTGGCCTGGTTTGTCCCCTCTGGAATAGGATGGCAGGACATCCAGGTGGTTTTGTCACTGATAGAGAAACCGGATCAGAGGCTGACGAGTGTGTAGTAGGACACACATTACCTAAACATGGCCACTTCTCCAAAAGACCAGGTTGGATTCACCATGCTAAACACAGGTGCACCTCCTTGGAAAGCCATTACAGTGAAGAGTCAGTCCCTGCAGAGGAGAAGGCTGATTAGTGCATTATTTCATCACTGTTTCCAGCTTCTGAGCTGGATTTCCCTTGGAGAGGGACTTTTCACAAGAGCATGTAGTGATAGGACAAGGGGGAATATCCTTAAGCTGGGGAAGGCCAGGTTCAGATTAGGTATTACGAAGAAATTCTTGGCTGAGAGGGTGGTGAGGCCCTGGCACAGGTTGCCCAGAGAAGCTGTGGCTGCTCCGTCCCTGGAAGTGTCCAAGGCCAGGTTGGACAGAGCTTGGAGCAACCTGGGCTAGTGGAAGGTGTCCCTGCCCATGGCAGGGGATTGGATTGAGATGAGCTTTAATGTCCCTCCCAAACCATTCTGGGATTCTCTGATTTCCCTTATTTATCCTGCCTCTTTCTCCACTAAAGAGCAAGTAGAGGGTTGCATTTCTCCTCAATCAGAAAGCCTCCTTGCTCCCTTCACTTCTGGCTGTGGAAATGAGGGTAAATACAATAAAGATGTTTGGTTTGCCTTGATTGCTGTGATTTAAACAAGACTCAACAGAAGGGTGACACTTACTCTCTGTTCTGCCAAACCTGGGATTCTCCAGGCATTGGAGATGCTCTACACGAGCTCCAGTTTCACTCAAGGTGTTGATCCCTCTTCTGAAGAGATCCAAGGGCCTGAGACCATCTAAGCAATACATGCAACAGCAACATTCCCCCAGAAAAACTGAAAATTTGCTGAAAATACCTTTTAGCCAGGCAAATATCAGCTTGCGCTTTCTCAAGTCCATGTGAGAGAAAGAGGATACACAGATTATATCATTCAGTCAGTGCCTCAGGCACTTCAGTTTTTAAAACCTCTTCAGAAATCTGTGAAAGTCTCTTTAGAACTAGTCCATTTTTCCACTCTAATTTGTTAATGGATTGCAATCAGACTCAAATGTACAGATTTTAAGGAAAGAGCAAAGATGAAGAATTTCGGTCAAATAGGACAGTGATATAAACCTATATGAATGTAACATCCCCTCTAAACTCTTCAGTTAGTGAACAGGTTAACAAACAGCTAAGTTTAGGCATTCAGAGTTTTCAGTCTGGTGAAAAAGTTGCAGACAAGCCCCTGAACGCTGGAGGTTGCATTACATGCTGTTGCAAAAGTAATATCATTTATCTAGACAATAAAGGGACATCTGTCTCATTTCACAGCAGAGCTGTTTGGTTTGCAGAGGTTTTTCTAACCAACACTATCCGAGATAGTTCCAGAATTGAAAAGAAAATGGTTGTGATGTCATAGGGCCACATGAAACTTAGTTAGCCAAGCTGAAACCTGAGAGTAATTAGCTCGGCTGCAGAAAGGTCCCAGCTATGCTGCCTTCAGGATCCAGCGTTTCTGCAGGGCCTTGTGGATACGAGAGTAGCTGTGGCTTGGGAAAAAGGGAGTCATTTCACTACAATATTTATTTAGTCTGTGATTATTCAATCGGTGGACATGGGAATTTTATATTATAGTGGCCATAAAATGTATTCTGGCAGTTTTAAAGCGGCATCTTTCCTGCAGTTTGAAGGGCAAATGAAAGTAATCTGGGCTATTTACTGCATGGAAGGCTCAAATACTCCATGAGTGCTCCTGGCAAATCTCTCCCTGTTGTCATAAGGCTGAAGTGCTGAGAAGGGAGGAGAGAAAATTTTCTCTGGAAAGAGCCAATTCTCAATTGAAATAGTCCTACCAGTTTTGTAACGTTTCCCATCCCACCTTTGAAAGGTGAGATAATTCAGCTCTTTATTACACCTTTAGTATAATATAATGATAACTGGTCTGGAGAAGGAGCTGCTCTCCAGGGGAGGAAAGAGCTCCTCCAAATCCACAAATCCAGCTGCAAATTGGGTGGAAGTGTTTGTCTGAGATCCCAAGACAATGAGGGAAAAGTTTTATATCAGGACATCTCAACATATTCTCTGGTGGCCACATCCCGTTCCTGTAGGTATTTCCACATAGCATTACTGATGCAATCCCTGTGTTTTACATTCATACTAACATTTATTAACAATGCTGTGGGGCTGCAAATCAGCACTGAAGAGCTGGACATCTGTGGATACCCATCCTTTCTCCAAACTGTGTTTCGCTATCAGAAGGAACATGCTTGGGAAACATCCCAAGAGTGAAACCCTTCCCTTGCAAATCACGACATGGAACATCCCAAAAGTGAAACCTTTCCCTTGCAAATCGGGACATGGAACACCTTGAGAGTGAAACCCTTCTCTTGTATATCAAGACATGGAGCTACCACGAGGTGGCATCAAACTCATGTGATGGGGCATCGAACCTTCAGTTTTCAGGCATTTTTCCAGTTTGAGGACATCCCAGTGCAGCATTCCGAAGCCAAAAGGGGTGCACTGATATTTTGGAACCAGAAGCTCTAATTTCACAAATCTGCATGTTTTTTTAGGTGTAATTTGACTGCCCTCCATGAGTAGCACTATTCTAGGGTGGTACCTGAGTGTAAACCAGGTAAATTAACCTGTATGAAATAGGTTAATGCAGTGCTTTCCAAAATCCAGGGCTGGTCCCACCAAGGCAGAGGAAGGGTGAACATGGCTTTTAGGAACAAATGACTTGGCAAAAGTGTCCTGCAGAAAGGTTCTCAGAAGGAGGGCTGTGAGTTCTGCTGGTGCTCTCTGCCATATGCGCGCAAAGGCTCAGGGCACGAGGTGAAACCAGCACCTGGCACGCTGGGCCAGCTCCCAGATGTGTGAAATCCTCATCCTGGCAGGTTTTGTGACAGGGCACAGCCCTTGGCACTGGGTAGGAGGTGGTGGATCACCCTGGTGTCCTCCTGCAGGTGCTGCAGAACCCAGGCCCCACACTGCACAGCACACAGACTCTGTACGGGGACTCGGGGTGGGAAAGGCACCGTGGTGCTGCAGGAAACCCATGGAAAAGGGAGCACGAGGAGTGATGCTAATGTCTGTGGTGGTGTGGGTGGATCCAGTAACAACCCAGTCCCCACGATGGGCAGACCCAGCCTGAGCAGCCCCAGGAAGGGCCAAGGAGCAGTGACTGATGTCTGGAGGTTCTGGGGTGAGTTCCAAAGGTTCTGTGGAGGTACTGGAGGTTCAGTGACTTCACTGTCAGCCCAGGCCTTTCCCATCCTCTGGCTGGTTCCAAAGCTTTGCTTTGGGGGGCTCTCAGTGGGGCAGCTTTTACTCCCACTCCATTCAAGTGGAAACTTATTCCCTCTCCGGCAGAAAACAGGCAGTTTGGCCAACTTCTGAATGATATCTGATTCCCTTTAAACACTTGAAGAGCACCACTTCTTACAGAAACACACTTCTGTAGGAGCTAGAGACCTGGAGCAGAGCCAAGGAGCTGGAATTGGGATACAGCATTGCACGAGGAAGGCAGAGAGAGAAGGTCTGTATCAGCCATACCAGGACTGGCAGTCACAGAACAGAGCCAAAGGCTCTCAAAGCCACCAGACTTTCTCCTCCCAAGCTCTTACTGATATGAGATGTTAAATTTATACATTTTTTTAATTTATCTTTTTATGCCAGGTTTTCAAGATACTTGAAGCAGATCCTCAGCACCCCAGAGGCTGAGGTGCCAGGAGGGGGCTGTTGGGCCCGTGATAGACAAAGCCACTGGCACTACTGATTAAAGTGAGCAGCACCTTGTCTGTGAGCACTTATTTCCCTCTAAGTCCCTAAAGAAGACTGGCCTTATAACTCCAAGGGCAAATCCTCAGAGTTAAAAGCTCCTGGATACCTCTATAGCTTTTTTACACTTTATCCTCCTCTCAAAACAAAGACATTCCATGCTGGGTCTTCCTTATCTTGCAGGACTGAAAGCACAACTTCCCTTCTGTGCATGAATCCATCCCTGGAGGAATTCTCCCCCACTCTCTTCCTTGGGAACTCCTTACTGTTGTCCTTCCACCACAGAAGTTACAGGCACCCCATCATTCTATTCCCAAAGGACTTCATTCCCTGCTCATCCTCCAAAGGGCTTGGGAAAGCTTCCCTGGTGTGCACTGGGGAAGCACAACCCCGTTTCCTGCAGGGATGGGGTGGGGACATGTGGTAAGGGGGGACACCTGGATCACTGAGCTCAGCTCCCCACGCACACAGCAATGTGGGTTTTCTTCAGGAGAGACCCCAGAGCTTCTTCACTGCACACCCTGTGGCACTAAGGGCAATGAAAAAGTCTTCATGACTTTACTACAAGTTTTATAAGTACAGGTAGAAAAAAGAAAAATAAAAAAGGAGAAAACATGTACTTTATTCCAGTACCCAAAAAGGGCTTACAAGAGAGCTGGAGAGGGACTTTGGACAAGGGCATGGATGGACAGGACAAGAAGAATGGCTTCACATTGACAGAGGACAGGGTTAGATGGAATATTGGAAAGAAATTCTTTCCTGTGAGGGTGGGGAGGCCCTGGCACAGGTTGCCCAGAGAAGCTGTGGCTGCCCCTGGATCCCTGGAAGTGTCCAAGGCCAGGTTGGACGGGGCTTGGAGCAACCTGGGCTGGTGGAAGGTGTCCCTGCCCATGGCAGGGGGTGGGACTGGATGATCTCTAAGGTCCCTTCCAACCCAGACCAGTCTGTGATTCTGTGATTCTAATTCACTGCCAGTTCGGTGCTTTCCAGCAGCTCCGGGTTCCTGGGAAGCCCATGTGATGTCTTGGAGTCCAATCAAGAATATTTTCCTGAAGCATTTTGGCATGATGAGCTCCACACAAGTGAATGAAGGAACTGCCCAGGCCCAACTCTAAAAACTCTGCTCTGGATCTGCTGCTGATCCACCTATAGCCAGGCACGAACTCCTGGCAGACAGTGGTGCCACCTTGGGTTTCAGGACCCGTGAAGGAACACTGCCCTAATTCCATGGTTCTGTGCTGATTACACAGCTCAGCCACTTAATAGTGGATGTAGGGTTGGTTTTATTTCTTGTAAAGAACAGAGTGTTTGGCAAAAGAGGAGAGTGAGAGTGACAGCTGTGTACACATTTCACATGTTTCCAGTGTTATTTCTCCTCCGGAGAAGAACAGAGCTGTTATTAATAATCACCTTGCCAAGTTTCTGAATTGATATTTTGAAATGAGCTAGGGATATAATTTAGGAACACAAGCAAGGGGGAAAATATGCTTTCAATTGAACTTGAAATGGATGGAGAGCTGTTGATGCAGCAAGAGAAACGATGGTGATTCTGGAGGGCTCTAGCTGAAAGAAGGAAGCTGTAAAACAGAGGTTTTCCAGACAATCCCACAATGTGCCGGAGAATGTTATCCAAACACTCCTGGAGCTCTGGCAGCCTTGGAGCCATGACCATTGCTCTGGGGAGCCTGTTCAGTGCCCAATCACCCTCTGGGGGAAGAACCTTTTCTTAATATCCAGCTTAAACCTACCCTGACACAGCTTCAGGCCACTCCTTCAGGTCCTGTAACAAATATTCCCCTGAACCCGCAATTTCCCACCCAGAATCCCAGTAAAATGGTGGGCATTTAGATGTCTTTGTTCAACTTCTTTATTTTTAACCCAATTTAGAGTTTTTTTAAGGGATGAAGATGCATCGAAAGAAAACCAAGGCCAAAATAAAAGGATTTACATGTGGCATCCTGTGACTATCCATGAGGTTGGGTTGGGTGGGTGTAAAAGCCTTTTTTGGAGGGCTTTTTGCCCCATTGTCTCCAAAAGCTTGGTCTTTGCCCAAATCCATCATCATTTGGCTGTGGAAGATGCTGGAGCCCGAGAGCTTTTGGGTGGAGCTGAAGGAGGCTGAAGTGGATGAATACACTTAACAAGTGTTGTTGCTTAGGCAGCACCAGAGCTTGCAAGGCACTGTGTGGCAGGAGTAACCCCTAGAAGTGTGCATTTGGCATGTGAAGGATGCAAGGTGGGCTGTGGGGCAATAGAAGTACCAGACAACATTGTCAGTGTTCCCTGTCTTGTCATCTATGACCTCCTACAGAAGGAAACAGTTTGAAAACCAGTGGAAAAGAATGAAGTGTTGAGGCATCACAACTGCAGCCTCTCCAGCTGTGACTCAGAGCCCCCCTCCACTCAATTCAAAATGAGGTCTCTGAAGAAAAAATTGTGTGGGGTTCCTGCTTGCTCTCTGTAACTGCAGCAAAATTAAATCTCCTTCCTGAACAAACAAAATCCCTGCAAAGCCTTGTCCATGGCTAACGTTACAGCAGTGGTTTATCTTCTTGCCTGTGTCCCAGGGCAGACTGCTCAGTCTGCAGGACTGACATTCATCTTATCACAGCCAACACATCTCTGCCAGCCTTAGACCCAGTACTACAATATTCTGGAGTTTTTCCTGCCTGCTGAGCACCAACAGGCTCTGCTTGTCACAGGACAGGCAACAACTGGGTGACAGGAACACCCTTTCGAGGTGTACACCACAACCACTGGCCAGCTGTGGTCACAGAAAACCTTCGTGGTCATAGAGCAACCATTTAACAAACACCAAAGGCCACATGTTTAGAAATGTGGCATTTACAGGCAGCAGCTCCCCAGCCCTGGGGATCCCGTGACCCCTCAGAGGCCCCCTGAGGCCCCCCAAGCCTGAGCAGATGTGTGCCTGAAACGCACGGCACTCTGGAGCTGCCCGTGGTGTCTGTCCTCCTGGCCTGCACCCATGGCTTTCAGAGCACGTGGATCATTTTCCAGGATGTGGTTCTCCCAACCCATCCCTTTGCCAGGCTGGGAAGCTGCTGGCAGGGCCCTCAGCAGAGCTGCTTCCCTTCCTCAGGGCTCACCTGCCTGGGTCCAGGGGTGTCCAAATCCTGGACCCAGGACTGGGATGCTGTGAGGAGAGAGCAGTGAGAAGCCTTGTGTGGGTTTCCAGAGCTGTTTGTAAGCTCAAGCTCCTGCTCCTGGGGCCAGTGCATGAGCCACATCCCAACCATGGCCATCTGTCAATGTGTCCCTCTGGTTCGGACCCAGAGCTGGGATTGACTTCTTAGCTTGACCGCAGACCAAGTCCTGCTGCATTAAGGGGTGCTGTGCCCTCCCCTCTCAAACAGGGCATATTTTCTTCGCAGTAGCATATATCAGCACAGAGTTTGGATGGTGATGAGAGGGCTGGAACACAGTCTCCTGTGACTTGACTTGGATTAAACACAGCCCAGCCAGGCTGAGCCCTGTAAACACGGCAGCTTCCAAGGAACTCCCAGCAGTGCATCTGCACTTCTTGGGAAATCTAAGCCTCAAAGCCCTGCATAAAAACATCAGTCACTGCCCAGGCTCAGCCTCAGCAAAGAACAAATTTATGCAGAGCCATGATGGAAATTCATTTCCCTGAGTTTTGCAGTGCTGGGATTTCACGGTGTCTCCCGTTACACTTCAGAGGCAATTTTACAGGGTGGATCTTTAGAGACTTGAATTCTTAATACAAAATAGAAGTGGAATATGAAAGGGTGAAGAATATCTTCTGAGCTCTCCACAGATGGAAAGAAACTGCTTTCCCTCATGTCGTTTGTCTCTTGCAAGTAGCTAATGACATGCATTAGATACAGGGCCAGATCCCAAATGTACTTCCCCAGCTGCCAATGATTTTCTTTATGAATCCATGGGTGGTTTCTTTGTGCTGTGCTCCTCTTCACAGCAAACTTTGCACAAGTGTAGGAAGGACTCTGACTGCTGCATCTGATTGCAGGAGGGTGAATCATTAGCAGATTTCTAAACAGTTTAAGTAGAACAGAAAACAGAATCAAGCTGTAAGGCCACTGTCTGATTAATTAGAAGGGCAAGGGTAAGAATTAGGCTGGCAGGAGTTTCCCATGTGAATTATTTTGCAATGTGATTGCAAAGCAAAATCAAATTGGGCAAGTTATGACAAAAATATTTGTGATTGCTTTTTGGTTGTTTTGGGTTTTCTTTTCAATTTGGGACAAATGATTTGGTTTGTTTTTTTTAATGTAATAAGTTTCAGACACAACTGGAATCAGGGGGAGAGATTGCAACTCCTCCTGGATTCCATGAGGTAGGAAGGATTCTGTGCCACTGTGGGACACTGTCAGTTTCTTTGCTTTTATTTAATTGCACCATAAAAACTTGGAATGAATGCAAAACATTTCTCTTTCCATCCCAGTTGCCTTTGTTTCAGTTTGCTTCCCCAAAATTTCCTCTGAGTAAGTGGGAGTGAAACCTCTGCCTCCTGCAGAAAGAGGCATCACTGCAGGTGCAGCCATGGCCAAAATCTAGTTTAGAACAAAGGAACCAGTTCCTTACTCAGTGGATATTCAGCCTTCTCTAATGGATCAGTGTGGAGCTTCCCACATGTAATATCCAAAACACAAGGAGCTTTCGTGCTCCTGGGCAGCCTTTGGTGAGGATAGGGGACCCCACAAGGTGCTCCCTGGGAGCTGTGATGACATCTCCTACATGGAGCCTGTGTGCTCACAGGGGAAGCTCTGGGTTTGCCCTGCGGGACTCAGAGCAAACCACGGCCAGAAGCAGAGAGAGCTCCTGCCTGGCACAGCCTGGCTGAAACAGGAGCATCCCTGGGCAGCTGGGGGTGTGTTAGTACCTTGTGTGGGCTCTGGCTTTCATTGACACTTCCCGGAGGTCTGGGCTTCTTCACTCCCCCGTGACCTGGAATGGGAAGGCAGAGCTCTGGGGAGGCCTCACCTGCAATTTTGGGGCAGTTTGGGGCACTGCAATAAAAGAAAGATCTGAAGCCGTTAGAGAACGTCCAAAGGAGGGCAATGAAGATGATTAAGGGCCCAGAGGGGAAGCCGTGTGAGGACACTGAGGGCACTTGGTGTGTTCAGCTGGAGCAGAGGAGACTGAGGGGAGACCTCACTGCAATTCCAACTGCCTGGGCAGGGGCAGAGGAGGGGCAGGGACTGAGCTCTGCTCTGGGGGACCAGGGACAGGACCCAGGGAATGGCTGGAGCTGTGTCAGGGGAGGGTCAGGTTGGATCTCAGGAAAAGGTTCTTCCCCCAGAGGGTGGTTGGGCACTGCCCAGGCTCCCCAGGGCAGTGGGCACAGCACCAAAGCTGCCAGAGCTCCAGGAGGGTTTGGCTGATCCTCTGGGGCACAGAGTGTGACTGTTGGGGATGGGCCTGTGCAGACCCAGGAGTTGGACTTGATGATCCTCATGGGTTGTTCCAGCTCAGCATATTCTGTGATTCTGTGATTCTCCAAGGATGAAAGACTTCTTAGCAATTCATTCCACAACAACTGTGATCTTTAGGAGCAGACAAACACTCATCTGCAAAGGAAAACACATGCAAAAGAGCTGCTCGATGCTGGTCAGTCACCCAAGTCAGCTTTGGGTTTTCCAGCCTGTTTTCAGTCACAGGATTAGCTCATGGTTCTGCTGGTGCAGTACCTGAGTCACTGAGCAGTACAGATGATGGCACCACTCACAAACCTGCCAAACTCCAATGAGGTCCTAAAGATGCTCGAGTTAAATGGAAGGAGCCATTGCATCTCCTTTGTGCGATGACCAAAGCAGTGGAGGCCACCACGGAAGACACAGACAGAGCAAAAGCTCCAAAGCTCCCTTAGTTGAAAACTAACCTTGTAAAAGTGCATTTTCACTGCATAGCCACAAAGCTGGTACAGGGTCCTCACCTCTTCAGATGCCACACAGGCTCAGCAGCAGACTGGTTTCCACCTCCCAGCCTTTTTCACCCCCAGTTTTGAGGTCCTGGGTGATTCCCACTGAGTCAGAGAGTAAACTTTTCACTTTGTTGCATGATGACCATGATGAGGATGGAGAGCTAACACTCATCCAGCCTAAGTTCAGACCTTAATTAAATCCCCTAACCTGACTCTAGGTGGTCACTTGTCCTGGTGGAACCAGAGCCTGGGCATCTCTGACATGTGGATCAGACACCGTGTGGGGGGTATCATCAAGAGTGACCCCATTTTTTAGGTTCCAAATGCAAAAAGTGGGGTGAATTCAGGCACAAGTGACATCCTTGATGTTGGAAATAAGATCTACAGCAGGCAAACCACAGGCTTGTAACTCAGCTGCTGAACTGGCTTTCCTCTTACTCCATTGTAAGTTAAAATAAAAGACTCTTCCTGCAAAATCACCCCCCTGTTGAATTCCTGCTGTTGGCATTACAGTTGCACTGAGTGGTCCAAGCTGCAGGTGAGAACTCGTATTTCAGGTGCTGCACCAGCACTCTGAACTGGTTCCTTCCAGAAGCATGTGCTCACCTGGCACTGCATGGCAACGTGAGAAATCTGAAAAATCCTGTCCAGCTAGTCAGACACCAGGTGTGGAGATCACATTTTCCAGTTTCTGCTGTAAGTGAAGATATTTTTTAAAATCCTGTGAAATAAAACATTTGCAAGGGAGCCTTGGTGTGAGAAAAGGAAGTTGCTGATATGCCTGTAATTGCATTTCTGCCTTTATGAGCTACAAAACTAGCAGTGATTTCTGTAATGGGGTAACAGAAGAAGCTTGAGCAGGCAGATCCAGAGAGACCAGCATGGGAATGTGTTCAAAGAGCTGCCTTGGGCTCAGCTTGTGTAATGTGTGGCTGAGAGCTGGCCAGGAATGCACCAGGCACGCTGCAAGGTCCAGGCTCTGTCCGAGGAATCTGCAACACAACACCGGCAAACTGGGAGCCAGGACATCCCTGAGGAGGATGTCTGCATCAGGAAGGAAGAGAAGAGCAATAAACACAGTTGTGGAAGCAAAAAGGTTAATGGAGGACATTGGAAAACAGGACAAGAGGGGGCAGGATGGAGAAGGGACAGCCTGAAGGACATCAAGAGGGGACAGGAAAAGTGAGAAGGAGAAGGAAAAGAAGCTAAACCTCAGTTTTTAATATTATTCATTGTGGATAAAAAAAAATGGGTTTAAATAAGTGCTCACTGTCTAAGTCCTGCTGTTGTCCTGCTGCTCTGGCATTGATTGTTCATCAGGGATGTGCCCACTGTGCCATGACCTACGAGCTCATCACCCCACGCTGTGTGAGGCAGAGAGCTCTGCTCTGCCCTCAGCCAGCTGTGCCCCAGCAGCACCTCGCTGTGCTCCTGAGCCCTTCAAGGCATGGTCCAAACTTCTTCCAGATCCTGGAGCCTGATGGCACCAGGTGGGTGAAGCATCAGGCCAAAACCTCTGAATGTGCCTTTCTGGCATCACCCCAATGCTCCAGCAGCACCACAGTTAAACTATTACCCTCTGCTGATATCTGTCTTCAATAATTATAAAATTTCATTTTCTTTGTGCTGATGCTGTAACTGAGTGATCTGGAAACATTCCCAGAGAGAAGAAAACTGTACTCTGAAGACATTTATTTTAATTTTTTTATGAGGCCCCCATAGAAGACGATGCTGAGATGCCTAAAGAGGCAGCATTAAAGTGTGGGAGCTTCTCCTGCCAGAGACACCTCATGCTGAGTCTCTGACAGGTCCACTTTGCCTCTAATGGGCTCCTTCATGCTGCTGTATGCCCTCTGTAGCTGATTGATAGCTTGATTTTCTTCCCTTCATCTCAGATGACTGTTAGTCAGCTTGGCTTGGACTTCTCCAAGCTGAGATAAGAGCAAAGTTGCCAGGATTCCAGGTGATCTCAGAGAAGGTCTCCAAGGGACAAAGCTTTCCTGATGGAGTTTCAAGATGTCAACCTGAAGCCATTTTCTAGAAGAAAATTGAAGTGGAAAAAAAAAAAAAAGAGAGAGACAGTGGAAGAATAAAAAGTTAAGACAAAAGGTTTCACATGCTCTGGAGTGAGCACTTCCCTGGCAGGTCCCCCGTGAGGCTGTGGCAGTAGAGCTCCTGGGCTGTAATTGCAAATGAAATATGGCTTTTAAGGGCAGTCTTGGGTCCAGGCTAGAGGGAGAAACCAGAGAATAAACTCCTGGGAAGTTGGATTTGCCAGTGGATAAGCTAGGTGAAGAAAGTGTGCTCTGGGCTGTGCTGGGGAACCTCAAGTGACCCCATCCCAGGCTGTGAGGGGACCCAACAGTCATCAACGAGCCTTCCCCTGAGTGTGACACAGACCCAAGAACCCAAACTGTCGGGGTTGACAGAGAACCTGTCAGCAGCCTGGCAATTAGTGACGAGAAATTTAAACAACTTTAAGGAAATATTTACTGTAATGCCAGACAGAACAAATGTAATGCAGCCCAGACCAAAGGTCACCAATCAAAATGTGCATAATACCACCAATGACAGTGTGCACAGTGTCCTCAGGTCACCACTGACAATAAGCACAGTGTCTTCTGTGTCTCCAATGAAAATATGCACTGTTTTATGCTTGAGACTTTTGACCGATTGTGTTGTGGCACGATAGTGTACAAAGAGTATAAAAGAAACACTTGAGAGCAATAAACAGCTTCCTGATCACCTCACACCTGGACTACGTCTGATATCTGTGTCGTTTTGGCCGTTCCGACTTTAACAACGACACCAAACCTCACATCAAGTGCTGGTTTTAACACTCACAGGCAGCAGTGCAGCTTTACCTCACTGAAAACAGTCTCTTCATAATCACAACCAGTACAAATTGAGTTCAAAAGAGTGTGTTAAAGTCATTAACTGAAGACTGGGTGAGGAAGTTCTCCATTCCCTGGGGTTATCCATCAGGGCCCAACACTGCACTCCATTAGCCCTTCTGAAACACGCAGGGCATGTGTTTGTAGAGAACACGGTAATTGCTTTAATTACAATTCTTTTGATTAGCAATTTTTATTCACTGTCAAGAAGGTTGCCTGCTCCTGCATTTGCGGAGAACAGTTTTTATCCCCTCCTTCTCAGAAACGTGTTTGGCATGAGATCCTTGGATCTCTACAGCCCCTCCCTGCAGCAGAGCACCAGGTGTTTGTCTGTGTGTGTGTTTGCATGAGGAGAACCATCATAATTTGGTCCTTTCTAGGCCCTCTGTAACACTCTGCATCCTCAGAGCCACAGCATGGCTGAGCTTCCATGAGCCACCAGGCAACTGTTTTCCTCCTGCCTCTTCTGATCTCAGACAGGCCCTTCAATTTGCTGCCCTCTCACACCACAGCACTTGCTTTGATCACATCATCCAGTCCCAGAGGTGAGGTGAGATGGGCTGACCCTGGCTGGGGGCCAGGTACCCACCAAACCACTCTCACTCCCCTCCTCAGCTGGAGAGGGGAGAGGAAATGAAGTGAAAGGCTGGTGAGTTGAGATAAGGGCAGGGAGGGATCACTCAGCAATTACTGTCACGGGCAGAACAGGCTCAGCTTGGGGGAAATGAGTTTAATTTATTACCAATCAAATCAGAGGAGGATGATGAGAAATAAAATTAAATCTTAAAACATTTCCCTGCCCCCGAATTCTTCTCAGGCTCAACTTCACTCCTGATCTCTCCCTCCTTGCCACGCAAAACCAGGACAAGAGGAAAACTGTTTGCCAGAGCAAAACCATTGCATTTCCAGAGCTCACAGCAGGTAGGAAGGATCATTTGATGCCATGGAATGAGGAAAGAGGTAGGGATAGTGCCACATAGTGTGTTGGAAGAGTGCAGGACCTGCATGGAAGAAGACTGGCAAAGCCACGAGTGGTGCTGGGGTGAAGGGAACAGGTTTAATCAAAGAATCACAGAATATCCTGAGTTGGAAGGGACCCCACAAGGATCACCCAGTCCAGCCCCTGGCCCTGCACAGACACCCCAACAATCCCACCCTGGTCCTGACAGCGTCATCCAAACGCTCCTGGAGCTCTGGCAGCCTTGGTGCTGTGCCCACTGCCCTGGGGAGCATCGGGATGGAAGGTGCTGTGTCTTCATCAAGGGCTCCAAGGGTGCAGAGTCAGATATTCAAAATCTGAGAGACAAAACTTCTGATATTGGACAAAGAAGCCAGGGGTGGACACTGGGAACAAGACATGTGGGACTGCCAAGGCAGAAGGTATCTGTGACACTGCACTTACAAAACATGGATAAAATATCAGAAAAAGGATGGGAACCTCTACTGCAGCCAAGGAACTGTATCAGGACAACCTGCGTGGGCAGAGTGTTCCCATGTTGATTGGAATTAAGCCTGAATTAACAGCAGTCAGGATTAACAGCCTCCTCTTGGGAATGTACCAGGGGAACTCCACAGGACTGTGGGGTCTGAACCTCCTCTGTTTGCAGTTCCATCAGCAGGAAGATGGACTTGCTGGGCAGCACAGTCACCCCGAGCCAGGCTCGGAGCAGAGAGCACTGCTGGTGGAGCTCTCTGTGCTGCCCTGACCCACTCAGAGAGTCTCTCATCTAATCTTGGGAAAAAATTAGTGCTCTTTCAGTTTGAGACCTGGCAGAGGCAGCCCCCAATTCAGGCAAGTGTGGAATCCCACTAAAGGCAGGAAACCCCAGACTCAGCATCAGCAACTGGACACCTGTGACTTGGGCAGGGCCTTGAGCACTCCCAGGAGAACTCAATACATTCCCTGCTTCAGGAGGGACTGCTGGATGGGTGCCATGCTGCCTGGCCAGCCTGAGTTTGCCGCCACCACCACAAAATAGTTTTTGGTAAGAAACATCTGGCTGCAGATTGTTCCTTTGCTGGTGGGGTGTGCTCTCAGCCCCAGGAGGCAGTGGATGGCACCACTCTCCAGCCCAGCATTTCAGGGACATTAAAGTGATGCTACAATACTCAGTAAATATTCTCAAGGCTGCCTTAAATATCAGCTTGACATCCTTTTGTTAAGCAAGAATGACAAACAGGAAAGGAATAGTGAGAATGCAGGTGTCAAGATGAAGATGAATACAATACTGCAGCTCCTGTGGTGGGTGGTGGGCTCAGCTTTCCTCAAGTGCTGTTTGAGGGGGTAACACAGTCATTCCCAGCTCAACCACCTCGCCTTCCTTCCGTACTTTGATCAGCAGAGGGTTGGATAAACAGATGGGCACTTGGGTCACTCACTCATCCCAGCATCTCTGCTTAGCCAGGCTCAGCAAATGAGACAGACACTGATGGATCTATTTGCACTCCATTCCAGATTTAAAGCTCTTTTTTTTCTGCAGCCTGAAGATTGGAGATTAAATGTTTTAATTTGGCTGTAAGGTTAGAGTTTCACTGAGGAAGGGAGGAAGGCAGCCTCCAAACCAGCAGGATGGGGCTGAGCTGCTGCAAGCCAACTCTGAAGAGAAGCGTGTGCAGCCCCATCCCTCCTCTCTCCAAAAGGGAGTTGTCTTCTACTCCATCAAACCAACTTTAGACAAAGGCAGGACCCACAGGTCAAAAGTCTCCTGATACTGAACTTCTCTGAAGGCTGGGACATCCAGCGAGACATGATGGATGTCCTTCCTCCTGAGGAACACAACAGGAAGAGAGACAGAGGAGCAATGGAAAGCTTTTAGGGAGCTATTTTCAGCCTTTCCCCACCAACTGAAAACCTTTACAAATTGCAAGTGAGGGTTGTGCCACAAAAGCTTCCTCTCTGCCAGTCCTGTCTGACAGGAGAACACAGGTTGAAGAGGCAGCAGACGGTGCATTTCAAAGGGCAGGAGCAGGGATGGCTTCCATTTAGGATGAATCATCCCCATACCTTATCACAGCACCGCAGGGCTGTGTTTTAAATCATCATCTTCTGACACTTAGGCACTGCAGTGCCTGGCCTAGAGCTCAGAGCTTCAGCAGGAGATCTCAAGATGAAAAGCAAAGGCTTTGGAAAAGTCACACATGGGATCTACAGCAAAAATGGGAACCAGTTCCAGATGTCCAGAGCTGCAGGCGAAGCATCTGCTTTAAAGCATCTTTTGCCTCCAGCAGGAAAGTTCCTTGCATTTGCTCCCTTATCATCATGGAAAAATCAAGCCCTTGACCAGCTGCTGGGGACTAGCAGCAGAGTTTCTTAGAGAGCAGCACTTCCATGTCAGATCCTCAGATGTCTCTCTCAGAGCCAAAAGCTGTTTTCTGTCTGTTTTTTGCTTGAATATCCCGCAAGAGGATGGGAAGGTTCCTATTCTCAGAGGGCAACCAAGTGAAATGTCAAGAGGAACGTCTCTGCATGTTTAGCATTGAATGTTAATATGCATGAAACCCCAAGGCTGAGTCCTTTCCTCTGAGAAGATGTTAATAAAACCTTACCCTTCAGCTCACAAACCTGAAAACTGATGAATAACAGCCACATCCTGGTAAACTGAAAAAATTCATAACAGACACATAGGAACCTTCTGAGCACTGCATACTTTCATTAAAACACGAAGGGGAAAAGACAGTATTTTTTTACTAAGATTAAGAATGTTCTCCTTCCATGGTACAGCTGTGCTGCTGGTGCTCCGTGCTCCAAGGAGTGCCAGCCTGGGAGAGCTGTTCCTCCTGAACCCAGGCTCGTGGCAAAGAGGAATTTCTCCAGTTGCAGCACAGAGTCTGAGGGCACTGGCTGCCTCCTGAGGGATGGTGTTATCCCCCCCGGGGGATAACATGTGTGTACTGACAGGGCAGAGCTGGGCACAGCTGAGATTCACACCTATGGTTGCCACAGGAGGCAGGAGCCTTCCTGTCCTTGCAGAGAATGGAAGGAAACTATGGAGCAGCACAAGACTGTCTGGGCTGTGCACCATGATCTCCTCCTCTCCAACAGCACTTTCCTGGATACAGCCTTGCCTGCTTTGTAGGCACTGGTCTCACTCCCGAGGATGGATGTGCTCCATGTGAGACATGTAAGTGGGCCATGTGGTTCTGACAAACACCAGCTGATTATTCTGATTTATTCCGCAGATCCACCTCTGGTGTGTTACAGCACATCACACCAGTGCTGCAGGAGAGGAGGGAATGGAGCTGCTCTCCTGGTTTTATGGCTTCTTGCTTTCCCAGGCTTCAAACTGCAGCAGACCCCTTTTCTCTCCTGAGTGTGTATCCCCAGAAGGGTGTCCAGGGCCCAGGTGCCAGCAGGGACTCATTGCAGATGGGTGTTTTATTCCAGCACACCCACATTTAAATAGCACCTCCATATTTTACTTCATCTTTGAATAAGAATTGAACAGTTTTGTGATTCTTTTGCTTCTTTGCTGATGCTCATGGAGCCCTCAGGCAGCGAGGGGCCGACATGGACCAGTGAGTGGTCCCACTGAATTCCTCCTGTACCCAAGGCTCCAAGGAAGCAAAGGGAGTGACAGCCATGCACAGGTATTTAGTTATTTTACCAAATCCCTACAGTTGAGGTTTTTAGATACCCTTTGACAGGGCAGTGATTCTCCCCCACCCCACAGCAACTTGGACTTTGAGCCTTTGACTCCAGGGAGAAGTGGTGAAGAGCTGGGTGGGACTTGCAGGATCCACCTCCTAATTCCCGTGTCTCTGTGCATGGTGTGACCATGGGTAACCCCACCATGTCCCCCCTGGCTGATGGGGTGCTGGGATGATGGGGTGCTGCTGAGGGGCTGCCTGTGTGCCACCAGGGGATGGATAACAAGGGTTGGTGCTCTCCTGCTTCCGAGAAACCACGAGGCCACATGTGCTGGGAGCCAAATCTTCATTCGTTTGTGCTTGGTTTCATATATTGCAGCACATCTAGGAGACCTTGAGCTCTTCAGCACAGGGACATGTCTCATCTGAAATGAAATTACACCTTAGGTGCTAATTTAATAAGAATAAGACCAATTATTTCTATGAATTTGGAGAAATTACTGAAAACTCCTCAATGCATGAAGCTGCAGGCCAGCTCACCTGCTGAGTTCCCGTTTTTCATGGCACAATTCACACCAGACTTTTGTTTTTACTAAATTAATCTGGGATCCTTTGAGGGGGTTGGCTGTTAACACATTCTCCCTCCTGCAGAAATTAAACATTAGCATTTCTCCATCCCAGTGAACTCCAAAGAAACAAAGGCATAAAACACACACGCCTCCACCTGTGTTAAGCTGGTGCAAAGAGGAGTGAAATGCACGGGTGGTAGGAGAGGACAGGAATTTGTAAGTAGTTCCTGGAGCCAGAAATCCTGTTAAATTCTGTTTATCCAGCAAATACACTTAAGCAACACATCTGACCTGGAGCTTGGCTGTGCTGGAAGCAAGAGGAGCTCTCAAGGATGCAGAGAGAAGCAGGGGCTCTGCAGGGGTGAGGGCTGGGGAACTGCTCAGAAATAGAAATAGTCCATGTGTAAGGGGCAAACTCCAGCAGCTTGATGTGAGATTGGAGGAAAAAACTCATTCCCATGGTATTTACTGTCTCAGCTGAGGCATCTGATAGCACTTCAGACTTGGGTTACTGCACTGCCATGCAGATGTTTGAGGCTTTCCTTTAAAAACAGGAGGGAACCTGTTCCCTGTTGGGGTGGCAAGTGACTCTTGGGGAATTGCACAGTTGTGGCAAGTGAAGCTCCCACCCTGGACTCAGATCTCACATGGCCCTGTGCTGGCCCCAGCCCTCCTCGGGGGACTGTCTGTGCCCCAGCTCCTGCTGGCAGGGGCAAAGGGATTGGGCAGGGCTCAGGTCAGGGCTGGGGGCCAGCTCAGTTCCAGGCTCAGGTCAGAGCTCAGGACAGGGCTCAGATCCAGGTTCAGGACAGGGCTCAGGACAGGGTTCAGGATGGAGCTCAGGGCAGGCTCAGGAATGGAGTTCAGGACAGGGCTGGGATTCATGTCAGGGTTCAGGACAGGGCTGAGGGCAGGATTCAGGTCAGGTTCAGGACTGGGTTTCAGGACAGAGCTCAGGACAAAGTTCAGCTCTGGGCTCAGGACAGGACTCAGGACAGGGTGCTGTGCTGGCCAAGAGATGCTCTGGCCTCCCATTCCCTTGGACTCTGCAGGTCCTGGGCTGGCTGTGATTCACCAGCTGCCTTGGCTGGGGGCCCTCTCTGATTCCCTACAGGGAAATGAGTCAGAGTAGTGAATGAGGGAGGAGAAAGAAGTAATAAGTGAGTAAAGGTACTTCTCTGAAACTCTCTGGGGCCTGGAAGGGAGCAGTTTAACAAACACCTCTGGGACTCAGCCCCTTGCTTCCCCTGCTCCTTTCCTGCACCCAGAGGATGCACGGGCAGGACAAAAGTCCTGGTGTGGTTGGCAGGCACGAGGCAGCCCTGGCCAGCCTGTGCCAGGAGAAAGTGGAAAACTACAGAACAGTCTGAAGAGCTTTCTATAGCCCCAAGGAGGCCAACGAGGCAATCTTTAAAGCCGTGTTACTATAGCAGCCCTGATGGTGATTTACCAGAACATCTCCTTTTCTCTTCTTCACACCCTTTTGACAACAAAAAAATGAGATTAGGCTCATCTTCCCCAATTACCTCGCCGTGTTCCCGCAGCCCTGGGCTAACAGCTTTCCAGAAAAAGCCCCACAACACCACTACACAGCCCAGGGCCCCCATCGTTCTCCCCTGGCACCGGGAGGAAAACAGGCTGTACCAGGAGCATCCTGCGGGGACAAGGAGGGTGGCACAGGAGGGGACACGTGGCACCTGCAGGACGGGCTCCCACTGCAGTGCCTCTGCTGTGCCACACACAGCTCGGGCAGGAGCTTCTGCGTCAGCAGGAGAGAAGTTCTGCTGGAGGTGTGGGCAGGAAACACTCATCTGCCTCAAATGTCACCAACTTTTGGGAGCAAAACCACAGACCAGTGCTGGATTGCCATACTCTGGTTTTGCCCGTGATAATCTGTTAAATGTCCATGGAAGTGTCCAAGGCCAGGCTGGACAGGGCTTGGTGCAACCTGGGCTAGTGAAAGGTGTCCCTGCCCATGGCAGGGGGTGGGACAAGATGAGCTTTAAGGTCCCTTCTGACCCAAACTCTTCTGTGATTCTGTGATTCTATGATAATATGTTCTTCCCTGGAGAGAAAAATAAGGTTTGAGGTATGGTCATACCTGGGAGGCTCGGGGATGGTTCTGGGGTCTGCTTTCACTTGAGGATGCTCAGAACATTTAGTGCCTGTTAGGAAGCAGGTGCTGAGTGCTCCATTCCCTGTTGCTGCCCACGCTGAGGGACACCCCATACCAGCTCCCACCTGCCTGGTGCCACGTGGGGCAGCACTGGAGGGGCAAAGCTGGAGGGGGTCAGGGTCTTGTGGGACCCCCAGCCAGGGCAGTGATGCTGCAGCCACCTCGTGTGCCCACCATTCCAGGGGCAAGGCTGTTGTGGCACAGCATTGGATTTTTTTATGTTGATAGAGTTGTGAATGAGCAGCAGAAGCCGCGATAAGTCTCCATTCAGGACAGTCTGTGCAGGAGATCTGATGCCTGCCCCATGCTAGTCCTGCCACTGCACCATCCTCCTTCCTCACCTGTACTCCCAGCCTGAACCTGGAGACCACCCAGAATCAGTCCTTTACTCTCTGCTTCTCTCCAGTCCTTTCCCACGTGGCAGTGGCTCCAGAGCCTGCTGGAGATCTCACTGTTCCTTTTCTCTGCACCAGAGGGGAGATGGGAGTCCTCCCTTCTGTGTTGGTGTTGTCTGACGAAGAAAGACTGCTCCCACTGTGCTTCCTGCACAAATCAACCTAATCACTGCTCCAGTGGCAGTAATGAGCTTAAAGCTTTCATGGCCAGTACCTCCTTCCCTCCCTGTGGGAGAACGGCTTCAGTCAGGACTGTCCTTAGCTGAAGAGCTTTGATAGTGGTGGAGGAACAGGAGGAATGATCCTTGGGGAACAGCAGAGCATGGCTAGTGCTCCTGAGGCTACTGAACACAGAGCTGCTAGTCCTGGCCAGGGCTCTCAGTGTGCTCGAAAGCCCTGCCATGGGAGGGAGGATGGAAGGGGATCCGGGGGCTCACTGCTGCATGTACCTCCTTGCTCCCAACCCCGTGTCCTGCAGCACCACATGGACATGCAGACACATTCCCAGGCTCAAGATGACAAGCCCCCATGCTGCTGACAGGCTGCTGGGAGGTGACACCCCCGTGATGGGGGAGACACTGGCAGGTGCTGCCCATGGTGACATCTCTCGGTGCATGTGGGTGCTGGCTGTCCCCACACAGCTCCCCTGGGGAACAACAGCCCATTCCCATCACCAAACTGAATCACAGGGGCGTAGAATCAGGGAATGATTTTTGTGGGAAGGGACCTTAAAGCTCATCCTATTCCACCCCCTCCATGGGCAGGGACACCTTCCACTAGACTGGATGAAAGCCCCGTCCAACATGTCCTTGAGCAGGGATGGGGCAGCCACAGGTTCTCTGGGCAACCTGTGCCAGGACCTCACCACCCTCAAAACAATCAGCTCTTCCCGGTGCTTGTCCTTCCAGTGCCACATGTGCCCATGTGTCACCCCAGGGTGAGCCAGGGGGAGCTGAGGTCCCCAGCAGTGCCATCATGGACAGGCAGCACAGGCTGGTGCGAGGCTTGGCAGTCCCATCTGCCATCTCTCCTACAGACAGGAGGCTGTTCCAGCACTGCTGTGCTCACCCAGCACCCAGAGCCCACCCAGCACCCGGAGCTGCTGTGGCTGCAGTGCTGGTGTGAGCAGGATCCTGGGCTGTGGGAGTGGCTCACACGTGTGCACATACCCTGCAGTACAGAGACACTAATGCCATTTTCCTAAACTATGATTGGTTTCCCAATTTCAAAAAAGTTGTCTGGCAGGCTGGGCCCCCTTCCAAGCTTTCCTGGAAATACAAAGAGGTCAAGAGGGTGCTGCTGGCAGAGCTGCTGAGCCAAGACCGAGCCTGTTGCTGGTGCTGCCAGGCCAGGACTGTGCCTTCCTAAAATGCAGTCAAACCCACAGGGCCAGCTCACTCACAGGCCCAGGGCTGAGGAACTCGTGGCTGAATTCCAGCTTGGCTGGCTCATCCCACACAGCCCAGCTTATTTTGAATCCAGCCCCAAGTTTATCCTTCGCTCTGGGCCTGAGCTGTTGTGCAATGTTAGTTAGCTCGTGCTGCCACACTCCTCCCACGCTCACAGATGTATTTTGGGGCTGAGCGAGGTGATTGCTGTACACAGAGGGGTGGGAAGTGCTTGGGCACCTTGGACAGGAAAGGATGAGGGCAGGAGATGGGGGAGTGCTCACAGAAGGTATGTGAGGAAAGAAGGATGTGAAGACTTCAAGTGAGAGCTCCAGCCGTGTCTGTCTGCTGGCTACTCAGCAGATTATTAATTTCCTTTATTAACTCTGTGTTAAATTACCCTATTCCTTTAATTTTTCTAGAGTTTTATTGCTTCATTTTCTCTGGCTTATCTTTATAATGACTTCTTCTGAAAGTAAAGCTTTCCAGGAGAGAGTCTCACCAAAGAACATCTGTGTATTCCCAGCATGGGCACAGGGCAGTGCTGGAGGACAAGTTCCCCCCGATACCAACCCAGAGTCTGGGCAGTGTGGCAGAGCTCCCTCTGTCAGGCACCTGATTCAGGTGAAAGCACATCTTTCCCCTGAGTCTGATTTCACCAATTAAAACTCAGCACACTAAACCAAGAATCAGAAACATTAAGTCCCACCCCATCTGATGCTCTCCTTACAGACACGCTGCCCTTGGGGCATTCTGGCTTCACCAGCCCTGACAGGGGAAATAGATCTTTTATCAAGTTCTCAAGTCAAAAAAATTCCATTTATTCCATGGCAAGGTCCTGGCTCTGAAGCTGAGGGACCTCAGGGGGCCACGTCTCCTCCAACTTCTTCTGGTCTGCCAGGAAGGGGGAGTGGATTGCAACTGGGAAGATGAACCAGGGAAAGGGATCCTTCATGTGGGTGAGAGCTCAGGCCTTTGGGGTTTGAGAGGGAAACAGATGCCAGTTTACATTTCTACATGGATGTAGAATCATCATGGAATCACAGATTAGTTTGGGTTGGAGGGACCTCAAAGCTCATCCCATTCCACCCCCTGCCATGGGCAGGGACACCTTCCACCAGCCCAGGTTGCTCCAAGCCCTGTCCAACCTGGCCTTGGACACTTCCAGGGATGGGGCAGCCAGAGCTTCTCTGGGCAACCTGTGCCAGGGCCTCCCCACCCTCACAGGGAGTAATTCCCTCCCCATATCCAACCTAAACCTACCCTCTTCCACCTTAAAGCTGTTGATGCACATGAATGGTGTGAGCAACCACCTTTGCCAGGGGATATCTGCCTGGCATCCCTCTGGCACAGGGAGGGCAGAGGAGCTTCAAGGCCAGTGCCAGTGCCTGGCAGTGGGTGCTGGAGCAGCGAGGGTGCCTGTGAGGGTGGGCACAGCAGTGTCAGGAGAGCTGGCTGGGGCACAGGGCAGCAGGACAGCCCGTTAGGGGTGAGCTGGGCTGTGCTGGTGACTCACAGTCACTGTCTGTACCTGGCAGTGACTCAGCTCTCTGCTGTGACACGAAGCTGTAATGAAATCCCAGCTCGTTTGGCGAGAGGGTGTTTTTGCCCTCTTTGCCACCCCCCGCAGGGCTGGGGCCATCACTCACCTGCCATCACAACAAGGCTACAGACACAGTTAAAGGCTTGTGGGGACCTTTCTGTCAGCTGGCCAAGGCTGAAAGGCCAAAGATTAGAGTCAGACATGGTTAAAATGCCATTAAATGAGAACAAGTCCAGACCCTGCTGAGCCTGGGATCATACTGTGCCATGCAGGGGGAAGAGAAAGCCCCATCCTGCTCTCCCCAGGTCAAATCTGCTGCTGGGTCTGCTCTACTCTGGCTGAGGAATAGCCAAAACCTGCCTGGCTGGAGACTCACTGCTGGAATATCCTTGAGGTTTTGCAGTGGAGAACTTGCTGCTGCCTTTGCTGAGCACCGCCAGCCTCCCAGAAGGGCTCTTGTTGTCTCTTCCAACTCTTTTCCTGGAAATCCTGACTCTAAGGGTTGGAATTTATGCCGTGGGCTTTGGCTTTCTCCTTCTGTCTCCCCAGAGTCACGTCCTGAGCCGCTCTTCAGCCAGTCAGGGACACACTGGTGGGTGTGCTGGGCTTTCCTGCTCTCCATCCTGGACAGTGCTCTGACCTCTTCAGGGAGGAAATCCCTTTTCCTCATCACTTTCTCCTTCACAACTCTCCTCTTCCTCACATCACAGGAATTTTCCACCCTTCCTACACAGGCTGTGGTTTCTCTGGCCATGGATGCTGTGTTCCCTGGATGGGATGCTCACTGGCATCTCAGCCAGGCTCCACACAGAGCACAAGATGTGGCCTTGGAAAGAGCCACTTTGGATGCAAAACGAGCCAGGGATTTTTACTGTGTGTCCCCCAAATGCTGCTGTGCTGCTTTTCTGCAGTGCCTGTGGCTGCAAATGAGGATGCAGAGTGTTAAAGCTCTGGAGAGACTCCTCTACGGAGTTTCCACTCCAACAGAGCAACTCTGAGAGACTTCCACCAGGGAATACTGAAGGAGATCAGCATTTTTGACACTGCACAGCCTCTTCCTGCTAATATTCCCAAAGGAAATGGTGTAGATCATTGTACTTAGCAGAAGCAATGCTGCTGATGTCTCTCCCAGGAGCGGGTCTGGAGCACAATGTATGTGCAGGATGCAGCCACAGGAGAGAGTGATGGTCCCACCCCAAGAGCTTCTCATCCAAATTGGCCACCAAGTGGACAAAAGGTCAGTACGTGCAGCTTGACAGCAGCTGTCCTCATCTCCATGACTTGTAGGCAATGCAAGAAGGGTAAGTGCTGGGAAAAGGTCTGAAGAACAATGGGATGGGTTTGTGACTGTGTATAGGGATGTTCTCTAGAGAAAAGGGAATAAAAATTCCAGAAAATGTTTTCATCAGAGTCTGTGTCCCTTCCTAGGAGGCCTTGGAGCAGCCTGGACACAGAAATAAGAGTTCCATCACCATATGCAGTGCCAGAAGCTCTGAAGTCCCTGAGCCAAGGGACTCCTCCATGGACCCGGCCCATCTGCCCACTGCTCACACCCCAGACAGCCCTCCCACCCTGGGCAGTGCCCTTGGAGGGGGCCTCTCTTCAGCACCTGCCAGCTCTCCCCAAAGGTCAGTCTGAGGCTTTTTGGGAGTGATGTTTTGGAAACAGCCCTCAGATTGATGCCATCTCTTTGCCCTATTTTTATCTCCTGTTTATAGGGCCAAGGCTGTTCATTGCTTCATCCTCCTCTGTCCCTCTTTTCCATTTTTGATGATATATTACTCCATTTATATTTCATTTAGCCTGTATTTTCTGCTGAAAGGGTTGTTGGAGAGTCCAGTCCTTTTTTAACCTTTTCAGTGCTATTCCTCTGTAGTTAAGACCCTATCCCTTAACATTAAGGTTTATGCATCCTTAGGGAATGAGCCCAAAACTGTCTGTAACCACATTAGCACATCACAAGGTTCTGTCCCTCAGCCCAAGCAAGGTGCTTACCATGAGTTTTCCAGATATCTACTAGCCCCTCTGGAGTTACTCTTCCAAAATCCTCTGGATGTCCAGAAACTCTAGACAAGTGCCCCAACACACTCAATCCCAACAAATCCAACTAATTGTGGTGACTAGTGATTGGACCCAAGGAAACATGTTCAAGAAGCATCTGGACAATGCCCTCAGGCACATGGTGGGATTGTTGGGGTGTCCTGTGCAGGGCCAGGAGTTGGACTCAATCCTTGTACATCCCTTCCAACTCAGGTTGTTCCGTGATTCTACTCTCTACTTCCCCAGTGAATCCCTCTTTCCAGATTCGTTGCTAATATCTCATGCCATGGATACCAACCACATTGGATGCAGGTTAATGCCTGCACAGGGGTTCACCCTTCAGTTTGAGACCCTTTCAAATCCCTTCTGTGCAGAAGATTACTAACTTTTGCCTATTCTTCTTGCAGTAAACATGAAATTCCCAGTCCCTGTACTGGCACTATGATGTTTGAACTAAACAGTTTGGATTGAAACCTGTGTGATGCCCCAGCACTCAGAGTTTTTCACTGATCAGTTCTAAAAAGCCTTTACCAAAAAACACTCAGCTTGTGTATATTCTGCCACTGAAGGCACATTCCTGCTGCTGTAAAGGGCTGGAAATAAAAGAGAGTCAACAGAGCTACAGGCAACAGAATGTTGTGGATTGTTTTCCTAATGAAAGAGCAGAAGGAACATCAGTGAGGCTGAAAGGCATGAAATGGAAAAGTGATGAAAGCAGTCTCCTGACACCTGGCCACGCTCACTCCATTCCCTGCCATGTGTTACTGCAGATATTCAGCAGAAACCCCCCCAGAACAAGACTGACCTTTACACTGGGAGGTGTGGAGGTGCTGCAGGTCTCCTGCTGCCAACAGCAAGCTGCACAACTTTCTGATTTCTTTCAGAGTGCAAAATGCCTCCAGAGCCCTCGGGCTGATGAGGAGGCACAGGAGAGCAAGTGGCACAGGGGTAAACCTGAGTGTGCCTCCAGGTGTGAGCTTTGTTGTGGGGACTAAACCTTCAAATGCCCCGTGAGGTATCAGAACCCCCATCAGACACCCTCAGAGCCTGGGTTGTAGCTCCCGTGCTTGGTGCTGGTATCTCGTGGCTGGTTTAACCTGAGAACTTCTCTGTGCTGGCTGGGAAAGTTGGGAACACTCTCCAGGGATGAAGGTGCCTGTGCTAACACAGACTGAGCTGGGGGGGCTGGAGAGCTGCTGCACTGCCTAAACACTGCACCTGGAGGGGCTCTGTGCACTGACAGAGAGCAAAGCAGGTGCTTGGGGGCACCTGGGGCATATTGTGGCTCAGAGCCTGAGGCAGAAAGCAGGGGTGCACACAGAGCATTAAAGAGCTGCTGAAGTGGGACCTGCCACCTCTCCTGTGACCCTCGGGTCCCATCCCTCACATTGCCATGGACATTGCACATCTCTTGGGCAGAGAAGCCCCACAGGACTGTGCTCAGCACCATCCAGCCAACTGTGAGGGGATTCCAACAGGTCCTTCCTGAAAACACGCCACCCATCATAGACTCAGAATCACAGAATCCCAGAATAGTTTGAGCTGAAGGGACCTAAAAGATCATCCAGTTCCAACCCTCCACCATGGGGTTGGACAGGGCTTGGAGCAACTTGGTCTAGTGGAAGGTGTCCCTGCCCATGGCAGGGGGTGGGATGGGATGAGCTTTAAGGTCCCTTCCAAACCAAACCATTCCATGATTCTATGATTCTGTGAACTATCAAATCCCAAAAGACATAAAAATGCAATACTGTTGATTTAGGATTTAGAAATGGCAGTTGGGTCCTCTCAGCTTTATCCCCCAGGTGCCTCATTCCTCTGCTCTCCTCTGTGGTTGCTACATCCCCATGGGACTGCACTGACCAGTCCCACCAGCCAGTCCAGCCCTCTGGAAGGGGAAGGTCACATGGACAGCAGGGCTGGGATGTGCTGTTGCTGTGGGATTTCCAGTTATTTGTGTTTGCTCACCTAATGTACCTCAAAGTTTTTAGTCAAATTGAAAATTTCAATGTAAAGATTTGGTAGCCTTGAGCATCTTTTAATGCTGAAAGTCAACACTTGGAGTGGGGAAGAACAGACTTTGCAGGATTTGTTGTCTCCTTTATCCCAGCATCGATCCTTGGAAGAACTGTCAACTAACCCACTTCAGGCTCGACTCAGGGATTCACTTAAGAACGTGTAAAACTCATCACTTCAGATCCATTCTTAGCTCTGGCAAAACATCCCAGCATATGGTCTTGAACACAGGCTTAAAATAAATCCCACAGGATTGTTTCACCAGGCTGGGGCACTGCCATGAGACACTGTTCCACAAATTCAGCCTTTATTGGGCACTTTTTAAGCCCAACAAAAGTAGATATTGCAAACAAAAGCCAATCAAGAGTAAAACTACAGGGCATGAACTGGAGCCACTGTACAGGTGAGATGGCTTTTGCTGGGTGCTGCTGTGTCTTGTGCTTTTTTTTCCTCAAAAGTGGCTGCTGGGTGCCTTGGGAAGAGTCATTGTAACGGTTCAGTGTAATAAAAACCCAGGGAAAACATTTCAATTGGTGAGTGCCCTGTGGGAAATCAAATCCCTGAGCCAGCCCCATGGGATTTCTGCCAGGCAGCTCTTCAGGAAAACATCCTCAGGACGAAGGACTCTGAATAAAACCACTATTTTGCTGTGAGCAGAAGAAGGAAATGATAAAGTCCTGAAAATGCCATCGAATCATAGAATCATTAAGGCTGGAAAGGACCTCCAAGATCACAGTCCAACCATTCCCCCAGCACTGACAGGACTATCACTAACCCATGTCCCCAGGTGCCACATCCACATGGCTTTTAAATCCGTCCAGGGATGGGGACTCCACCTCTGCCCTTTCCATGAGGAAATTTTCCCAATATCCAGCCTGAGCCTCCCTTGGCACAGCTTGAGGACATTTCCTTTGGTCTTGTCCCTTGTTCCCTGGAAGCACAGCCCGACCCCCCCCAGCTCCCCCCTCCTGTCAGGGAGCTGCAGAGCCAGAAGGTCCCCCCTGAGCCTCCTTTTCTCCAGGCTGAGCCCCCCCAGCTCCCTCAGCTGCTCCTGCTGCTCCAGCCCCTTCCCCAGCTCTGTCCCCATCTCTAGTGCAAAAAGCTGAGTGTTTTGCTTGTGGGGAGCTGGGTTTTGGGAGCAGGGAGGATACAGGGATGCTCAGGGCTGGTGCAGGACTGTGGAGCATCACCCACGTGTGGCTGGAACTGCACCCGCTGGGAGATGCCTCCAAAAGCCTCTCTGACATCTCAGCAGAGAAGGACAAACTCACAGGCATCATGTTTTTGAGTTTTTAAGTGGGATGTTGGAAGACGGAGACTTAGAAAACTCCGAACTGTAATCCAAGGAGTACTTTTAAAGAAGTACTTGTAAAGAGTTTTTAAAAAAGTGTCACCTCCTTGATCTTACTCAGACACCCTGTGAGGGCCGTGGTGAGAGCTCTCCATCCCTGGCACTGTGAGCAAATGCCACTTCAGTTTCAACAAAACCTTATTGTCACCTTTTATTCCAGCTATTATTATTTTTCCTGACTCACTGGTTATTACCTCCTCTCCAAAGCCTGAAAACAGCCTGTGTTTTCCACCCTCTGCTGTGCTGCCTCCTGCTAAAACAGCTTTCACTGTTCATTCTCCTCCTGCTCTCCAGGAGGATCTCACTGCTTCCTTCACAGTCCTGCTGCGTGACACCTTTTCCAGAGGGATGCAAACCTATTCCTGGCTGACAGGTGCTGCAGAGTTCTCCAAAACACCCTCATTGCCTGCATAACCCTCCATTTTAACTGTTTCCAGGTTGACTACCATTAAATAGCTCTGGGTTTGCTCGGATTTTTAACAAATTCAGAGCGTGCTTGACCTATGCAATGACTTAGTGGAGATGGGTCACATTCTTGACCTAATGTATCATAGAATCATTGAATATGCTGAGCTGGGAGGGAATCATAAGTCCAACTCCTGGCCCTGCACAGGCACCCCAACAATCCCACCCGGTCCCTGAGAGTGTTGTCCAAACCCTCCCTGAGCTCTGGCAGCCCTGGGGCTGTGACAACTGCCCTGGGGAGCCTGGTCAGTGCCCAACCAGCCTCTGGGGGAAGAACCTTTTCCTGAGATCCAACCTGACCCTGCCCTGACACAGCTCCAGCTGTTCCCTGGGTCCTGTCACTGCTCACAGAGAGCAGAGATGGGAGCTGCCCCTCATGATGAAGCCACAGGCCCCGATGAGTTTCCCCTCACTCTCCTCTTCTCCAGGCTTCTCCAGGCTGAATGTACTTTGTATTTTAAATATGAAAGTGAGATTTCACTCCGTATTCAGAACTGGGAGTGCAGAAACAACCTCCATAAGCACGACAGGATGGAGAGACAGCGTGGTCCCTGCACCTCTAATGGAACCTGATTTTAGTCCGGCAGAAACCCCTGATGCTGTAACCACCTCTGGCATTTTACCTTGATAATGCCATGGGATTTACAGCCTTTTTAACACACTTCATGACATACTGCTGGTTTGTACCTCGTGTTCTCAAGAGCAGTGAGAGGTAATGAGGACCTTCTGTCATTTTCTACCATCTCCACAAGTTCCATGTGCAGGGATTCAGGAAAAATGGGGTTTGCATCTTGTCAGATGGGAGGCACAGACCAAGAGTGGTGTGGGGTTGTCATGATCATAGAGTTATGGAATCATTTAGGTTGGAAAAGCCCTCCAAGATCATCGAGTCCAACCATTCCCCCACCACTAACCCATGTCCCCAAGTACCACATCCACGTGGCTTTTAAACCCCTCCAGGGCTGAGGACTCCAAAACTGCCCTGGATAGCCTGACCCAATATCCAATCTTAACCTTTCCTGGTGCAACTTGAGGCTGTTTCCTCTGGTTCTGTCCCTTATTCCTTGATCCCAAGGAGCAGAGAGCAGAGGCAACACCCAGGTTTCTTGTCCTGCTGCATCTCAGTCCAATATTGGAGCATTTTTTCTTTCCACTGAGTACAAGTTCTTCCTGCTCCTCAGCACTGCATGCTGGGCACCAACATATTTTTATTTTGAGTAAAAAAACCAGCAGAATTGTGTCTTAAGATTGGAAGTGGGTATTCCATGGGTGGTTTAGCTGCATCCTGGGTGTCTGAAGCACTGTGCTTTCCTGTCTCCCTTGGCATAGCACAGCTTGTATGTGTTTGTTAGATGGGCTTTAATTGCTAATTTTTGGGATGAGTAGCCATGGGCAGCTTCTCCCTGGTCTCAAAGGGCTGCCAGGGCAAGGTGGGTCACTGACACACAGCCCCAAAACTGAAAAAAATAGGGAACATGGGCATAGAAGTCATGGGAGAGTTTGTTGTAAATGATGGAGCCCATGGGTCTCATTCTTGGAATGAAAATAGGGTGTTTTATAATGCTCCATATAGGAGTGTTGTGGCTTAACCCCAACTGGCAACAAAGGACCAGGGAGCTACTAACTCACTTCCCAGCCTCCCTGGTGGGGAGGAGAATTGGAAAGAAAAGATAAACTTTGTGGGCTGAGATAAGAACAGTTTAATAATTAAAACAAAATAAAATATAACAATAATGAAAATGTAATGAAAAGGAGAGAGAGAGAGAATGAATCCCCCAGGCAGAGGAGTGATGCCCAATACAGTCTCTCACCACCCACTGCCCCTTAGCAGGCTCCTGGCAACCTCCCCAGTTTCTGTACTGGGCACGATGTTCCATGGTCTGGAATATCCCTCTGGCCAGTTTGGATCAGCTGTCCTGGCCATGATCCCTCCCAGTTCCTGTCACCTCCTCGCTGGCAGAGCATGGGAAATGGAAAATCCTTGACTTAGAGTGAGCACCTCCCAGCAACAACCAAACCATCAGTGTGTCACCAACATTGTTCTCATCCTAAATCCCAACCACAGCCTGGGACTAGGTTCTGGGAAGAAAATTAACCCTATCCCAGCAAAAGAGGGACAGGGACCCCATGCCTTTCCTGGGGGCTGTGCATCCCACTGCCCCCTTCCCAGCCCCAAGTCTGCTGGTGGGGAGGGTTTCAAAATGATCCCTCCATCTGTGGCAGGACATCCCTCCTGGAATATGACCAAGACAATGCTCTGTTTGCCAGTGGTTAAGTGGTGGGCTCAGAGGGGCACCAGGAGATGTTAAAACCAGCCTGGCTTCAACCCCAAATTAACATCCTGGTGGTGAGGCAGCCACTGGGGTCAGGTGACTGTCAGTCAATCACTTTATATTGTGAAAGTCCAGTCCCCTTTCATACAGGCAGGTTCTTCTAACATAACCCTTCTTGGGGTGTCTGAGTGGAGATTCCTCCCTGGGGTGGGGATGCCCCTCAAGGCCACTCCTCGAGGTTGAGCAGAAGAGATGTCCCCACAAGTCTTGGGGGGTCTGGATAACATCAAATCTCTAAGCAGTAATTACTTCTTTTTGCTAGCTTTAATATAATTGCTTCAAGATAGTGCACTATTCTATCCTATACTAAACTACTACTAGTTTTAACTTTCATACTGTGTAGCAAATAATTCTGATTAAGATCTTTCATCTATTTATTCATCTGATAATTTGTAATAATAAATGATTTGTTTTATATAAATGTTCTCAGTTTGCCATCATTAAAACCCGAGTGACAAAGGGGTTCAATCACACCTCTATAATGCCTCAAATTTAAACTGTTGACAAAATCCAAGGCTGAGATTGGATCCAGTTGCACCCAGGCTCCTCTGGAGAAGGATTTTGGAAAGCAAAAGTGTCCTTTCTGCACCTTGTGACTCAACAGCAGGGCTTCTTTAACAAACTAAAAGCCTAAAAGGCTCCACTGCCCCATCCCCCTGTGAGAGCAGGAGCCCAGCCCGGCGGAAGGAGCCACCTGGCCCCGGCAGGGCCTGGCACGGCTGTGGCACCGGCCCATCTGCTCCTCACCCCGCGGGGGGACAGCGGGTGGGACGGCAGCAGGGGCTGGGATGGCTGTGCTGAAGGGTGGAGGGGTCTGCCCCTTGGGCTCTGGCTGGGCACGGTGCCAGGATGTCCCTGGCGGGTGCCGAGCACGGTGAGTCCTCTGCCATCCTCCCTCCCTGGCTCTTGGCAGCCCTGGCTCAGGCTGCTTCAACTCCTCAGCCTTGGTGCTGTGCCCACTGCCCTGGGGAGCCTGGGCAGTGCCCAACCACCCTCTGGGGGAAGAACCTTTTCCTGAGATCCAACCTGACCCTGCCCTGGCACAGCTCCAGCCGTTCCCTGGCTGCTGTCCCTGGTCCCCCCCAGAGCAGAGCTCAGTCCCTGCCCCTCCCTCTGCCCCTGCCCAGGCAGTTGGAACTGCAGTGAGGTCTCCCCTCAGTCTCCTCTTCTCCAGCTGAACACACCAAGTGCCCTCAGTGTCCTCACACGGCTTCCCCTCAGGGCCCTTCACCATCTTTGTGTTCCTTGCTCTCTGATGGCTTCATGTCTCATCTTCCTTGCACTGCAGTGCCCAAAACTGCCCCAGTGTTGCAGGTGAGGCCACCCCAGGTCAGAGCAGAGCGGGACAATCCCCTCCCTCAGCACAGGCACAGACACACCGACACCCACACCTGATGGACAGGCACGTGGGGTCCTGCTGAACACAACCCTCTGAGCCTCTACAGGCACCAGCTGCTTGACTCATGGAGAGCTGAGCTCAAGCCTCAGCTCTGGCAAATTCCATATGAAAAATGGGACCAAATTACAGGGTTTCTGTGCCTCAGTTCCCTTTTGCCCAGGGAAGAAAATACCTCCTTCTTTCCTTCAGAGCATGAGCTCCTCTAGTGGAAGGTGTCCCTGCCCATGGCAGGGGGTGGAACGAGAGGAGCTCTAATGTCCCATCCAACCCAAACCATTCTGTGATTCTATGATTTTCAGGTCTTGCATCAAGGCTGAGGCTCCGGGCACTGCTCCAAAAACCTTGCAGCCAGCAAAGATGTTTATGAAGGGTTTTTTTCAGCCTTGTGGTAAAACCCACATTATTTCTAACCCCCACCTGGGGGACCTGCCATCCAGTGTCACCAGAGGTTTGCCCCTGGGTGTGGGCAGAACACACCACATGGTGCCATGGTGCTTTGCAAGAAGCCAATTCACTTAAGATCTGCTCTGATGTCCTGGTGCTCTGACAAACAAAGTGAATAAACTCTAAACTGATGCAGGAGATGCCTTGAGCAGGAAGCACAGCTGGCCTTTTCCAGGGCTCTGGAGCAGTCTCTGAACTGAGACTATGTGGTGACACAGGGAGAAGCTGCCATCCCTCAGCATAGCTCTGGGGAGGGATTAGAATTGCTCAAGAAACTTCAGGGGGAGCATTTGGGAGCCTGGGAACAGTCACAGCATTTGGAACCAGAACCAGGAAAGCAGAGGGATGCAGGTCCATAGATTTATGAAATGATTGGGATAGGGACATTAAAGATCATCCAGTGACACCCCCTGCTATGGGGCAGGGACATCTTCCACTAGACCAGGTGAATCCAAGCCCTGTCCAACCTGGCCTTGGACACTTCCAGGGATCCAGGGGCAGCCACAGCTTCTGTGGGCAACCTGTGCCAGGGCCTCACCACCCTCACAGCCAACAATTCCTTCCCAATATCCATCTAACCCTGCCCTCTGGCAGTGGGAAGCCGTTCCCCCTTGGTCTGTAAAGCTTTGGCCTTTGACCACCACCACCATCTCTGTTGTGCTGAGCCCCTACCTCTCTGTGGTGCTTTTTATGCTACAAGATCTCCAAAATCCTTCCGAACCTTAATCCATGCCCTTAATCCATGTAAAAACCCTGTGGGAAGGTGATACAAACCCAAACCAGGGCTCAAGCAAGCAGAAGTGAGAGGAGCTGAATCTCTAATGAAGGAGACACCTGGTGATCTCATTTTGGAGGTGAGCAGTGGCCTCACTCCTCTCTCCACCCACAGCCCCCAGGGCCCCTCTCCCCTCCTGCAGCAGGGACAGGGAGCTCCCCAGAGTCACGGGGACCTTCCTCGGGGCTGGAGACACCAAGTGCTGCAGCTCCGCTTTCTGAGGGGGAACCCCACATTTAAGATATGGTTTGAGTTTGAGTGATGGCTTTGGGACTTTGGTTCAGAGTTCCCAGGAGAAGCTGTAGCTGGTGGGACATCCCTGCAGCATGGCTACAGGGCTGGTGCAAGGACATTTCTGTGACAGCAAGTCCTGCACGCACACAGACCATCAGAAACTGCATTCACTTGGAAAAATATTCTCTAATTGTCCATTTGAGGCTTCCTAAACCAAGATTAGAGCAACCCCATGGGAGGGAGTGCTGAGTTAGATGGTCTGTTTGTCATTTTAATGTTCCCAAAAGCCTGCTCCCAATGCCCACTCTGTGCCTGGCATTCCACCCCTTGTCCCTGCCCTGGGAAGACATAATTTTCCATGCACAGCTAAGGAAAAAAAACTGTTAAAATTTCCATTTGTGTCCCTGCACAAAAAATACCTGTCAGAGGAGTAAATAAATTAGTTGATTAGCCATGAATTCAGCCCAGCTGTCTCGGAGTTACTCATTATTTTGCTGGCAGCTTCGGAGTGGAGCCAAGTAGCCAGACTTGGCCATTCCTGCACCTCGCTGGGCACGTGGACTTGTTTTTGAAGTGCAGGGAATGGTGATTTTTGGTATGGATGGATGTCCCAGGCTGTGCCAGGTTCTCTGCTCATGGCTGGGATAAGGAGATCAGCACTAGTGCTGAGAGCTGTGCAGGACCATGGCATGCCTGGACCTCTCCTTCTGGCTGGGAGAGCTTTGCTAGTCATGCCTGGAGTTTCCAGGCCCAGCTGATACCTGGACAAGCAGCAAAAATAAATGTGTTTTTTAAGTCTGTATGGGCTCGTGTAGTAGGGTGGAACACGTGTCCTTTTTCAGGGGGTGCAGGCACAGCTCAGACATGCAGCTGTTCAGGAGCAGGATCACCTCTTCCTCTGGCTCACCAGGAAAGGGGACACAGCACATCCCCAGCTGATGGCACGTGTGGGGACCTCAGGTGCACACCCCAGCCCAAAATCCCCTTCCTTGGGCAGGTCCTTCCCTGCCACACCAGCCACAGCAGTGGTAGAGCTGAGTGGGCAGAGCAGGGAATGTCCCCCATCACCCTTCTGGGTTCAGGCATCACCCCAAGGTGACGTGGTGGCTCTGCTTCTCCATTAGATACGCCGGGATCCTCCAGCAGCCGGGAGGATCTCTGTCCCTCTGTCACTGCTCCTCTGAAGGGCTCAAGACTTCATGTTCTTCAGAAGGGAATGGGAATAGGAGTCCCCATGGCCCTGATGAGGACTGGAGATGGGGTATCCCGGGGAGACTGGAGCTCTGGTGGGAGCTCCACCTCCACCCTCTGCAGCCAAAGCCATGCAGTGGGAGCGGACTCACGTGTCAGCCAAGATAAGGAACAAATGTCAGGCTTATTTTAGGGATGCATATTTTTATTTTTATGTTTCCCTTTTGTAACTGTTCCCAATCTGGCAGCAACGATTTTTAACCCTTCCCTCTGATGCCACAAAACCTGCGCTTTTCTCTTGAAGCCTGTTCAGTGTTGAAAGGGGATTTAGGTTGATCTGGCAGAAACAGGGCATAGGACTGTCACAACAGCTGAATACATGAATGGGGATGAGTTGTTGTGTGCAGAGAGTCTTGGGGAGGCACTGGAGGCAAGGTGAGGGTTTGTAGGATAGGGAATATTCCTGCTATACTGGAAGAGCAGTGCCTGGCGAGGGGTGTTGGTGCAATGCAAGGGGCAGGTGGCTTTGGGAAGCAGGTGCCAAGGCACAGCCTTTGAGCCATCTTTCATCCCTGCATAACTCCTGCCAGTGGCACAGAGGTGTCTGGAAGGGGCAGGTCTCCAGGCAGCAGTGCTGTGCAGGGTGGCACTGCCAGGCCAGGCTGTGGCTCCAGTGCTGGGAGGGTGGGGAAGCAAAGCAGGGGAAAACTGGTGTCTGAGTGAGCTTGACAGGTTTATTAATTTTTGATTCTGTTCCCCTAGAAAGGGTGGAGAGTGTCTCTTAGCCCCAGATTGTGGTAAGACAGCCACAGCACTGCCTTCCCAGGGTGCTTTCCTGCTTCTGGAGACAGGCGGATCCGGCTGTGCACCGACAGCTCCTGTGCCAGCACCTCAACTGGGATGGGAACACAGCATCCGAGTGAGCCACCTTCCCCAAAACAGTGCTGGGGTGGCACATCCAGCCTTTGGCTCTGCTGTGATCCAGGGCTGGGGCACCCAGAGTGGTGGGTGACTGCTGGGCCCTGCATCCCAGGAAAAATGGCATGGTGTGCAGGGGGATGCCTGGGTGGGGGAGATGGGTGGGATACATGAGTGGGATGGATGAATGGGGTGGATGGGATACCCAGATGGGATACCCAAAGTGGGATGCCTGGGCAGAATGTCCTCTGGAACCTCTGCAGCTTGCACAGGGAAGGGACCCAGGCAGCTCTCACACATCTGCAATGTCTGGCACCAGATGCCAGTGGAGGAGGAGGAGGAGGGTAAGGTGGTGGTGGTGGTGGTGGTGGTGTCTGCCAGCAAGCACAGACCCACCAGCTCTACCCTGCACACTGCCTGAGAAATAGCAACGTGGGGTGGTGCCAGCAGGGTGGCAAATTCTGGATCCCCAGGTCCTTTGTGAGTATGGACTGACCACTGGGGGCCTTTCATCTTTCAGTTTATTTGCTGAGCTGGGCATAACTTTACCAGCCATCTATTCCTGCAGCCAAGAAACCTCCCTGATGCTGTTTAAGGAGCTGAATTTCCCCAGGACTTGCCGTTCAACCAGCGTGTGCAGTGGCCGCAGCCCCGCAGGGGAACCTCCTGGAGTCTGTCCCTCTGGCAGCAGGAGGGATTGTGTGTCTGTGCCTCTCACTGCAGAACTCAAATCCCTTAAAACTTTCAACAGAAACAAAGGAAAACCTCAGTCTGTGCAGGACTGGGCAGGGTTGGCACTGGGACCCATCCAGGCTGTCTCTGGGATGGGCACTGCCCTGTGGAGAGCTGCCCCGAGGTTATTGAGAGCAGGAGAGAGGGGATTTGGCTCCGGGGAACTGGATTTGAAGATCTAAGAAGGGTAAGACATAACAGGGCCTGACATCAGACATTTTGGGCTGGCTCCAAGGCTTTCCTTGGGTGCACCTGGACAACCCATCTGCACATTCAGAGTGGGGAGAGAAGGGCTGAGCACTTTAAAAGTGAGATCAATTTGGGCAGGATCAGGAGCAGGGCTGCTGGCCCTAGTGGTCATGATGAGCAAGGTGAGAGCAGAGGGATCTGCAGGCAGCCACAAAACTGCTTGCTGAAACATTAGAGCAAGAAGAATGTAATAAAAAGTAGTAATGATAAAACCGAGCTGGCACTTCAAACCCTCAATACATGAATGCATCACTGAGCATCCCCCATGCAGTGCTGAGTCCCCCTGGCAGGAAACCCCTGGTTTGCTAACCCTGAGAGAGGCTGAAACCAAAAACTACAGATATTTAAACACCCTGAAACAACAGTCTGGGCTCAGAGCCTGCTAAACTTATCACTTGCCACAGAGCAAGGCTCTGTGACATCGTCTCTTCTCCTAATTGCTCATGGAAGTAAAGCTTTGATCAGAGCTGAGGCTGAAAGTGTCCCCAAACCTCCCAAACTCCGTGGGTGTTTGAGCCTGGATTTGTAGGGCTGGGACTCCAAGCCCTGGTATCCTACTATCCCACTATCCTGAGAATGGTGGCTCCGGGCCATGCACACTGTGACCAGCAGCAGCTCCCGGGGCTGTGGAGCACGCGTTAGTTATGGAGCCAGAGCCGTCGGGATCAGAGCTGTGGGCAGGGAGGGTGGCACGGGGCCTGGCACAGTCGGCTGTGCCCCGGGTCCCCGGCTCCCCGGGCGCTCGGCACAAGCTCGGCTTTGCTCCTGTGTGTCCCCACTCGTGGCTTTTGGCCTTATTCGCTGTCTGTGCTGAGCATGGATAGCCTCCAGCTGCCGCGGGCCGGGAGCGTGGCTGCTCTGTAGCTCTTGGCAGCGCTGCCCGTGAGCAGGAACCCGGAGAGGGGCTGGTTTCGGGAGGCCCCTCCGGGTGCGGGGCCAGCCGGGGCAGGGCAGCAGCGCGATCTGCCGCAGCCTCCGCGTCGGGGCACCAGGGCATCCGGAGAGGGATCCTCCTGCACGTCTCAGGCTTCTTTTTTAGGGTCATGAGCTCAAGGCTAAATTCAAAGAATGGGAACACGCGCTTCTTTTCAAAAGAAAAGAAAAAGAGGCAAAAATGTATTTGCTCCTTTTTGCTGTACCTCTAGCTCCTTCTCCCCAACAGAATTGCTCTCAGACTCCCATCTAAGCCACACCTAAGCCGGGCAATGTTGCTGCGAGCTCACAGCACGATCCCCTTCGCCCTGGGCATCCCTGCAGAGGGGACATGTCCCCCGGGACATCCCCGGGTTGGCTCACCCGCACGGGGATGGAAAGAGCCCGAGTTCCTTCTCTCCCTGCCGCACCGCCAACAACAAACCCCCCAACAGCCGCTGCCCCCTCCAGTCCCCTCTGCTCCCCGCGTCCCCCCGCCGCCGCCAAGGTCCGCTGTCCCCCGCCACGCTCAGCTTTCCCGCCCTCCCTTGTCCCCCACGCTGTCCCAGGGGCTCCGTGCCAGGCCAACCCATCGCTGTTCGCTGCCTCCCGCAGCCCCACACCCGGCCGGCCTCGCAGCTCTCCGGGTGCTCCCCGCACCCAGAGAGTTTCTTTCGAAACTCCTTCTGTTCTGCGCCACAGGGAAAAACCAGCAGAGGACAGAAGCGACGCTGGACTCCTCCGACACCGAGCGGGGGTCGCGGGGCTGCCTCGGTGTCCCGGGCACAAGAACGGGGGCTCGCTGCGGGCTTGCCGGGGCGGTGCGGGCAGGGCCAGGTCCCTGTGCGGTGACTCGCTCCTTGGCCACTCTCCGGGCTCTTTCCATGCCGGTCCCGGGCAGGCGAGGCCGGGCTGCCCCTACCCCGTGCCGGGAGCGGGGATGGCCGGGCGCTGGCGCGGGCGGCTCGGCGGGGTGGAGAATGACGGCAAGCTGACCTCGGGCAGGGTCCGGACCTCCTCGGGTGCGACAAAGCCGGTGCTGTCACCCCTCTGCTCGCGGAGAGGGGTGTATAAGCAGGGGGCTCCGGGTGGAGCTGAGCCTCTGCCCCCAGCCCGGGTCATAGGGCTCCTGCTCTAGGGCCACCGGCTCCTGCCGGTTGCCGCTTGCGCTGCCGCTTGGCCCGCCAGCACACGTAGGCGGCCACCAGCAGGCCCACCCCGAAGATCAAGGTGGCCACCGAGACCACCTTAGCGATGTCCATCTGTGGGCCATTGATGGTGAAGGTGATGCACGTCGCTGCGACGCCGATGACCACGGAGACGATGCCGAAGGGGAAGATGCAGCGGTACCAGGATTTCTCGGTCCCGCCCGTGGCCAGGGCCAGTTTGTTGAGTGTGGCAGTGGAGTCGGTGGCCGTGGCCAGCGGCAGCCCTGGTTTTCCTCCCTGCAGGCAAGTGAGTGAGTTGGACTTGCAGCCCATCATGTTGACGAGAAAACCCAGGACGGAGCAGCACAACGCGCGCGTGGAATGGACGCAAGTCTCTGTCCCACCACGAGCCGCAGCCGTGCCGCTGCCGGAGGGAAGATTCCGGATCCTACATGGTCGCTTTGTCCGGCGGCTCGGGGTGCAGACGGGCCGGGGTCTTGTCTGCTGCTGCTCTCACTCCCAGCTTTGGCTCTCGGCTCCTTTGCTGCCAGACCGAGCGAGGACTGGAGGAGGACTGGAGCAAGGATTGGCGGTGGCAGCGGTGATCTCATGCCGGTGGGAGGACCGGCTCGGCCTGGCTGCCTGTTAACTCTTTCGGGCTGTGAGCCTGCAGCCCAGCCGGGATCACTCCTGAGATGTGTTTTTCCAATCTGGGACGCTGGCCCAGCTGTCCCCCGCCCCCAGGGCCACGCTGCTGCCGCCCCATGGCAGGTGAAATCCAGAGGGAACGGGCAGTGGGACTTCCAGACAGTCCCCAGAGCCCCTTTGGCTCCTCTGTGTGCAGTGCCAACGCCATCACCCCCTTCCAAGTTACTCTCTCTCTCCCTGTGCCAGTTTTGTTCCCTGGCTTGGGGACCTTCACTGGGAGCCCATGGTGGGGCACCCGGAGGTGACACTGGGGGGGGGACAGAGGGTGACCAGTCAGGGGACCTGGAAGGAAAGGGGCTGGAGCTGAGGTGCAGGGGGATTTGTGGTTTGAGATGTTGCTGTCCAGGCAGGGCAGCAGCAGGGTAAGAGCCAGGAAGGCAGGATGCTGAAAGGCCGCTGGGAGCTGGAGATCAGCAGAGCTGCAGGAAGGACAGGACACCTGGGAAGGAGAGCTGGTGCCTGCCACAGGGCCAGGCTCTGGGAACTGGCACCGTACCCACTAGGGACCCCAGGCACTGTTTCCTTTCCCTACAGTGCCCAAATCCTGACTATCAGGATTAAATATTTTTAAACAGCAATGTTGAGCACAGGCAGGTGATGTTGGCTCTGCGCTGCTCTGGCACTGAATCACACACTTGCAGCACATGGCAGAGCACCCGGGGCTCCTGGGCAAGGGAGAAGAAGGAGAAAGAGGAGGAGGAAGGGACAGACACACAAACAGCCTGGAGGAGGTTGAGCACAAAATCCTGCTGCCCAGCTCTGACCATCAGCAGAGACTTATTTTTGTGGGCAAAATCTTTTATGCCACCTTTACCATGAGTGGATCAGGAGGCACTGAGACCAGAGATGGCACAAACAGTTCCCATCTCCTCTGGCTTCTCCTGCACTGTTTTGTTTTTTTTTTTTTAATTGGTTTTCCTGAAGGAGAGAGGAAAGGAATGAGCTATTGCAGCAAACGTAAGAGACCTGGAGCCTTTCCCAGGTCAGAGCTTCCCCCGAGCCGATGGGGCCCAGCTGTTTCTGCATCAGCTGAGAGAAAGCCAAAAATAAGGCAAAAAATCCACACTGTTGGAGAAGCAGAGCCGGGCAGTGAGCAGGAGGCTCTGGGGCAGGTGAGATGGAGAATCAGAGGAGCCAATGGGACTGACACAGGAAAGGGGAGGTTTGGGCATTAGTCTGGACATGGGATGTATTCTCCTCCTTTTTTTTGTGGGCACTGCTCTTGCTGACAGCATCCCCAGGGAAGCCATGCCACTCTGGGGAAGAATACAGCTGGTTTGGATCAGACTTTGCCCCTCTTCAGGCTGCTCTGGAAAGCTGTGTGAGACCTGTGAACACCAAAAGAGAGGGGGCTGGGTCTGCAAGAGCCCTGGCACCTCTTCTTGCTCCCAGTTTCTTAAATAACATCCATGAATAACAAAAGTGGAGGTTGATTAGGTATCAGATGAATTCCCAAACTGTGCTCCCGTGGTACTGCTGGAGGCAGGCAGCTGCAGACACCCCGGACCTGGGCACAGGGGTCTGGCTATGCACAGAAATAGCACTGGGAAAATAGCTCCAGCTAAGGCAGACATGCAGCACATGGTGCTCTGCAAACCCAGTTTTGTTATTTACTCTCCTGATTGCTCATTAGAGGGGAAGAAGAGCAGCAGAACTCCATGAGTCAATGCCCTCTGAAAAGGGAGGGCAGAATGCACCCTGAAGGCTGATACTGCCCAGCACAAGCTCCATCTTCAGTGTCATGAAGCTTTGTTAAACTTGAAACTGTTCAGGCTTAAATTGACCCCAAACTGAACCCTTGAAGCAAATTTCAGCTGAAACAGTTCAGCTGCTGCTGAGAGTGGGGTCTGAAAAAAAATACCCCAAGAATGAACCTGGCAATAGGCAACTTCCCAAACTGCTTCTCAGGAAACCAGTAATGTGATGCCATCCCTAAACACAGCTCCAGCCCCCCTGTGCTGGTCCTACCCCCCCAGCATCCCCACACCTCCAGCTTCCACTCATGGGGTTGGGAAGGATTCTTGGTTTCCCTCCCAACCCACCAATGTTAGTGAGCTGTCAGCTGTACCAGCTTTTAAGTGGTGCTGAAGAGCAGTGACTGGCCTTGAAAAAGCAGGAGGTGAGAAAAACAAGCTCCAACTGGTTAGAAAGCCATGACATTTTCATGTCTCCATTCTGATCCACGAGGGATTTGAATATTTGACTCAGCAGCACCAACGTGATCCTGCTGTAGCAACCCTGTGCCGCCTGCACCAGGACCAACCATTGCATTTGCTACCACTTCAATTACACAGGAGTGAAGCAGGATAGACACATGTATGTATCAAACTCCTCCAGACATATGAGTTGTAGCTCACCAGAGAGTGTTTCCCAAGCAGCAATGCCTGCATGTCTGACCAAGGACCTCTAAAACTCCACAGATGCTTTAAAAGGAATCACCTGCAGAGAGCAGAGCACAGGTCACAGGGCCCTGCTGGCTGTGCCCCTGGTTTGAAAGGAAAAGCAGGACCAGCACAACCCTGCACAGGGCTCAGGGTGGGACAGGGTCACCACCAGGAAACTTCTCACACCCACATGTGGATGAACTTCCCCTTCTCCATTCAAAGAGGCCAAATTCAGGCAACTCTTTCTCTGATTTTGCAGTGGGTTTCTATAAAATTCACAAATGCTCTAAGGGAGAGAGGAAGAGGCTTCAGGATGGGCTGCCTGATGTGAGACCATATCTTTGGGTACTGAATTTTCCACCTTTGGTGGGGCTGGGTGCTCCACTCCTTCCCTCCACACTCCTTCTGAACTAACAGAAGGGTGTAATTTTCACAGCAGAAATAGAGACTTGCGTGTCCTCCCTCTTCCCACAGGAGGAGCAGAAAGTGCAGCTGGGACTGGATGAGTCACGTTGCAGGAGCAGAGATGGATGACACCCCCTGCACACACAGACACCCCCAGGGACCCAGTGGGGTGATGGATGGGGCAGCAGGAGCTCTCCCTGCTGCCGGAATGCTGCCCAGAGCCAGCTGCAGTGCCCTTGGACAGGGAAAAGGCTCCAGAGTCTGGCTCTCAGGATTGCAGCAAAGAGCTGCAGGAAGGAAAGAAAAACCTGGGAACAGAAACTCCTGTTGAAGACAAAGAACAGAGAGAGTGAATGGCTTTGGTGGGTGAAAGAAAGGTGGTGTTTAGGCAAGAAACTCAGATTCCTAGGAGGGAACGGTGAAGAAAGAAAGGATGAGGAAGCCAGGATTCTGCTAAAACAGACTAATTACTTTGATTTTGAAGCAAGCAAGCCCAGGATCAAATATGATGCTGAGCAGCAGTAGGGAATCCCAGGAGAAGCAAGGTATGGGAGGAGATCCACGTTCCCCAGCACCCAGTGTTTCATGATAGGCCCATAATTAGGTGGGTCACCAGAGACATCAGATTTTCAAAATAGATGTTAGAGAGCTGAAATAATTTGGAGACCACATGGAAATGCTAAAAAAAAGAAGGCAAAGCCAGGATGCAAAGACACCCATGTGCTGCTTGCTCTGCTTAGGGCCCATCACTGCCAGGAATTATGCCTTATTTTCTCCAGAATTTGAAGGTAATGGGGCTGGAAACAAGAACAGAAAACAACTTATCTTAAAGAAATAACACTTCTGGGCAAAGACAATCGAAGACAAATCTCTGTTATACAATCCACATATATCCCTGCATGAATCTAAGGAGTAACACTGACTCCTGCCCACCTCACTGCTCATTTTCTGGACACACAGCTCAAAACTGGGGTCTGAGTTGTAGAAATCCAGCAAATGGCAGCCCTGAAGCCTTCTCACATGGAGAAGAAGTGACCCTCACTCGGAAGTCCAACAGAGCACAGGCATTGACTTATCACACAGAGGAATGGTAAAAAACAAACCCCAGCAGTTTGTAAGAACTAAGACATCCCCACAAGGTTTTTTTTCCTGTGGCTCTGTGAGGAAATTAATAATTTTGCCTTTAGTTGGCTGCTACAGAATCATGAAATTGTTAAGGCTGGAAAACCCCCTAAGATCATCAAGTCCAACTGTTAACCCAGCACTGCCAAGAGCACCACTAAACCTTGCCCCCAGGTGCCATGTCCACACGTTTTTTGAACACTTGTGGGGACGGTGACTTCCCCACTCCCTGGGCAGCCTGTGCCAGTGCCTGACCACCCTGCCCATGAAGAAAAAACGGTACAGTCCAAGAGCCACACATCAGATTAAGATGAGACAGGAAATACTGAATATTTATTGCACAACAATCCCCCATAATAAACAAATTTTGACTGCAATGAAGAGCTGCAGTAAAACGAGCAGGTGAATATGGCATCAGCAGCCACAGAAGCCTGAGGAATAAACCCTGGCAAAGCCAGCATTAAGTTTTGAGCAGCTCCATTAGTTTTAAGATAAAAAGCAGGGAAGAAACTCCTCACGCAGCAGGAAAGCGTCATTAAAGTACACGTGGCATCTCACAGTCCATTTTAAGCTGCCTTGTGCCACGTAAAACTGGAAAATAGGCAGCAAAATAAATCAGGAGACACAATCTTGGATTCTCAGTGACCTAAGAAGTATTTTCCAGGTCTATGATTCAGCAAAAGGGAAATAAATAAATAATCAAAGGGGGGAATACAGTGCCAACAGCCATCAGGAAGTGCTGGTCTGAAAATAGCAGCCAAGTGTCACCTTGATCCTCTCCAACAAAGACTTCGGCAACAGTGACAAGTTGCTGGGTGACATGGCCCTGCTATTTTGGGCCTGTGGCAGTGGAGAGCCCCACCAGGGCACTGGCACAGGAGGGGACACCAGCACAGCCCCACCTTCCAAAGGAACTTCCAAACCAGGGATGGTGTTTGAAATGAGGGATTCACGTGTCTTACAAGAAGGACACTTTCCACGGATTCAAATATGGATGGGAGCAGATGAAAAAGAATTGTCATCATCATCATCATCACCACCATCATCTACCTGGTGGTAGCTATGTTCCTTCCCAATGTGGGGTAGACTGAGCACGTCCAGACCTTCACACCTCTTGCTGCTCCTCTCTGTCACCCACCAGCCCCACCTTGGGCCACAGCAAATGTCAAGGTCACGGCACCAAGGCTGACAGAGCTCAAGGAGCATTTGGCACAGGGTGTGACTCTTGGGGATGGCTCTGTGCAGGACTAAGGGTTGGACTCGATGATCCTTGTGGGTCCCTTCCAACTCGGCGTGTTCTGTGATCCTGTGAAGTACTCAACACAAACAGTACTGAGAACCAGGTATGACCCAGACACAGGGAAAAACTCCTAACCAGGAGAAAAGCTGATCCACAGTAATTTTGGTGGTGTCCTGTGCCCTTGAAGATGCTGTGGATTCTCAGGGCACTGCCTGGAGAGCTGGACAAGGCACCAGCAGAGCCCAGTGACTCATAGGCCACACACACTGGTTTTACAGCTCACAGAAAAGAAATACACCTAGAACATAAGAATAAGCTATTTTACCGTAATTACTGCTTAAAAAAAAACCCCAAAATAATGCCATTTGCATTGTCATAAGCAAGGCTCTGAATTCCTCCCTGTGGTAGGAGGGAGATGTGATCACACATGATTCAAATCACTTATGGTTTGTTCAGTCAAACAACTCCATTAAATCCGGTGAGTTTGCTTTTGCAAGGACAAAGAGATCTCTGCCAAGAGCTCTGTCACCTTCAAGAAGGTTCCAGAGCAGCACAACACAACAAACACCATTTAAAACTCAACAAACCCAGGTAGTTAAGACTGAAAATAGTTGCAAGGATACTGCCAAACACCCCAAATTTCCTAATGACACTAAAAGTGAGCCTGGATGTCTCACAGAAACACATGGCTATGTTTAAATTGATATGATCAAACTTGTTTAAATGTAAAAAATACTTTATCTGATTCATCCCTGCATCCAGTAATTTGAATTCTGTCCCATTATGCAGTCACTACCATATTGTAATTAAAGCACTGTAGCCTATTTATGGTCTCATTAATTTTTTAAAGGTACTTTTTTGTTGAGTCACCATTCCTGGAGGGATTTAAAAGCTGTGTGGATGTGGCTCCTGGGGACACGGTTAGTGGTGGCCTTGGCAGTGCTGGGGGAATGGTTGGACTTGAAGATCTTAAAGGTCTTTTCAACCTTAATGATTCTCTGATTCCTGTGCTCTCTCCTGCACGTTCCTGTGCCTGGTTGGTACCCAATCCTTCACTCCTGGAGGCAGTGAGATGCCCTCACCTTGCATGACAGCACCCAGCTGCTCAACAACTTCAAAAGCAAGATTTACTGCTAACATGTCCTCTAAGAGACTCTACCTCAAGAGAAAGCTCTTGTGTATTCTGGAATTTAGAACGTGAAACAGGAAAACAAGCCCCAAAGGGTGAAATCTGCAGATAATGCACTTTTCCAAACTGCAGAGCTGCAAGGCTGGGCCAGCTGCACCAACAGCTGGGGCACAACAGCTTGAACAGAGGGAGCAGGATGCTGAGGTGCTACAGAATGTCCAACCCGGTGTCATCTGCTGAAGTGTTACTGACCTGGACACACACATTAGGCCTCCCTCATTTCTTCTTTCTAAGCTGGAGCTAAAATGAGACCAATAAATTGTTTCCCACTACAACGTGTAAGGGCCGAGGACAAGCCTAGTGTTGGCACAGCTGGCCCTGGTGTTCTCAGAAACCAGGAGGGAAGACTCCAGAGAGGCTTTTCTCCAGGGCCAGGCTCCTCCACTGACTCACAGCTTGCTTCCATTTGCTTTTTTCCTATCCAAACTCCGGATCCACTGATTATCTTTCTCGTTCTGGCTAAAAATAAGTCAAACATCTCCGTTTGCCTGCCTAAATAGCCCACTGCTGTAATCTCTCGCCTTCTGAAATTACAGTTCAAAGCTCCCTTTTAATTTGCCCCCCCTCCCATTCCCAGCTCTTCATCCCCTGGCAGCTTCCTGCCCTCTTCTCTCTAACTGAGCTCAGATTAATTAACCAGATTTTTCTAGATTACAATGCTAAAGCCCTTCTTTCTTCACAGATTAAAACCAAGAGATGGACCTTTTCTTCTGGTTGGTGGTTATGAAAATAGTATTTTTGTATCTGCAAGGTGGACGATAGAAACTTTAATACCTATTTCATGAATTGTTTTTATGTTGGACTGAGTCATGATTAGGGTTTTTCTTTTGTGAGGTTGTTTTTAATGGATGTGAAGGAGGACCAGGAGGCTGCCAGTGAAAGCAGATGTCAACTGCACCAGTCCCAGTGTATATGCTCAAAAAACCAACCAAAACCCACCAAAACAAGAGGCCTTGCTCCAGAGAGTACAGACTTGCAAAAGCAAGCTCATGAGCAAGTGAAATAATCTCAATCTCCATTTTACAGGTAAAAAGTGAAGAGTCCTGGTGTCAGATCCATCATCTGCTGCAGCCTCTCAGTGACCCCACACGGTGACAGGACTCAGGATTGGAAACGCACACCCATGAACTGGCTGCCTGCCCACAAAAAAATCCCAGTTGGCCCCTTCTCCTGGCTTTCACAAGGCTATTAAAGCATTTCCCACTCATTGCTTACAGTACACTGAGAATTAGACACCCTGGCAGTGTCTGGAGGAGTATGACACATCCTGCAGTACCCTCATCCAGCATCCTCAGCGTGCTCTGCACTCACATGGAACCCAAAACCATCCCTTTCGGATTCAGCAGAAGCAGACAAAATTTCTCAGCAAAGCTTCACCTAGAAATCCCAAGCTCCCACTGAATTCTGGAACTCAGGGAGAGATTAGTTTGAGTAAAAAAAATCTAAAAACTAAAGGATGTGTGTGGAGGACAGGCAGCTCTCCCCAAGAGCTCTTCTACAATCCAACCTCTGTCTCAGCGTTTTGCAGCACCATTACTCCTTCTAGAAACCCCTGACTGGCACAACAAGTTGCTGAGTCAGGTGTTAATGCTCCAGGTTTGACTCACCCAGTGCTTTAATCAAGTAACTTGCTCTCTGGAACTCACAGAAAGCTCATTTAGAGAATAACACCCCAGCAAATTTGTCATATACAGAGAGGGCTGGAAGCTTTCCTCCCACCTCAACATGTACCCTCTTAAACTGCTCCTTGATGAAATTCCCTTATTCCTCACACAGCTCATCAGGGTTTGTGCTCCTGGCTCAGGGAGCTCCTCCTGCCCTTGCCCAGGGGTGTGGGGTGCACGCAGCCACGCAGCAGGTTCTCATTGCTCACACACTGCCAGACCCCTCAGAAAGGCTGGAAGAGGCAGAATATTCCTCCACACCACTCCTGGTGCCTTCTTTCTTACCAAGGCTCAAATTATTTCTGCTTTAGATGGAGAGCACCCCTAAAGCCACACTGTTGAGTCTCTCCATGAGGTATCTCCCAAGGAGGAGCTGCAGCAGCACTTTGTGTAGGATCTACATCATAAACCCCTCCGAGGGTTCAACATGATGAACATCCAGAACTAACCACAACTCAGTTTGTGGTTGCCCACTCAGGTTGTGGCTGCCCCATCCCAGGAAGTGTCCAAGGCCAGGTCAGATGGCGCTTGGAGCAACCTGGGCTAGTGGGAGGTGTCCCTGCCCATGGCAGGGGGTGGAACGAGATGAGCTTTAAGGTCCCTTCCAACCCAAACCAGTCTGGGATTCTGTGATTCTCTAATTCTAACCCAAGACAACGTGCATGTGAAGTCCTAGGAAAAGGTCTGCTGACTACAGAGTGCACTAACAGCAGCGTTTGCAAAACAAAAACAGCCCATGGACAAGTTGCAGATGGGAAGGAGAGAAGGGAGCCAGTGGAAAGGACAAACTGTAGCAGCTGGAAATACTTAAAGCCACAGATTCTGGAAAGAAAAGGAAAAAATCTGACTCCTCCCTAGGATCCAGCTTCCCATCCTTCAGTAGGATAAAAACAAAAACCTTTTAAAACTCTGCTGTAGGGAACAAAGAAGGAGTAAGAGCTGTTAATCCTCCCTGACCCTCGCTGCGCTTTCTCTCAGCTCATGTCTACACAACACTGGGATCATCTATCACTTTCCAAAAATACTGCTCATTTCCTGTATTTCTGTAATTCTATCCCCTGGCATCAAACACTGCCTTTTGTCTTTGTCTTCTCATCTCAGTTCGATGTACCAGGATAATTTCTTTCTATAACAAAGGCACATTTTATAACAAAGACCCCTCGACCTCTGAATTCAATTGCTATTGACTCTTAATCTCTGCTATAGCACAAGACTTGTTTGAAAAAGTGAGTCATTCAAATGATTTAGTCTTACACGTTTATGAAAACTATAAAATGTGGTGTAGGAAGAGTAATAAAACTGCACCCAGAGGTACAGAACAGCCAGTTTGCACCCCTTCTGCACCCTGCTACAGTGTCAGCTTGTATTTTGAGTTTTTAACAACTCCTGTGACCCCATTTTTGTGGGCTCAGTCTGCTTTACCCAGCACTTTCACACCTCTGCAGCCCTTGCTGTGGCACTGAAGTTGCTGCCAAGTTCCACTGGACTGCTCAGTGCCGAGAAGCAGATGCTCCATGACTCATGCAGTGCTTGCAGACACAAGTTATCCATAACAGCACCATAATTAACAATACCAAATGTCAGCTCTAAAATTCAAACATGCAGATGTTCATGCCCATGGCCTATGACCACGCTAATTTAGGAGACAGTGTCTGATCCTGCAAGTGTTCTAGACCAGGTTGGACAGGGCTTGGAGCAACCTGGGCTAGTGGAAGGTGTCCCTGCCCATGGCAGGGGGGTGGAATGAGATGAGCTTTAAGGTTCCTTCCAACCTAAACCATTCTGTGATTCTGTGATAAAAATATAAAGTGGAAGTAAGAGGTGCTGATTTTCATCTATCATATGAATGACTTTAGCGAATTCTGAGTGTCAGAAAGAGCCAGACATTCTGAACAGACAGCAAACTCTGGCCGTGAAAAAAGATAACAAATAAATAATGACTGTCTTAGCACTGCCAAGAGCTAAATCCCCCTTCCCCCCAAGCAAACAGTCCTAGTCCAGCTAAGAGGTATGGTTCAAGCAAACTGGACTAAGCTGTGGTAACTGTGGCCCTTCCTAAATGGAGTTTTCGGTGCTCACAAGCAGAGGTTTTCCACTTCACTCGAAAGCTTTACCTGGCACTGAAATTCCGGAGGACTTAAATGCAAAACCCCAACATTCAAGAGGAAACAAACCCGGACGTTTCGCTGCGTGACAAGGCCGGAGCTGCTGCAGAAGTCGCGTTTTCCAAGGGCGGGGAAACATTCCCGGAGTGGCTTCGGCTCCAGCGGCACCTGCGCAGGTACCGCCGGGGACCCAGCGCCACCTGCGGGGCGGGCCCGGCCACTGCATCCCGATAGCCGGACACCATCCCGACACCATCCCGACACCATCCCGACACCATCCCGACACCATCCCGATAGCCCGACACCATCCCGACACCATCCCGACACCATCCCGAGAGCCCGACACCATCCCGACACCCTCCCGATAGCCCGACACCATCCCGACAGCCCGACACCATCCCGACACCATCCCGCCCTTCCCAGGCCACTGCATCCCGACACCATCCTGCCACTGCCCCAGGAACAACCGCCAGATGTGACAGAGCAAAAATCGGTCACAGAACGCGCGGAGTTGGAAGAGACTCACAAGGGTCATCGAGTCCAACTCCTGGCCCTGCCCAGGACCATCCCCAGGATTCACACCCCCTGCCCCAGAGGATCATCCAAACCCTCCTGGAGCTCTGGCAGCCTTGAGGCTGTGCCCACTGCCATGGGGAGCCTGTACCAGGGATCCAGGGGCAGCCACAGCTTCTCTGGGCAACCTGTGCCAGGGCCTCCCCACCCACACCAGGAAGAATTTCTTCCCAATATCCCACCTAACCCTGCCCTCTGGCAGTGGGAAGCCATTCCCCCTTGTCCTGTCCCTCCAGGCCCTTGTCCAAAGTCTCTCTCCAGCTCTCCTGGAGCCCCTTTAGGCCCTGGAAGGGGCTCTAAGGTCTCCCTGGAGCCTTCTGTTCCTCTTCTCCAGGTTGAACACCCCCAGCTCTCCCAGCCTGGCTCCAGAGCAGAGGGGCTCCAACCCTCCTGACAGAAAAGAAGAAACAAAACCCAACAAAAATTAAGAAAAAAAAACCATAACAAAAACAACCCCCTGGACTTTAGCTGAACAAACAGGCAGAGTAAAGAAGTTCACAGAAAAGATTTATTGCTCAGAATTGTCTGTGTGTGTGAAGGACTAGCAGGAGGCTCCCCTGCTCAGTCCCCCAGCTCATCCCTCACCAGCACAGGGAAGCTCCTGCCCCCCTGGCAGAGCTGGGTGTGGATGGCACGGAAGAGCCGGGCAGAGCCCTCCGGGCACGGGCTGGGCTCCAGGACAGGCAGCAGCTCTGCCATCAGCACCTGGGCAGGACAAGGGGGACACGTCACCAGAGCCAGCACACATTGCCAGGACTCCTTGAAGCAAAGTGGCTGCATAACAAGTGAAATCTAATCAGAGCAGTATGACTAATAACGTGCTCATTGATTGACAGATACTTTCTTTTGTCATATTTAACAAAGGCAGAGTTGTTCATCCTCTGCTCATGAGCTACACTAGCAGCCACCGTGTTCCCAGAGCAGTGAGGTAAGTGGAGACGCTGCTCCTCTGCCACAGGGAAGGCCCAGCACTGGGATGAGATCATACCCTGCAAGAAGTTAAAGCTGGTGTTGGCTCAGGAGCTCTGCAGCCACACAGTGAAGTGCTCGCTCACCCAGCAGTAAGTTCAAGCACTCAGGACTGTTCCTGTCACCTCCCAGCTAATCCAGGACAGATGGGTGAGTGGCCAACTCCAGCCCAAACAGGCTACAGGGGCTGCTAGAGCTGCCAACATTCCCTGCCCTGGTCTTTGGTCCATTAAGCCTAGCTCAGGATCTCAGCCCACCTCAGCTCAGGTCCAACACCACCCTGATGCAGCATCATCAGCTCTGGGACTAGGACTGTGAGAGACAACTCAAGCACAGGTCACTTCCAATCAAAGGACAGAAGCTGGCCTTTGGTGCCCCACTCTTGAATTAATGCTCAGGCAGACCTCCTCTGGGATTTTCATACTGCTCCACATATGTCTGCACAAGGACAGGGAAGCAGGACACAGTTGGTAATCTTTGGGAAGTCTCTACAGACATGAAAGCTACCTAAGGGGAAAGCTGCACATGAAAGAATGCTGCCCTGCTTTACTTCCTAAGAGAGATATCCTTCTCTTTTCCATCCATCTGCTCTGCTCCTGATGTGTAAGAACAGAGGAAACAGACCTTCACCACCAAAGAGAGTCTAAGAGCTACCAGGAGTCTCTGTGATACTTGGCATTCCTCCATGGAAAGGCAATGGACAGGCTTGGTCCAGAAATAGGTACATCCTTTCCCAGGATATTTATCTTGTATCACATCCACTCATTTCACCTGTTCCAACAATTTCACTTATTTTCACCCTGCAGAGCTGCTTCAGACCCTCAGAGCTCATCTACCACAAAACACCTATTTGGATACATGTGCAGAGGAAACTGAGTCAGTCACAGAGCAGCAGGAATGTGGCTTTGGTCATCACTTCATTTTGGGCAGATAAAGAACCCAAAACCTTCACAATCCATAATTCAGGACTATAATGCTGAAGTCCCATTTGAGGACAGGCAGCAATCTATCTTCAGCCAGAGGGAGGAGTGCAGCCAGTTATTAATAACTCCTCTGTGGCTTAGAAAAAATTACTTTTCCAAAGGCTCTATCATTCAGGTCAACAGTGGATGTGATTTCATAGATCTTCTCTGCCCTTTGCTGCTGGTTGAGAAGAACAAGTAATCTCTGTGCAGCAAGCTCTCTGCTCGGGCTGCTGAAGAAGCTGACACCTCCTACCCTGCTCTCACAGGCTCAGAATGGTCAAATCAAGATTAGCAGCACAGTGGTTTGAGGTTTAAAAGGAAAGGAAGAGAGAGCAGAGGAGTTCACTAGCTGGAGGTCACACAGGAGAGAATGACACAGTGGGTGCCCTCGTGGGACTGTGAAGGGCTGACAAAAGGGGCCTTCAGGCATTACCAACATCCTCCACTGCCAAATTCTTTCAGAACAGCTAAATAAAACCTTATCAGGAGAGGGTCAGACACATAAAGGCCTCTGCTCCGGCTCTAACAAAAAACAGTCAGTTCCATTCACCTACAAAGACAGCAAGGCACTGAGGGGACTTGGACGTGAGGCATAAACACAGAAACACGACTGGGGAAGCTTGCTGTGCTGCTGCTCCCCATCAAGACCCCATCCAGCAGTTGGTGCCCCACAACTGCCCTTTCCTTTCCCTGCTCCAGGAGCATTAACACTTTCCCAGACTCACCTTTTGTAGGGCAATCTCTTGGTGCAGCATTGACACTTGCAGCTTCAAGGCAAACAGGTCCCTCAGCTCCTGGAAGCTGGAGTAACACAGGAGAGGCAGAGCCAGCACTCCTGCAGTGTCACATATCTGTCCCCTGGCAGGGACACAGGCTGGGGAGCAGCTTCCCACATCCCCAGTGCAGTCTGGGCGCAGCCTCAGCTGGGACTCCAGAGCTGCCAGGGGGCAAGAACAGGCAGGAGACAAAACCACACAAGTTAAATCTGTACTTGCAGAATTTATGATCTACTTACTGTTCCCAGCACAATCAGGACATCCTAAGCTATGGCATCCAGTGTCCCCAGCAGCTCCTTCCCCAGCCCTCCTGAACTGCAGCAGTTAAAAGCTCCAAGCCTCTCCTGAACACAGAGGCGTGGCACACAGATACCATGGCTTTGTTTGCCACCAGACAATTTCATGTGCTCCATTACCATTAAGGATAACCAGGAGAAAAATTACCTTGTCCACAGTGTCCTGCACAGATGGAAAACCACTGTTCCAGCACATTCACACCTGACCACAAACACGGGGACTGACTCACCTGCTCGAAGAAGCTGCAGCTTCTGCAGGCACTGAGCAACTGTGGTTTGCAAACCCTCCAAGGTCAAAAGGCTTTCATACTCCCTTTGTAGAGTGGGAGGGTCTACAAGAGAAGCAGAGGAAACCCAGCAGGCATGAGCATACTGGAACCTTCCTCCCCAGACACCAGTTTCCAGAGCAGCGTTGGGTTCACCAGCCCTCATTTTAGGCAGGCAAAGCTCCTGTCCTCAAGTCCAGCACATGGCAAGGACACAAAACAGATGGAACTGGAGTCCAGACCATCCTTATTCCACCTTCTGCCCCTCCACCCCCTTTTTTCCTTCTTACCTGCAGTCTCAGCTTCCACATACTGCCTCAGATGGGAGGAGACATCCTGGAGGACCCTCAATTCCTCCTCTATCTCTGCAGGACTGAAGTCTGCCTTCGGTGAACAAAACTCAAACAGCAGCAGCTTAAGGAAAGTTCCACACCACCAGCTGAGTGCAGCATCCCTGGCCAGGCCAGCTGGGAGCAGGGACAGAGGGAACAGCCCAGGAAGTGGCATTGCAGGGGGAAGCTGAGGACAGCACAGCACAGCTGTGTAGGGCATGTTTGCCTTGTAGCCATGTTTGGCTGGATCAAGAGTTTTGTAAGTGCTCGAGAGCTGTACTATGAAAAACCCCACTTCCCAGAGAGCCAGCTTGAAGTGCTGGTATTGGAGGCATTACTCTCTCCAGCTGGGAGCTCACTGTGGAGCAACTGTACCCGGAGCCTGCTGGGAAAGGATACAGTTGTCTGGATCCTCTCCATAAAACGGGCCCTTGCAGCTGCTGCATCTGCACTTGTTTGGCACAGATGACATTTCTCCCATGCCCTGAAAATTCCAAAGGGGCAGGAGGTGGAAGTTACACTCCTTTGTACCAGACAGTGTTCACACTGAGCCGTGACACACCAGTGTGACACATCAGTGCTTTAATTACAAGCGTCTCCATCACCCCCCTCTCTCACAGGTTATTTACTAACCATTCCCAACTCATTCCCACAGCTGGTATTAGATCAGCAAGGACACCCTGCAGAAAGCATTAGACACTGCAAAACACCTGTTCCCCTCTCCACTTGTTTTAAAGGGAAGGATTTACAGCCATCAGAAGACAGACAGCACATTTCCAGAAGCAGAATGTGAACTTGCAGTACATCCCTAATTCTGTTGTATTGCCCTATGTTCATGTCCCATAGGAAACACCAAATCTTCCCTTCCTTTCTTAGGAGCAAGTCATCTGCATTTCTGCACAGTTGTTCTGTTAGTAAAGGTGCACAAAAAGAAGAGCAGACAGGACAAACTCTCACCCCAATTCCTTCACATGCCAAACTTCCTCAAGATTCTCCTTTAATCCTTTTTTGGGGGGACAAAATGCTATGTTTGGCAGGCAGTATGCCAGCAGTGTGTCAGCATCAGGGATGCAAGACACAGGCTAAAGGACAGTATCATGAGGAAGCTGGCCAGGAGTTCACACCAGAGTCCAGTTTTTTAAATAAAGCACTACACAAATAGCAGCATTACCAGAGAGATGCATTTCACTTACAGAGTTCACCATCCCCATGGATACACAGTCCCCATAATATCCTTTACTTAAGAACTGGTTTAAAAAGCCAATCTCCCAAAATCTGCTGCAGTGAGAGCCATCAGGAGGAAGCTTAAAATAGTTCTGCAGTGCCTGACTGTCTAACTCATGTGCATGTGTCTTTTAAATCATGTTAGGAACTGCAGATTTCAGAAATACATTATGCAAAGAAGTGGCAAGATTAATGGAACAGGAGAAAACAGAAGTTCCCAGGCAAGATGCATTCCCTCTACAAGGGTTCTTTAGTGCAAAGGTTATTCTCAATCTGTCACTGAGTTGAAAGCAATAGTGAAAAGTATAAAATTACACCAGAGCGATTAGAATGCTGAAAGGCTCAATTTACAAGTGAAAATTAAGGGAATAAAGTCTTTACAACTTGCTGAAGGGCAACTAACAAACTGGTGGCTGATAAATGACAGTTCCCAAGAGGAGGAGAAATTCTTGAGGGCAGCACAAGGGGCTATAGTTAGAGTTAAGACAGGGTTTAAGCTTAACATCTGAATTAAGCACATAATGAGAAATCTGCTGAATTATGGCAAGATTTCTCAGAGTAAATGTGGGAAACCCTTCCAGAAGACTGGAGAATGCACCAGAGCACTGAGCTCACCAGAAACCCAACCACCTGCACCCTCACTGCAGGAACTCTGGAGTTGGCTCTCTGTACGAGCTGAACAGCAGGAACAGCCTCAAACACACACAGCTGTGGTGCTTCCAGAGGTGTCCCAGCAGGGCAGGGCACGGCTGGTTTGGGAATTGTTCAGTGGATAGGGTACAGAGGTACCCACCCCACAGGGTCTCCTGCCTCCAACAGGTGTCTGCTACCAGCAGAGGCTTCTGCTGCACTGTTAAACCCACAAATAAAACATTCCAGTTCCTTCATGACTCAGTGAGCAAGAGTAATTAGCACTCTGAAAATAAATTCTAGCAGCTAGAATAACATGAGCACACACATCCTCAGCAAGAGCATTGCAGAGCACTCCTCCTGCTCCCAGTTCAGCCCCACACCCCACGAGGTCACTGCCTGCCCAGGAACCACCACCAGCCACGGCCCCCTACCCGGCCCCTCCTCACAGCCCTTAAGCAGAGGGACTGCACTAGTCAGGCTGGGCTTACCTGGAGTTCCTGGAATAGGCTATCCTGTAGGGAAGGGGGAGCTTCAGCTGGCATCTGCAAAACAGGAGAAGGATCAATCCTGGCTGCCAGAGAGCAGTTGAGCCTTGTCTTCCAACAGGGAAAATGATATTTTGTCAAAATCTGGAATTAATTTAGCTGCAATGGGAGATGTCAGCAACCCTGGAGACTGAATCCACCACTGCCTCCAGCTTGTCCTCAAGGAAGGAGGCTCAGGCTCCTCTCTAATTTCTACAGACATCACTGAGCTGACCTGCAGGAGCTCCTGCATCCTGCCACCAGCTGTCAGAGGCTCATCCAAGGTGGGAAGCTGGGAGCAAAGCCCTGGCACGGCCGAGAACAGGCATGGAAACAACTTGTTCAGGGAAGCTGGTCTGTCCAACCCTGCTGCTCTACCTGAGCAGGACAAGGCAGCTTTGCTTAGCACCACATCACACTCAAAGAAATGGGAAAGGGACATTCCAGCTTCCATTGGAATATGGTTCTTAACCCCAAAGTAAAATAATCCTCAAGTTGTAACTACAAAAACAAATGGGTTGGCAGTTATTAGTCACATGCAGACTAGGAACCCAAGGCCACAGTTGAGATTTTAAGTACACAAACATTTGAATCCAGATCCCTGTTCCCCCAGCAACTGTCACTCAGTGTCCTGTGTCCCTTCCAATGCCAGTGAACAGGGATAATTTCCTTCCTGCACAAACACAACAGTCTGGGTTGTGGTAGATGAGAGGTATTCCTCAAAATTTTCCTGGGACATCAGAGCTGACCTTCACTGTGTCTTTAAAGCAAACAGTACACAGAAAAGAAATTCTTTAAACAAGACAGAGTGGCCTGAATGCAAAGCCAACATTCCAAGTATTATTTTGCCACTTTTCCACAGAGAATCTCAGTAACATCCATGTCATAATCCTTCCCATACCAAACACTTGAAACAACTGCATTCTAGTCCATCCTGATTTGTGTAGTTACATGGGCAGCCTCTTACAGGTTAACCCAGATGCCATCACTGCAAAGAGCATTGGGCACCTGCTTTAGAGAGAGTGCAAATTCATGCATTATGTATTATCACCGTGTAAAAAGAGAACAAATAAAAAAATCAATATGCTATAATAGAAAGTGCACTCAGAGGAAAACTAAGGCTCAAGAAAGCTCTACAGAGACAGCTTTCCATAACAGTCACAGGGGACTATGAAATACCAACAGTCTTAATTGAAAGGCTTTCAAAGTCCCAGCCATCCAAGAAGCCCTTTAAATTAAAACCACTTGCTCAACCACAGTAAAGGCTTTTAAACTGTACAGGATGCTTCCTCTTGAGAGGGATGGGAGGACAGTGAAAGCAGGCTGGGGCCCCAAGGAGCAGCAGCAGCCAGCAGGGTTTGGAGATGTGCCTCTGAGTGTCAAGTGGAACACGAAGAGAGGTGCCCACCTCCCACACTCACCCCTTTTCCCACAGGATGCCTGTCCCAGGTGAGAGGCTCCTTCCTGATGCACCTGCAGTGTCCTCCTTTTTGCTGGACTCTCCCAGGAAACCACAGCTTTTCTTCCCTGCATCAAATAACTCCTGGCCAGCAGCTATTGAGTTCTTTCCCCCAGCTGAGTCCCCCACAGAAAAACTTTGCTGCTCATTTGGGGCAGATTTGGACGAGCCAAGTGTCTTCTGGGGTTCAGCTGGAGCACAGACCTCTGTGGCACTGCCAGTTGCTGTCCTCTGACTCCCTCTTTGTTTCGAAGCCACCCCTTTTGAGGAGCTCTTCCCAGATGTCCTGGGACCTTGAGAAACACATCTGGCTGGGGCTTTCCTTTGTGGTTTCTTCACATCTGGGTCAGTCCTATAAGGGGCTCTTAGCTGGTATGCAGAGGGCTTCTTTGAAGAGCCAGGCTTCTTGCTTCCAGTTCCCACCTTTGTGCTCTCAGGAACATCCTCAACAGGTACAGGCACCTGCTGCTCTTCAGCCTCCCTGGCAGCAGGTCCCTCACCTGCCAATTTCTTTCCTGTAGCTCCCGGGGCCTCTAATGGACTTTTCAAGATGCTTTTCCTGACTTTCAGTGCCTTCTCTAAGGCCCTGTTCAGCAGTTCCAGCTCCTCCAGCTCCTTGGGTGAAGGCCTGTTCTCTGCAAGAGGAGACGACACGTCAGAAAGTCCAACCCTGGATCTTGCCCATCTGTCTCTTCACTAATCTGCTTTGCCATGTACTACAGAAGGGAACCAGAAACGATGAATGGTGCAGGGGGTATTTTTTTTGGCTGTGGGAGCAGCCAGTGCACAGAGGATGCAGGCAGGCTGCAGGAAGCCCTGAACACAGGATGGGTGTGAGCCACAGAAGAGAGTTCTGCAGAACCAACCTCAGCAAGTGACAACCCCACACCTGGGTCAGGCCTAGAGACACTTCACCACTGACCTGGATTACCGAGGCGCGACTCCAAGCTAACTCCAAGGAGGAAAGTGGGAGGGAAAAGGCAGAGGGGGGTTAAGTCGCAGAAAAGTGGAACGGCTCCTAACACCGAACCCGGCTCAGCCCCGGTGTGACCCGAGGGGCCCTCGGGCCGGGGGAAGCGCTCACCGTGTCCAGCGCCCGGAGCCGGGCTGCGGGCTGCTCCTCCTCCTCGCCGCCCCTGGGGGAACAAAACAGCGCCGGGGCCGGCGATGTGCACCGACCCGGCCCCGCGGCCGCGGACCAGGCGCGGGGCCGAGGGGTGTGCCGGGCCGCAGGGTGTGCCCGGGGCCGCAGGGTGTGCCGGGCCGCCCCGCACTCACCACGGCCGCAGCAGCGCCCGGCCCCGCTCGCCCGCCGCATCCAAAGCTCCCGCCGCCGCTCCGCGCCCGCGCCCAGCGCCGCCCTCAGCGCCGCCGCCGCCCTGCGAGGCCCAGCGCGCTCAGCGGGCCCGGACCGGACCCAGCCCCGGCCCCGGCCCGGCCCCCCGCTTCCCCGGCCCCCGCTCACCGCCCGCGCGCGGCCCGCGAGGCAGCATCGTCCCGGCCGGGTCCTGCCCGCTCCCGCCGCTCCGCCCCCGCGCTGCCTCCCTACGGCCCTGCCAGGACCTGCGGCGAGGGGCGGGGCGAGGCCCGCGCGCGGCAAGGGCGGGAGCCGGCGCCGGCAGCGGGGAGCGAGCGCGGGATCGCCCGGCCGCGGGATCCCGGGGACAGCCCGGCCGGGGGGATCCCGGACAGCCCGGCGGGGATCGCTGTGCCTGCCCGCGGGATCCGGACAGCCGCCGGGGGATCCCGGGACAGCCCGGCCGGAGGTCGCTGTGCCTGCCCGGGGATTTGCATCGGCAGAGAGGCAGATTTGTGGTTTTTTTTTTGATGGAGGAATCTGCCCTGTCCTTTGGCTGTGAGAGCTGCCTGTTGGTACCGCTGGGATCCCGACAGGAATATTGCTGCGAAGTCCTGCAGTTCCCCAAAAGTGCCCATAGCTGGCACTCGGCGATGCCTGTTCCGGGCAGCCGAGCAGCAGGAATCCACTCCTCCGCTTTGCACAGCACAATGAAAGTTAACAGAAGTTTATAAAGAAGGAAAGAAGTGGTTCTTTGCTTTCGAGGGCTGAATCTTCAGGTTGAGATGCCTGTGATTCTCTGCAGCCATTCTTCTAAAGAGAAAAAGTTCAGAATTACAGGCAACACATGGAGACAGGGCTTTAAAAAACCTATAAAATATTACAAAGTTGGCCCCATCTTACCCCATTCTTGCAACTATGTGTGAGTTCACTGTCAGAACACTGTGAACAGTTCTGCTTCTGAGGCATGGACCAAGATAGAGCCCAGCTGGCTCTTCCAGGGCTGAGCGGGTTCAGCAGGGCTGACAGGGGGTATCAGACACACAGAAAGTAGTTTAATCAGCAAAATCATGAGCTGCAATGCTGTGAGACCTTGGGGAGCAGCAGTGGGACAAAAAGAGCTCGTTTACACACAGCTGCTTCTCTAGAATCATGGAATATTCTATGTTGGAAGGGATGCACAGGGATCATCAAGTCTAACTCCTGACCCTGCCCAGGACACCTAACAATCTCACCCTGTGCCTTAGAGTTTTGTCCAAACATTCCTTGAGCTCTGGCAGCCTTGGTGCTGTGCCCACTGCCCTGGGGAGCCCGTTCAGTGCCCAACCACCCTCTGGGGGAAGAACCTTTTCCTAATATCAAACTTAGCCCTCCCCTGACACAGCTCCAGCCATTCCTTAGGGTCCTGTCACTGGTCACACAGAGCAGAGATCAGAGCTGCCCCTCCACTGCCCTTCCTGAGGAAGCTGCAGGCCCTGATGAAGTCTGACTTCAGTCTCCTCTTCTTCAGCTGAACAAGCCAAGTGACTTCAGCTGCTCCTCATACGGCTTCCTCTCTAGACTCTTCATCATCCTCCTTTTTTCCAATACCTTCAGATCCTTCTCATATTGTGGCTCCCAAAGCTGCACCCAGGGCAGGTTGATTCCTGCAGCTGGGACTGGCTGAGAGATGAAGTCCCATCACAGCTCCTGGAGCCACCAGCATTGCTCAGGGGGGCACAGCTCCTCAGACACCTGCATGCTGTTGACATTTAAGTAATTAAAAACAACCAAAAAAGGCATCAGGCTGCTGTAATCTGGGAAAGTCACCTGGGGCTGGAACAGCACTACTGACACCACTACCTTTTGCATTAAGTCTCTGTGGTTTAGAAGTGCTGAAAATTACCCCCAAACCCCAATGTATTGAAACCCCCTTTGTATTGAAGATGAACCAGGCGTGCAACCCCTCCTGAGCCTCTGGCTTTAGCAGGCAATAAGATTCCTACTAAAGGACAAGAAAGCTTTATACGAGTCCTTTGTTGTTGGTCTGCACCTTACTGGGAAGAAGGATGGGTGATTGTCTGCTTGTTGGCTTGGAATTAAGATCAGGGTGAGGCAAATGCTGCTGCCATCACAAAATTAGGAGTGGCAGCATGGCAGGAGGTGGGGAGGGCGAGGCTCTACCTGCCCCTTCCAGCTGCAGCAAGAGGTGGTTAAACCACGGGGTGAAATCATGGCAGAGGTGCTGGGGTGAGGTGATAATTAGCAGAAACTTCCTGGCAGAGATAAACCCACTCCACTGCTGACACCCAGGGCTCAGAAGGTGCGACACTGACACTGGGCATCACAGCCCAGCTGCTCCCACACCCCTATCCCACTCCCTCCACACCTCTGTGATGGGTTCCTGCTGCCTCACCTTCTGAGGAGTCTTGCAACAGGGCAGCTGCTGGGTAAAACAGTTCCTACATTCTCTTGTGGGTGATTGGCTTCCCAGTAGATCATGTGGCAAACCAGCTGAGCAAAAAGGCCAAGGTGTGTGTCTTCACTGACAGCAGCTTGTGCTAGAAGAGGCAAATGCAGCAAAGAGCCATATTCTGTTAATGTAGCAATGAGACCCTGCCCCAGTACAGACCTATTCTGGCCCAGCTGGCCTAGGAGACATTTGTGCCAGGGACTGGATTTTAAGCTAACAGAGTCTAAATGTGTTTCTACCTCATGATATTGCTTGCTGAGGAAATGCTGGGTACCTCAACAGGGCACACATGCTGAGTAACCTTTCAACTGGTGCAAATTACTACTTAAAGATTTAATTACAAAAGATATATAGGTTAAAATACCCATGTGATGTACAAGGGGCAGTGGCTGGTAGTCACAGCTCTGCCACCAGTTTATTTTTGGGACCTGCAGTGAAGAGGCATCTTGCATAGGTGAGATGCAGCAGAAGTTACAGTGTCAGCACTCATTGTTCAGGCTAACATCAGGTAATGTTCTGCAATACATATTTCTTTTTTACTGAGAGTCCAGTACCCATAGGCTGATAAAAATAATCTTTCAGGCCCTGGGATCTCCTGCTGGGTGTCTTTGATAGCTCTGTCCATAGCCCAAGGGTAAAATGCAAGGAGGCATCACACTTCAAAGAACAGCAAGCAGGAAATAAAAAGAAGCAGGAGATAAACTTCATCACTTATAAACCTCCCCACACTTTTTTCTGATGTTATATTACATCAACTTCCTTCTCCCATGTGCTGCCCATGGAGAACAGTGGTATTTGCTGAGCTGACACAGGAAAATCCTCCCTGTATATACCAGGATGTCATGGTTGGACCTCAGCTGTTCACTCCTCCCCAGAGGGAGGGAAAGAGAATCATTAAGGGCAAAAGTGAGAAAACTTATGAATTGAGATAAAGGCAGTTTAATAGGGAATGCAAGAGCCACACAAGCAAAGCAAAACAAGGAATTCATTCCCCTTTCTCCTGGGCAGGCAGGTGTTCAGCCACCCCCAGAACAGCTGGGCTCCGTCACATGAACAGTTACTTGGGAGGGCAAACGCCATCCCTCTGAATGTCCACCCCTAACTTCTTCTTCCCCCCAGCTTTGTATGCTGAGCATGATGCCAAATGGTCTGGGATACCCCTGTTGGGATCAGCTGTCCTGGCTGTGTCCCCTCCCATCTCCTCGTGCACCCCCAGCCCCCTCGCTGGCAGTGCTGGGTGAGGAGCAGCCGAGGCCTTGAGGCTCAGTGGTAACCAAAACATCCCTGGGTTATCAGCTCTGTTTGCAGCACAATTCCAAACAGTCCTGTACCAGCTACTCTGAAGAAAATTAACTCTACCTCAGCCCAAACCAGCACAGGGGTAATGTCCTGTACAAACCATTCATTTTTGAGTCAAGGAAGAGGAAAATCTCCCAGTGTTCCCAGTGTAAGCCTGAGGATGTTGCTATGCTGCTGGAAAAATACATAAATATCCAAGATCCATCTTCAGCTCTTCTTGTCATTTCTTTGGAGCAAAGATTCCAGGAAATGAATCTGTAGGAAATACAGGTTATAAATAGATTCCTAGACCCTGTATCTTGCTGCAGCCAAAATCCCTGCAGAATTCCCAGGGCTATCAGCAAGATGGGGTAGGAAGGGACAGTCTGAGTAACCTGGGTTAGTAGAAGGTGTCCCTGTCCATGGCAGGGGGTTGGAATGAGATGATGTTAATGCTCCCTTCCAACCTAAACCATCCTGTGATTCCATGCTTCTGTGTGACATGTCCTGGAGAGACGATGTCCTGTGGCACTCTGTCAGCTCAGCTGGCAGTGCAGGGTGTTGGGGTGCTGTGGGCACACTGATCTTGCTGGGGTTCCCAGGAGTTCAGCAGCAGGTTCCCAAGCTGCAGGCCACAGGCTACTTGAATTCATAAAATCATAGAATCATAAAATCACTGAGGTTGGAAAAGCCCTCTAAGATCATCGGCTCCAACCATTAACCCAACACTGCCAAGGCCACCACTAAACCATGTCCCCATGTGCCACATCCACATGTTTTTGGACCCCTCCAGGGATGGGGACTCCACCACTGCCCTGAGCAGCTCGTGCCAGGGCTGGACAACCCTTCCAGTGAAGAAATCTTTCCTAATATCCAACCTAGACCTCCCCTGGCACAACCTGAGGCTGCATCAGCTTTGCAAAACTGGTTCACTGAAAATGCTGAGAGCATAGACACTCTTGCTGGGAAATACTCTGTATCCTCACCCTCTCCCTGGATGTTACATTGGATCAGCCCTCATTGAAATTAAATACAGAGGACAGTGGAAGTCTCCCTTCTGTGAAACCATAAAATAGGTGGGGCTACAGTGTGTATCCAAGTTGGAAAAGAGAACAAAAAAGTATCAGTGTATACTGTTTTATATTACAATCATACATGTGTATTAATATTGCTGACTATCAGAATTGGCACACATTAATTACCTACTTTCTGTTTTGAAAGATGGGCAGGCAGTATTTAGAGAACTAGATGAGCAAGGAGGCTCCAGGTAGGGCAGGATGCCTCTTCTTTCAGCAGCAGAACCAATGTGCAGACATAAGAAGTGTAATTTTCTCTCTGTTGAGGCTACAAAGAGAAGTCTGCTTATTCCCTGACACTCCTAGATGTCCCAACAGAAAAACTATTAAAACTGCTGGAGACTCTGAGTTTGAAATCAAATTGCTTCAACAATATGTTAACATAAAATATGTGTTAATGATACTAAAGATAGGGTGGAGTTTCAGTTTAAGTATGCATTAACATCTTATATTTTGGGCAACTGCATGTAGTGAAATGTGTATAAGCCAGGCAGCTATATTACAAATAGGTATTTTTGTTCAAATCTATCTAGAAGTTTTTGCATCAGTTAAAATGAACCAAGATATTAAATGTTAAATTTTAAAAGTCCTTTCATACAAGACAGAATACTTGGGTTTGAGGTAGGAAGATCCAGAAGAAAAGGGAAGGTCTTTCTAAATGTGGTCTCCTGAGGCATGAGTGTCCAGCTTGGGGTCTGGGTTAGGAGAGAACTCAGTGTGGGGAATGCAGGGCTCTGGCTGCTGGCTTTCCCTGCTCTGTGTTTCCTCAGGCTCCAGGAGCTCTTGTGCTGGATGTGGCTGCAGCTCCTTCACCAGGACACACTCACAGGACCTCTTCTCTGTGGGGACCAGGGACAGGACCCAGGGAATGGCTGGAGCTGTGTCAGGGGAGGGTCAGGTTGGATCTCAGGGAAAGGTTCTTCCCCCAGAGGGTGGTTGGGCACCGAACAGGCTCCCCAGGGCAGTGGGCACAGCCCCGAGGCTGCCAGAGCTCCAGGAGGGTTTGGCTGATCCTCTGGGGCACAGGGGGTGACTCCTGGGGATGGTCCTGTGCAGGGCTGAGGATTGGACTCAATAATCCTTGTGGGTCCCTTCCAGCTTGGCATGCCCTAAGATTCTGTGAGCTGGTGGGATGAGCCTTGTTCCAGAGGCTCTGACTTCAGCCCTGGAGCACAGAGCAGGGAGGGGAGGATCTGCTGTCCCACAAGAATCTCTGCCAATGGCAGAGGCCGAGGTGATCTCTGCTCAGGCTGTGCAAATCCAGGGCAGCTCTCAAGAGATCCTGCTTGGCCATGTGGGTGGAAGGAAGTGAGATACTGTGGTTTGTGGGGAAAATGGTGTTTCAGCAAGGACAGCTGGGCTGTGGAGTGAGAGCTGGGGAGAGGGAAGGCTTTGAATCTGGAGATTTGGCCAGGGTGTTTGGAAAACATCTGCAGCAATTCATCACCCAGTCCCTGTGAGCACCACGTGCAGGAGTGTTCTGCCTCTGCTGTGTTACTCTGCCAGTGGTTTGTTTGATGTGCTGCAGTAACAGGGTCTTTCCTCCCATGTCCCAGTAGAAAATGATGCATTTAACACATGCAGGTCCCCATAAAACCAGGCCAGGAGTTTATAAACCACAGGGCAAGCTGTGGATTAATCTCACAGCCGAGGAATGAAAGCGTTAAGGATCATCACATTAGCACATCTTCAAAATCCTGATCCTGGGCTGAGGTCTTGGTTCACACCAAATGAAAGCCATGCCCTCGGAGGTGTGGGACAGGGGAAGGCCCTTGCCCAGTCGTTTGTGGAAAGCCCTCATAACACTAAGGTATTTATGGGGCTGTTTTGCCCTTGAGGCTTCTCACTACCTGATTTACAGTCTGGGAAAATGCAGCCAAATGGAAACCTGAGGGATCCTTCCTTCTCCTCCCTGCCCCCCACCCCTGCCCTGACCTTCTCACAGGACAGAACGTTGGGAAAAAGAGGAGACCTGTGGGACAAAGAGCACACACCCACTGACCAGAGCCTCTCCTGCCTTAACCAATCCTGCTGGCAAGCATGGCTGTGAGATTTGCACAATCTCTTGATGCTCTGAGTGTTTGCACAGCAGCAGTTAATTCCCTGGGAAGTGCAGCTCCTGGGGATGAGGGCTGAACTCTGGGCTCATTCACTGGAGGCTGCGGATACCAAAGATTACAAGGGTTAAAAGGAAAGAAAAAAAGAAGCTATCAGCAAAACTCATGGGAAAAAAACACCAGCAGGAATGAAATGCAAAGATCTGAGCTGTGGGGAAGGAGGTCTCTTGCCCACAGTTTGCCAGGGAAATAACACCGTGTAGTGTCTGGTACCCCGTGCTTCTGCTGTTAGCTGTGGGTAGAGACAGGGCTTGGTGTAATCACACTTGTGTCCCTGAATTCCCTGTCCCTCACAGAGCACACAGCCAGCAGCCTCTGGCCCATGGTGGTGTTCATGTGTTCATGAAGCTTGGAAGGGAACACAAAGGCTGGGGGTGGTGGGAACATGGGCCACGCCAGTGACTCACTTGGGATGTGACCACGAGCCTCTGACAGCAGCGAGCTCATGCTCGGGCTGACTCTGAACTGGAGCCCTGTGGAGGATGGAGAGGAGCAGGGGCCTTTTCTGATTTCTCTCAGAGTTGCTGGTAAAGTGTACAACAGACTTATTTTCTGTCTTACACTATAATATTCCTGGATAACAGCTAAAATGGTGTTGGCTGCTTCTTGGAGAAAGTTCAAACAAGGGGTGTCCGTAGCTCAGAGAGGCACAGCTTCCACCCAAGCACATTTAGGTCTATTCTCAAATGCCTGTTTTCCACCTGAAGAAAAGAACACCAAGCCTTTAACATTGACAGGACCTACATTTCCCTCCTCAGTGTGTTTTGGGCCAGCACAGTGAGGGTTGTTTTGCAGTGGATGTTTGCCCAGTGTCTGTGCAGGGGATGGAGGAGAGCACAGATGGGCTCTCCAGACATCCCACTGCCCCTGCCAGCTCTAGGGGCATCTCACCATGGCCCCACAGCCTTCTCTGCCCACAACCAGCAACTGGGCAAGCTGGGAGCTGCTGCAGGAGCCCTTTTTGGTTAATGCCCAGACACTGAGCTGCCTGCTGAGGGAGGTGATGCCTGTGTTGTGGTGAGCAGGGCCTGGTGTGACTGTGCACAGTCCATTCTCCTGTGGTACAGAAGATTAAAATGGGTAAAAGTTCAAAAGTTTGGAAAAAAATGTGGTGCAAGGTGCAAAAGAGGAGAGAGCTGGCAGTAACTGTACAAATAAATCTGCTTCAGTGCTGACTGAATTGGAGCATAGACTAAGAAAGGAAAACCTCTGGATACTCCTGTATCCATGTAAACAGAGATCCAGAGTCAGAATCCACCTGGCTCTGACAATAAGCCATGGCTTTACTAATTGCTTTTCCTCACTGCTCCTTAATTATTTTCCCTGTGTAGCTAATAACTAGGAGCCAGAGGAGAAGGGAAACGCCAGCTCTGAGTCTGGGGTGTGGTGACTGAAGCTAGAAGAGGTTGCAGTAATATATTTAGATTTTACTAAAGAGGTTGACACTGTGTCTCAAAGTCTTCTGCACAAAACTGATTAAGTCAGACTATATGTGAAAGCTGATGATGGAAAAGACTGCATCAGGTGGAGGAAGGGATCTAAATTTCTGCAGACATCACTGCCAGATTAAGATTTGATTAATCAATTCAGATTAATGTCATCTTCATCTGCTGGTCTCAGACAAGACCTTTCAGCTCCAGGCCATCACATCATCTATTGCAGAGGTAAGAGCATTTGATGAGCTCCATCCTGCTCCCCGTGGGCAGCAATCAAGCTCAGAATCGAGCTTGTTGTTTTCCTTTATTCAGTTTCATCTTCCTCTTCAAGAATTCAAAAATTACTGCAGATCTCCATGTGCTGGAAATCTCCTTTTCATTACTCCTGAACTTGATTTAAGACGTAAGTTGGAGTTTTTCAAGGCACTTGAAGTTCACTTACAAATTCAGCTGTCCATTTTGCATCTCCCTGGGGACATTCAGCTGAAAGGGAGCAAGAATCTTTCATATATAGCAGTGTGGATGTGCAGACACGTGCATGTCATCTCTGGAAGGACTTTGGATTCCTCCTCATGTCTCACACTCAGTTTCTCCCTCACACATCTGCTCAGAGCTCATCCTTGTATTCACTAGTGAGATTTGTGCTAAATGACCTTCCACTTCTCAGCCTTGTGGGGAAGGTCAGCACTATCAGAGTTCCAGCTCAGATCTTTTCAGAAAAGTTCCTATCTGCTCTTTCTGATGTTACAGAAATAAAAATTCCTTTCTTGTATCATCATTTTAATGCCTCATCTCAGGAAAAAAAAAATTAGTGGTGGGAACCTGGAACATCTTGGAAGGGTTGTTGTTTTCATACCATGTCATCTGCCCAAAGCAGGAGTTCTTCATGTCCTGAACAGCTCCATACTCCTATAGCATCTCCACTGAGTGCATGGAGAGACAGAAATTGGGTGGTTATTGGTTCCATGGAGGCAGCTCTATCAGCCTGCAGATGCAAAAGTTGCTCCTCTGTGCTTTGGAGCAAGGACTGATTAAGAGCCATCAGAGGTGCTGTCTTGAAATCAGCAGCTATGGCTTTTACAAGTCAGCTTTTTTAAGACGGGCCAGCCATGGAGACTGTCTTCCACAGCACCCTAATTTCCCCAGGCAGTTTGGTCATGCCCAACACTCTGGAAGATCATAGCAACTTCGAACAGCTCTTGTTCCATCATATTAAATCAGAAGCATTATTCCAGTGGGCAGCACTGGATCTGTATCACACTTGGCTGTGAAAACACAGGTGAGTTCCCTGTGAAATGGGTATTTGTCTTGATAAGGGCTGAACCCAGCCTTGGCCTGAATGAGGAAGGAATGGTTCAGCTCCTGTGAGGAGAGCACAGGCATCAGTGCAGAGCTGCTGAGGGGGTGACTGAGATGGTCTCCAAGACCCTGCTGCTCCCAGTACATCCACCTGTACTTTATCAGGGAATCACAGAACTGTTTTCGTTGGAAGAGACCTTAAAGATCACCTTGTTCCAATCACCTGCCATGGGCAGAGATGCCACTCAGTAGATCAGATTCCAGGAATGTGTTTTACCCCCTTTGTTTTCAGTTTTCTCTGGAAGTTGAGGTGACAAAGTAGTTCTGGCCTTACAACAGGGAGTCATTTAGTGGCCCTGGCCTCCATTCAAATTCAAAAGCTGCAGATAAGGGCTGATTATGACTGTAGTGATGTGGTCTGGGAGATGCTCCCCTGACAGTGAAACCACCTGGAAAAATACTGATGAGAGGTATTAGAAACTGGGAATAAAAAATTTTCTCCGTGCCAGGTGAATTCGGCTTTAGCAGGAGCTGAAGGCAAGAGGGAACTGTCCCAAAGCTATGGTTCTTTCCCTGAGGCAGGAGAACGGATGCATGCAGTGATGCTTTTGGGTGCTTGAGATTTTCTCCCGTGGTGCCCTCCCCTGCCAGGCATGGGAGGTGTCAGTGTTGTGTTGGAAACTCACTGCACAGGCTGTGCCTGGGTTTGGGGTCAAATGAGTCAGTTTGTGTGTTCTAGACCTCACATGGCTGAAGAGTTAAGCAGGAGGATCTCAAAGTGAAGTGGGAGTCCAGAAAGGGAGGATTAAGCACCTGCATGTTGAGGAGATGCATAAGTGAACCCAGGGATCAAGTAGCTTGGACTCAGCCTGAGAGTTTGTGGCCTGGCAAGAAGTACAGATGATCAGGACCAAAGAACTGCCTAGACTTGGTTGTATTCAAGACTGACGAGGATTCTGCAGCTCTCATTCCATCATCTCTGAGGCAGGAATCTCCCAAACCACTACAAGGACTCTGCACCTTGCTGCTATTGGCATCAGACCCCTCCATCCCCACCAGGTGTGGGGATGTACCAGATGTGCCAGACCTCTCTGGGAGCGGGGCCAAGGCCAGCATGAGAACTTCAAATGTGGAGGGATGGCCCCATAGCCCTGAAAGCCCTCCTGGGGCAGATCCATCCCCCTGCAAAACCATGTGCCAGGCTTGGTTGGGCAACAGGTTGCAGGCTGTTGGGAAATGAAAAAAAAGCCCTTCTTCTTCATGGGAAGGAGGAGTGTTGAGTTTATCCCAAGTCTGTGCTGCAGATTACAAGACATCTTAACACTCTTGAGCTGTCAGATGGCATTTTTAATCAACCTGAACTTGATTTTTCAGAAATTGTTAATTACACTCTCCAAGCAGAAAGCACAGGGCTTTGATCAGTGCTTCTCAAAGCAAGTATCATCCATTGCTGCATCTTGTATCAGCTCATTAGGAGCTGCCTTCATTATAAACCCAGCTCATTAGCTGTGCATGAAGTCCTGGACATGGAAGCCTGTGAAGTAAGAGGGGAGTTAGACGAGGTTCTGTGGCTGGGTCTCAAACCACAGACAGCATAAACATAAACATGGTTTATGTTTTATAGACACATCAACACAGTTTTTCGGAAGGAGGCCTCGTAGGGAGGCTGCAGCCACTGATGAGCAGAAGGTAAGGCCCAGCAGCTGTCCCAGAAGTGAAGTAGGTCTATCAAAAGGGATGATTTGTCATTGTTTCATCTGCAACCCCAGGCTGGGTTTAATAGCACCTGTGTTTGAAGCACGATGAACAGGAGTGCACATGCACCAGGTTTCTTGGAGCTGAACTGCCAGGCAGGATTTGGGGGTGCACAGTGTCAGTGTTGATGTCAGTGTTGTTGGCCAAGCTCATCACACAGACTGGTGCTTTAAAGCAGAGCTGGTGTCTTGATCCTGAAAAAGCAACACCTTCCAGAAGACTTGTCCATGAGGCTGCCCTGCAATCACAGAATCGTTGCCCTTCATAAGCTTATAGAGGACTGGAAGGGGAAAGACTTTCAGTGTTAATTACAGCTCATTTTTCTGGTAACCCACTGTTCCACAGCAGATTTAGAGCTGCCTGGAGGGACATTAAGAGCCACTTTGTCCAACTGTCTGGAGAAGTGATCTAAAATAGGAATAGTGTGATGGTGGAGTGTCATGGAGGCTTATGAAATTGAGACAAATAATGTATTCAAATGAGATTTATTTTATACACCAGTTAAACCAGACTAACTGCATTTATTAAACCAATTAAGCTTCATCAACTTTTGAATACAGATTTATGGTGTCCAATGGAATTGGTGCTACCTGACTGATTTCAGAATTCTTGAGGTTTCAAAGGGTAACCCAGAATGAGCAATCCCTCGCCCAGTGGGGTGAGGATTCTCAGCCTCATGGACTTCCCTGGGGCAGCACCTCAACTCAACAGGATTGTCCCTGACTGCAGACCTGCTTGCTGTTCCAAGGAGGACCCACTCACCTGACCCCTGGCTGGGCTCCATCCATAGCCCAGTCAGATCTGATTTGTGGTCAAATACGGTCTGGGGGGTCTGGCTGGGGTCTGACCTTCTGCCCCCCCAGCCTCCATGGACATGTCATAGGGGTTGGCCCTGACTGGCCAGACTGGGGTCAGTGGCAGGGCAGCATCTGCAGGGTCACAGTCCCTGCAGGGAGAAGGATGCTCATGGCACCATGACATGTCCTTGCAGCAGCCTTTGCTCCCTGCTAAGGCAGAGTGGTCAATCATAGAATCATAGAATGGTTTGGGTTGGAAGGAACATCAAAGACCATCTAGTCCAACCCCCCTGCCATGGGCAGGGACACCTTCCACAAGACCAGTTGAATCCAAGCCCTGTCCAGCCTGGCCTTGGACACTTCCAGGGATCCAGGGGCAGCCACAGTTTCTACAGCCAACCTGTGCCAGGGCCTCCCCACCCTCAGAGACATTAATTTCTTCCCAATATCCCATTTAACCCTGCCCTCTGGCAGTGGGAAGCCATTCCCCATTGTCCCCTCCCTCCAGGCCCTTGTCCAAGTCCCTCTCCAGCTCTCTTGGAGCCCCTTCAGGCCCTGGAAGGGGCTCTCAGGTCTCCCCAGAGCCTTCTCATCTCCAGTTCTCCCAGCCTGTCTCCAGAGCAGAGGGGCTCCAGCCCTTGGAGCATCTCTGTGGTCCTATTGAATAGCAATATTTGATGCAATCTAAAATCAATTAAGCCAAAAAGCCCATCAGCATTCCTGCCTTCCTTCCACTTGTCCTGAGGCCTCTGCATTGCTTGGCTTTCAGGACACACACATTTTGGACGTCCAGGCTGGGCAGCCGTGCCCTGTTACCATTCCCCTCCTGGGCTCCTCCCCAGAGCAGCTGTGCAGCATCAGGAGAGCCTGGGGCAGAGTCAGGCCAGAGGGGCAGCCCCTGCAGTTTGCTCTGCTCCAGGTAGGCAGCAGCACGTCCCAAGGGCTGTGAAATGCACCCAGCAAAGCCTTTCAGCCCCCCCTCCAATCACACCCAGTGACTATTGACTGCACAGCACCCTGTGGGTCAGGACCTGCCCTCTGTGCAGTTTGAGGGCTCAGGCTCAGTCTCTCCAGAGAAGCTGCTCAGCCTGAGTGAGGAGCCACTTCCACCCCCCAAGCCCTCTCTTGGAGCTGATGTTCTGCATCAAGGCTGCTCTCGACTGAGAGGGGAAAGTGTTTTCCCTTCCATACCCAGAGCACGCCTCGAGCGTTTTGGCTTGGGAGCTCAGCTCATACTGCAGGTCCTCTGCCAGATGTGGGCTTATCATGAGTTTTTTTCTGTTTAATCATACAAAGAAAAATGCATTTGCTGTTCTCAGCAGACAGTTTCCCTGCAGTGTCTCTTTCCTTGTCCTAGAGTATATTTTCCCCCAACTAAATCACATGGTTTACTTTGTGTGTTCGTGTTTTGCCAAATATGAAGTGTGAGAATGATGCAGTTTTGGCGACAGACAGATGAGGCCCTGCTATTCCCAGCCCAAAGATTAATGCTAACACAGGCTTTCAGGGATGCTCCTTGGGCTGCCCATCAGCTCATTTATCTCCAGTGGTAAATCCCAGAAGCCTTAACCTCCAAATCACCAGGCAAAGCCTCATGTCAGGGGCATTGCTGATGAGAGGCAGTCACATAAACCCTGGGCTGGCAGCACAGGCTGATGATACACATCATCACTGGTTGAGTGTTCTTAGAATTTTTTCCCTGGAATTAAACACTCCACGGCCCTGCAGCATGGCAGAGGGATGTGCACAAAATACCAATGGGAAGAACGTGGCAAATTTGAGCTGTTCAGTGCCTGAATTTAACAGTATGTTATATAATTATATATATAACTATATATGTATATAGTATGTCCCAGACTCAACACCCTGTTGTTTTGTCCAGGGAGGCACTGTGTCCCTACCTTCCCCTGGTTCCCAGCCCACCCTGCAGTGCCCATCAGCTGAGCACTGCTGAGAAAACCCCATCTAGCCCCAATGACTGGACAAAGCCCGTTTTTGGGCTGGCTGAGGGGGCTGCATAGAGAGGGCCTGACCCTGCTTCCATCTGCATTGCCATAGACTGGTCTGGGGCAACACAGCAGGAACTGAGAGCAAGCTGCAGCTCGCTGTTGTTCAGCACTGAGCTGCAGGGATGCAGTGGTGGCAGGGGTCTGATCCACATGGCACTGGCACCCAGGGATGTGCAGCCACAGCACACAGAGGTGCCCAAAGGCACTCACCCAAACCCATCAGAGCTGTCTGCCCTGCCTGTGCCTCAGTGCATGTGAACACCACGAGGGGCTGAGGTGGGTTTGTGTATGCAGGTGCCCCAGACAGCAGGCAGAGGGGTGCAGAGGGGCTGGGGGCTCCAGCTGGGAAGCATTACCAGCTCCAGCTGCATCACCAGTGGATAGCAGGGCAAGTGGTGGAGGGGAAGAGAAATGATCAGCAGGGATGGAGGGAACACAGGGAAGAGCAGCAGCCCTCAAAGAGGAGTTTGTAATGATGGCAAAGCACCGTGGCTCCTTGGTTCTCTGGTTTCCCTTAGGAGAGCAGGGATCCCCAAGCCATCAAAGCTCTGGGTCTGGCACGTTGCTTTGATGCACTTCAGATCCCACATCGGAGCCTGTGAAGCAGCACGTGTGCTGCCTGCAGCATCCTGTCTCTGTTCACCAGCACGGTGGGTTCGCATGACCTAAAATGAGCATCTGGCTTGGGACAGCGTTTCACTTTCTCCAGCCATCCTGCTCTAGCAGATTCCACCAGACTCTGAGGTTAGAACCGTAACCACTTAAGAACTAAAAAAAGCAGCAGGACGATTTCCAGCGGGTGGAGTGCGCGGGGCTGTCACCCTGCCCGTGCCCGGGGGAGGCTGTCACCCTGCCCGTGCCCGGGGGAGGCTGTC
>NW_021938949.1:18752363-18762045 GCF_001715985.3 Manacus vitellinus
CCTCCGTGGCCGTCGGGAGCGCAGGGCTCTGCCGCGGGAGCCCGGGAGTTGCAAAACATCTCCTGACTTTGCAGCACGTTTTAATTTTTTTTTCTTTCCCCTTGCCTTTTTCCCTTTACACTTGGAGTAGCTGATTGTTTAGGAAGACGTGAACTGCAGGGGTGGGATTACTTCATGCTCTTGCAATGCCGTTTTGCCGTTCGATTTCGGTCCTTTCGCGTGGATAGCGGCTGCCCGGCGATGCTGCCCCGGGCGCGGGAGGGGCGGGCGCTGCGGTGCCGCCCGCGCCTTTTCCCTCAGCAGGTTTTCACTTTAAGGGCGATTTGTTGTCTCTCTTGTTGCGTTGGTTCCGGAGGAGATTTGCTCTTTTGAACAGCGTGTCCCGCAGTAATCCCGGTCCTTGCTGTGTGCCCAGAGGCTTCCTCATCTGTCAGGTTCATTCCATCGCTGGGGCTTCTTTTTCTTTAGTTTCGAGATTTCTGTAGAAAATGTGAGCTCCAGGGAGGTGGCAGTGCAGCCGCGGGCTGTTTGTTCCCAGTCTGCTGGCTGGTGTCCTGGCTCCTGCCGCCATGGATTGTCACGGTGTGGAGCACATCTAATCTTCCTTCTCTGTTGGTAAAAGCTGGATTTCCTCAGGTTTGTCTGAGAATGGGGGGACAGGGGGATTTCTCATACAGGTAGCACTGAAGTTCGGCCAGCCAAACTGCCAGAAATCCTCCCCTGAGAATACAGAATGTGCAGATGTGGTCCCTGAACAGCTTATTCTTGAATATGAGCAACATGTTATGTGTATTTTGTAGAAAAGAGCACTGATGAGGTGAGTGCTGGGCATTGATTCCTTAGGCCTGGAGCCAGCAGGATGCTTCAACGTGGGGATGAGAGCAACCTGGAGCTGCTCCTTGGGTTGGCCAGATGTGTTTGCACCACTGGAAAATGTGCAGGTGCGGGACCAGTGTGTGTCATGCTCAGCTTTGATGGGTGTTCCCCTTCAGAAGGGGATGATGCACTGTGGTGAGCAGGAACTCTCTTCTGCTTGTTATCTTCCCCCTACGGGTACTTTTTCTTGCTCTCAACTGACAATTCCAGCAGTAAAATAGGGAGGGGGCTATTTGTCTCCCTTCTTTATTATACATATTTTCCTTGTCAAACAGTAACCCTAAAAAAGAATTAAAACCAAGGAAATTTCCTTTGTGCATCTTAAACCTGGGCTTCCCCTGGTGGTCTCATCCTCTTGGGTGTGGCTGTTCTGCTTTACTTGCCTGAATTAATTTTATTGTGGCAATGAGAAACTCCCCTGTGGTCTCTGGAAGTTGTCCTGCATTTTGAGGAGTTCAGAACTTGCTGAGTAGCTGCTTTTCTTCCCTGAAAGGTAGTGCTGTTAGGTGGGAAATTTCCTATCCCTGCCTGTCCCTGGGGACCTGAAAGTTGGCTTTTGCAGCTTTCACCTCACCAGAGGTGGGCTTCATTGATATATCTTTTTTAAAGTGACTCATGTTATCTAAAGTTATGAAAAGATATTTCTGATAATAGTTGGATGGGTTTATTGGGTGAATTGAGATCTTCCTGCTCCCCTTCTGCTAAGTAAAAATCCACTTGGCAAAAATCCAGTAACAATTGTTGATATGCTTCCCAGCCCCAGGGAACGTAGAGTGCATTCCTATTTGCTCCCTGGAGCTGTGTCAGTCTTGGAGGGTCTTCCCCGGGTGTAGTGAAGTGCTTTTGGTGAGGTTGCTCTGGTGCTGCAGAAGAGCCAGAGCCCCTGCAGGGAAAGTGATGTCACCTTGGTACCTCTTCCTGGAGAACAGCTTCCTTTGGGATGAGGCATCTCCATCCTTGTGCAGTGCCAGGAGCTATCACAGCTTTCTCCAGTGACAGCTGCTGTGATGTTCATGGGGAGCCTGGGGTGTTCATCTGGGAGAGAACTTGGGAGCAATGTATTGTGTGTTCCTACAGGATGATTTAACCCTGAGATTGGCTCCATTGGTTGGAGCCTGGTGCTAATAATGCCAAGGCTGTGGGTTCAATCCCACCCTCCTTGCCATTCACTGAAGAGCTGGATTTGATCCTTGTGGGTCCCTTCCAACTCAGAAGACTCTGTGATTAGAAGAGTGGTCAGAAGGGGGTCAGATGTAACCCCCAGTGAGGCAACAGCTTTGTCAGTCCTCAGCCCTTTACCTCCATCGAGTTATAACTTGAGAGCAAACACTCTTGTTGGCTTTAAGGATTTAATTTTTGAAGAGGGCAAATCATTTGCACAGAGGCAGCCACACTGATTCCCGTCCCTGCCCTCCACGTGCAGCATGGCTGGCGTTGGGAATGGCAGGGAGCAGTGCAGGGCTGGGGCACAGGCAGTGTCTGGAGCCAGCAGCAGCGTGGCTGGGGAATCCCGGGCAGCCCTGGAAGCAGAACTGCAGGGAATGTCCCCTGTGGCAGGGAGCTGAGCCAAAGTGTAACCGAGAGCCCTGGCTGTCCTGGCTCCGGGCAGCGGGAGCTGGCCAGGACCTGGGGACACCCTTTGGGGCACCACTGGCAGGGCCTGGCTGCTCTGGGGGCATGGCTGCAGCTGCCAGCTGTGGGGCTTGTGTCCATCCCACAAGGAGAAATGTGTGTTGGCAGCTTCCCCAGCCTGGGGCTGTGCTCAGCCTGGGGAGGAGTTTCTCCTTGCAGCCAGCATCCTCTCCAGGCTGGGCTGGCCCTTCCCTTCCCACTTGCTTCAAGCTTTTCCCAGCTTTAAGGTTGATATGTCAGATGACATCTTTGTGGTGAGCTGTGGCAGGGGAGGGATGCTGTGTCCTGCTAAGGCCATGTAAAATGAGCCTGTTTGCTGCAGCCCTAAAGCAGGAAAGGAGCCAACTCCTGCAGCCCCATGACCCTGTTGCTGTATTCTTGCATCCCTGTGCCTGTCTGCTCAGCAAATGCTGCAGGATCCTCCAACTTACCTGTGAGACACTTACCTGGGTCAGAATGAGAGCATATAGGCCAAATCCTGCCTTGGTTAGCACTGCTTTGTTTTTTGGGCATGCAAAATGTATAAAGAAGGGCCACATAGACTGAGGATGGGCACAGAGCTGGGGGACAGCAGTGCCATTTCAGTGGCACTGAACTGTCCTGGCAGAGTCCCAGGTTGGGCTGGATGCTGCTGCTCAGGTGGAAGCAGTTACCGTGGTCTCTGCTTGCCTTCAGCTGCTGGGCAGGGTGGGAGAGGGACCTGTGGGCTGGGGCCCTCTGACCCTTACTGCTCCCATCCAAGCCATGCTTTGCTCAGCCACGTGCTGTCCCTGTGAGGACAAGGGGCAGGATGTGGCTGGCTGGGATCACCTCAGGGGTGGCCTCGCTCCAGGATGGTGCCCACAGGAAAGGCAGAGCACAAGTCCCCCTTTTTTTGGTCTCTGTGCCAAGACCCTCTGCACAAGCAGGGGAGGATTGTACCTCTGAGGGTCTTCTTGGGGCCCCTTGGGAGCAATGGCTGATGTTTGGTGGTACCAGATGTTGGCACAGCCTGATCAGACTGCAGTGGAGATGCCAAATCACCCCAAGTCACCCCCTGGCACTTGCAGCCCTGGACAAGCAGGGCTGGCACAGCTGGCTCTAGGTGGAGTGTTTGCACTGGAGAGCCCAAGCTTTCAGAAGCTTTAATAGGAAGTTACTTTTTGTGATAAATTGATGGCTTCATTTTTTTGACCTTTCAAAGCTTTTCATGCATTAGCTACATGTAGGAAATGTAATTTTCCATGCTGAGAAGCCAGCTCTGAAGCAGAATGACTGATGTGATCTTTTTTTGGATGTCTGGCAGACCAAATTTAGTGTGAAACAAGACTTGAGTCCCGGGCTGAGCTCCTCTGCCTCAGAGTCTGTGTCTGCATGACAGCAGAGTTGAAAAGGGGAATGGGGAGGATTTAGTAGAATTGTTTTCTTTTGATGGCTGTGAAGCTCCCGGAGAGACACCAAGGCACAAGGGCTTCCAGACTTATAGAAGGATTTCAGTGATTGAAAAGTAGATTGAGGGGAAAAAAAGAAATGCTAAAATGAGGGAGGCTGAGCACTGTTTGGTCCTGAGCCCCTTGGCCCGCAGGGCTCCTCTGATGCTGTTCCCAGTGGCAGCAGCAATTGGGGTCTGGTCCTGCTGTGTGAACAGTGCTGACAGCTCCAGTGGTGCTCTGTGCAGCGAGGCAGCTGTCACTGAGCTGTCATCTCTTCCCCTGCTGTTCCTTTAGCTTCCTGGGGATGCAGTGTCTGTGCTGGCCCTGTTCTGGGTGCTTTGGGGTTAGCGTTCAAAAGCCCTCTCTCAAAAGAAAGGCAGCGACCTGCCTTGTGCTAAGGAGCTGTCCCTGTTTCCCCCACAGCTGCCGTGGGTTACAGAGCATCTGGATGAACTCTGTGTGTGTCTGCAAGTCACTGTGGTGCCAGTACCCAGCCTGGTTTTGGGGATGTGTAACCAGTGTGACACCCGGTCCTCGGTCTGTGTTTATTTACAGGGACATCTCAGCAGACTCAGCTAAGATGTGACAGGGTGACAGATGTGACATGGCACAGGGTGACTTTGGTCTTGGAGCAGCTGGAGTGACACTGAGAGCTGCCCACACACCGGAGCCTGCCAGTGGTGAGAGTCGGGCAGGGCAGCTGCCTGTCCTGCTTTTGGTGCTAAGAATGTGTCACACGGATAACAGAGCCCAGAAGTGTCTGGGATGCTTCTTTCACTTGGAAGTTCCCCTCTGCCATATATTGCTGTGCAGGTTAAATGGGAAGAGTGAGTTGCCCTCTGGCCATTCTTGAGCTTCTTAGATTGGATCTCTTTGCTACTTTGCTGCAAAAACATCCCTTTCTAACAGAGTGCAGAGGGGAAACTGCACTAATCATTTCCTTAAATTCATTTAACCTGCGTATGAGCCTTGGCTGGGGACTGTAAGGGGCATGCACACAAAACCCTCCATCACCTCACAGCAGATGAAGGCAGCCTGCCCTCCTAGAGCAGCCCTGCAAGGCCGTGTGTGTTGATCTGCTGAGCTCCAGACATGCCTCTGGGGACCACAAACAGAATCACCTCCTCCTTTTGTGTAGGTTTTTCCTTAAGTGAGATGGAGAGAAGGGATTTCCCAGGCCCGCTCAAGAGCAGAGCTGTAAGACCTTGTTAATTAGTGATTAGCAAGTGCTTGGAGGTTTTTGGCTGCAGGGCAGGGGCAAAGGCAGGCTAGGGGATGGGGCTGTTATGTGGAGGCAATACCTTGAGGTCTTTTGTTCCTGCTGTTGCAAGTGTAGGGAAAACCTCGGCTTGGCCTTGGAATGGGAGCTGTGTTGTGACTGTGCCAGAGGTGGTGGAGCACGGCTCCGGGAGGAGGTGACTCGGTGGTACCGGTAGGTTAAATCAGGCCCTGACTGCAGGTGATGCTGAGTGAGGAGTTTTTTAATCCCTCATTGCCTGCTGCTGCCCGCTGGCATCCTAACCCTTCTCCCTCCTGAGCAAGAGGATCCTCATCCCAGCCCTTAGGGTGTCAGTCAGGGGGTCTTCCCTCTGTCCCTAAAATCTGACAGACTCGATCTTCTCCTTCTTGAGCATGAGAAAAGCCACCCTTGCTGGGGCAGCTCATTCCCCAGGCTCTGAAGCTGGTACGTGATGAGCTAACGCGGCTGTACCCACGTTTGGGAGTCCCTGGGGTGTCTGTAAGCACACTAATCCTCCCCAGAGGCAAAGGGGAAAACATCATCTGGAGAGGTGGCTCTTCACGGAAGGAATTAGGAAGGATCCTTGTCAGTGTGCTGGTGCCTGCTGTAGGAGGTGGGACTGGTAGCTCCATTTAGTGGCTGGTGCCTCGTGAGGGGAGGTGTGAGAGAGCTTTAGGGAGCTGCTGCTCAGCTCAGCTCAACAGGGTGTTTCTTGAGGTTAATAACTGTGGTGTGAAGTGTGTCAGATCTCTGTGAGTCCTCGCAGTGAGTCTGGATGGCCAACGTTCTTCTCTTCATTCAAAAAGAAGAGAGGAGCCGCGGGTTTGTGATAGAGGAGGAGGAAACCTGCTGTGCAGGTCCGGCAGGGATCTGCCTTGGCTGGGATGTACCTGCTTGCCCTGGTGCTTGCTTTGAAGAGGCACGGGAAGGGAAGGAAGGCTGCTGCCAAGGCTGCTCCCCACACCGGCAGCGGCACCTCGGGCTATTGTTCCCGGCTGCGGGGGGATGTTTCTCCGTGCTCTCCATCCAGATTGCTTCCCAGGGAACAGCCCCTGGGTATGCGGGTGTTGGCTTGGATTTCCTCCTATGCGAATGAGTTTATAGGAATGTACTAAGCTCCTTTACAAAACAGCTTGAGCGCTAATGAAAGACATCACTGTGCAAGAGAAAAATATTCTTAGTGCGTTACTCCCCTCGTTAACGAGGTCGGATCACTGCCTTGGAACCAAATTAGTTTGTTTTGCTCTAATCAGTTTTAGTAGCTAGAGTGCTCAATAATTACTCATGTCCTTGTGAAAGGGATGGGACAGCATGACTAGAGCTGCTGGCAGACTGTTCTGACTCTGAAAGGAATTATGCAGATGATTTTTGGGAGGGCATCTTTCCAGTGCCCCTGGAGTGATGCTGCCAGAGTCCAGCTTCAGTCAGGAACAGTCATGGCCCATAGCACTGGACTCCTGGAAAGAGCTGTACAGAGGGGTGTTCAGAGAGGCATTAACAGCAGGAACATCTTTGGACTCTGCTGCTTGTCTTCATGTTTATGATCTTATTTGACTTGAGGCATCTAAGTGACTCTCTGAACTCTTCCTTCCTATGTAAATTGTCAAGGCTCCAGGGGCTCTCAAATACAGCTGCTCTCTAAACCAAAGGATGCACTCCTGGGTATCTGCACCTCTCTTTATTTTTATTTTTAATTTTAGTTTTACTTTTGTTTTTAATGTTTTTTTCTGATGTCAGTGGTGTGTTCCTGAGAAGGCAACCTGTGGCCACAAGGCTGGATGGGCAGGGTGCCGAGAGCCACTGCTCTGGTGGTGCCCTGGTTCAGGAGGGATGCTTGTCAGCAAGCCATGCTTCTTACAGATGTGATGGTCGTGCATGTGCCCTCTGCATAAGCAACTGCTGTCCAGCAAGAGAAAAGCAGCAGGCACCATCTGGGCCTCACTCAGGGGAGCCAGGGTGGGCTATGAGATCACAGGATGCACTGTGCCCTTGGTTTCTCTCACTAGATCTGTACCTGTAAACAGAGAGACAGTGTAGCTTCTGACCAAAAGCCAGGCTGAACTCAACTATCCTACCCATGCTGGAGATGAGTGGTTCTTCTCCAGCATCTGCCTGGGAGCATGGGGCAGGAACAGCACAGCTGCAGCCCTCTGAAGTTGGTGCAGGGAATGGTTCTTGCTGGCACTGTGACCTCCTTTTCATTGTGGCCCCCCTTCTCCTTGATGGATCCTCACAGGAACCTGGGTCAGGCTCACAGAGCCACAGCTCAGCAGCTTCTACTTAAATTGTCCTCTCCTGCAAAAGGATGAGATTGTGTTGGAGCCCCCAGCTCTCCTTCCCCTTAATCCGCTTCCTGACTTTAGCTAAAACAGTGTTAATCCTTGGTATACTTTCCATTTCCTTCCTGGTGTTTCCTTCTGGCCCGGTTAGGATGTGCTTCTCCTCCTGAAGCTGAGGGAGCTGCAGCTGGGCAGCAGCTCTCTCTTGGAGGGGTGCCAGGGCTGTTGGAGCTGAGGCAGTTTGAGGGCTGTGATCTCTGCACCTCAGGGTTTGCCTGCCTGGCTGGCCATGAGCACTTGTTGGGAGCACACAGGGGCCTCACTGGCTCTGCTGCTCCACCACTGCTCCCCCACCACCTGTGAGGGCTCTGAGAGGTGATGCTCCAATGGACTCTTCCCTAAACAAGAACTGAGGGGAGGAAATATTTGAATACAGTTTGTGTAGCTGATGCCACGTCTGTAGGTTGTAAATCCAGCTCTGGAGGTTTGGCTGCAGCATGGACCTGCTCCTCTGCATTGTGAAAGCTCCTGACACACTGACTGAGGCTGTGGCTGCTGAGCTGCCACCTGTGGCAGCCCTCCTGCTCCTTCCCATACCTTCACACACATTCTCCTCCTGTGGTGAGTCAGTTCAAGGAGCTCAACAGACAAAAAGACTTGATGCTTCTTCTTCTTGAACTTTGAGATTCCTGATGGTCCTTTTTTCCAGCCTGTCAAGACAGTTTTAAGTGGCAGCACAACCCTCTTGGGCAGACTTGGTGACTTGATGCTCCTCCTGGGTCACCTGTTCTTGCTCCCACCCTTTGTGTATTTCCCTTTGAGCTCTGAGTTCAGCTCGAGCTCCTTGCCCATCCATGCAGGTCCCTGTCACTACAGCTTGGTTTCCAGGAAGTGGAGATGGATTGTTCTTGGGCTTGCAGGACATGATCCATGGCAATCAGTGGGGTATCCTGAACTGCTGCTGTCCCCAGGACTGTATCCCATGGGATTCCTCCAAGCAAGTCCCTGAACAGGCCAGTGTTTGCTCTCCTGGAGTCCAGGGCTGTGGTCTGTGGGCTTGTGGCCCTGTTCATCCTTCTTGAGATCCTGACTCTCCCATCTCATGGGCACTGTAGCCAAGACTGCCCACCACCACCACACCCCTGACCAGTTCTTCCTCATTTGTAAGTACTAGGCCCAGCGGTGTCTCTTCCCATTGTCCCCTCTCTCCTGTGTCAGGAAGCTGTCCCCAGTACTGCCCAAACCCTCCTGGCTGGAGTCCCACCGTGGTGTTTTTCCAGCACAATTTGGGTTGTTGAAACCCCCCGAGGACCAGGATCTGCAGACATGAGGCCTCTGCCATTTGCTGAATGTCTGCAGTACTTTGCCCCGATCAGGTGGTCTGTTGACAGCCCCCACAATGTCACCTGTGTTGATCTGTCCCCAGCCCTGAGCCTTAAGCTCTCGACTGGCTCATGGGCCATCCTGAGGCACAGCCCTGTGGGCTCCAGGCAGCCCCTCGCTGTCCCACAGATCCCATGGCAGCACTTGGTCACCTCAGCTGTCCCCCCACGTCCTGGGGAGGCTGTAGCCTCAGCTCTGCCCCAGCCCTGCCTCCAGGCAGCCTCCTGGGCTGTGGGGACTTGAGCCCTGCACTGGCTGCACCATTGGCCTCTCCCCTAATCGGGGTTGAATTTCCCACATTTTAATTCCATTGAATGCCCTTAATTCCCGTGTCATGGAACAAGAGGGCTCTGTCCAGAAAAGCTCTGTTAGAGATGTGTATTTTGGCAATTCTAAAAATACACCTCGCTTGCCGAGGCTGTTGCAGAGTAGCCATGGCAACGTGGCTCCAGGAGCAGGGTTAAAAACAATTGCACCAATTAAGGGGGAGATAGAGCTGTTCAAGCTTATAAAACCTAAAAATTAAAAAAAAAAAAAAAAAAGAAGTAACAAACACCATGTGTGATGCTGTGGTCTCTGGACCATCTTGCATTGGCTTGATAGAAACTGTGCCCCTTCCACTCTTAAGAAGCATCTCATGTCCTGGGGGAGCTGGGGGTGTTCATCCTGGAGAAGAGAAGGCTCTGGGGAGACCTTTTAGCCTCCAGTGCCTAAAGGGGCTCCAGGAGAGCTGGAGAGGGACTTGGGACAAGGGATGGGGGGACAGGACACAGGGAATGGCTTCCCACTGCCAGAGGGCAGGGTTAGATGGGATATTGGGAAGGAATTTTTCCTGGCTGTGAGGGTGGGGAGGCCCTGGC
>NW_021938949.1:18762144-18797407 GCF_001715985.3 Manacus vitellinus
GTTGGCCAGAGAAGCTGTGGCTGCCCCATCCCTGGAAGTGTCCAAGGCCAGGTTGGACGGGGCTTGGAGCAACCTGGGCTAGTGGAAGGTGTCCCTGCCCATGGCAGGGGGTGGAATGAGATCATCTTAAAGGTCCCTTCCAACCCAAACCATTGTCTGTCTCTGTGAAAGAGCAGCCTGGCTGAGACTTGGGGATTGTTTTGAGGACAAAAGCATGATGTGAGGAGTAGTTTTGGCCTGCAGAGCTGGCCTGTGTGAGGGGGCAGGTGGATGTTAAAATTTGTGTGCTGAGCCAAAGTCCCTCAAAATCAATGGAGATGCTTTCAATGAAGGATTAGCTCAGGGCTGGGAATGAAGGCCTGGTAAAAGCCACCAGATGAGTCTGAAACCAAAGGGCTATTATTTCTAAACTGCATTTGCTTTAATTGTACTTGCTGAGCCCTGGCCAAGGCCAGAGGAAACCTCAGAAATATCATCAGCTTGCTGGGGATGGTACTGGAGTGTGTGTCTCTGTCTAGTGGAGCTAACTGGGCAAGCTGGTCTTTCAAAAAGCTTGTAATAAAATGACTTCAAGTACCTTTTTGCTGTGCCTCACAGAAAAATATAAAGAAGGATTCAGAGCATCTCTTTCCAAAATATTTTCAGGTTTTTGCAGGTCTTTTCCCTCCCTAGCTTCTGTGCTTTGCCACCCCGGTGTGCTGATGACATGCCAGGTTTTTTGGGGGATGGACAAGGGGATTCGGGCGCAAATATTCCCCTGCCTGATGCTCTGGAAAGTATCTGAGCCCAGAGCAGAGAGTGGCAGTGACGCTGCTGCCTGTCCTTGGGCTCGAGCCTGGGCTGGTGAGGGATCCTGCCCTGCCTGTTCTCCCCAGGACTGCTCAGCTCTGGTCTCCATCAGTCCCACCAACTCTGAAGAGTACCTGGAAGCTTCTTGCTGTGTCTGGAAGCACCAGAGAGGAGGATCCCAGGGAGGGCTCCTGGTCACTCAGTGGTTTGGCTTGTTCTGGACAGGTGGAGGTTAAAATTGTGCTGGGCTCGGAGCGTGGACTCGAGGCAGAGTGGAGAGGAAGGAAGTGGGGACTGTGCAGCTGTGTGTGGAGGATCCTGCACCCGCTGGAAAGCAGCACAAGGGTCTCCTGAGACAATTTAGGTGAAGGAAGCTGCGATGAAGTCACTGGTTTACTTGGCTTGGTGTGGCAGGAGGTGTTGTTAGCAGTGCTGGCGGGGAGGAGAAGTTCTGGTTAAAGGTCCTAAGAAGCAAGTGGGCCCATCTGGTGTGATCAGGGCACTGTCCCTGGGCTGGCAAACCTGCTGTGCAGTGCCTGAGCTGTCCTCCACACTGGGTGGCCTGTGTTTCATAGAAGCACAGACTGGTTTGGGTTGGAAGGGTCCTTACAGGTCATCTTGTTCCAACCCCTGCCATGGGCAGGTTTAACACAGCCATCACCAGAGAGGGATCTCTGCTCTCCAACATCTGGTCCTTCCCCTCCCTCCACGGGGTGTGAGTGAAACCTCAGCTGTGTCCTGTGAACACTGGTTGTGCTGGTGGTTTGGGGATGATTTTAGGTGGGTGCAGCAGGGCTGGTGTTAGCCCACAGGGAAGGCAGGTTTGGGTGTCCCCACGGCTCCTTGAGATGCTTGCTTTGCTAGGCTGGCAGTCTTTGGGGTTGGCATTGGCCCAGCTGGTGGAAGTGCAGCAAATCCTTCCGCTCCGGGCAGGATGGATTGGAGTCTTTAAACTGGTTTAGGCAAATTTAAACTATTTTAGGGTGAATGTCTAACTCTTTGAATTCTGGTTTGCATGAATTTGGGTTAATGGAGCTGGAGGCCACCCCCTAGTGTGGGTTTTTTTGCATAGGTTAAACCAAGAGCTGTTCTGGGAGCTGGGCCAGGCTGGGAAGAGGCAGAGCTGGCAGGGGAAGGCTGGAGCACGGCTGGTGGCAAAGCTGGCGGCGCACCAAAGTGCCGGGAGCCTTCCCAGGCTCCAGCTCGGGTGCTGGCTCCTGGCCAGGGCTGGTTTGGTGGGTGAGGAGTCCTCGGTGAAGCTCCTGTGGTGGGATTGAAGAGGGCCCAGGCAGCCGTGTGCTGGGGCAGCAGCGAGCTCCGGAGTGGCGCTGGAACGGGCCCTGGCCGCCCTCGGAGCCGCGGGAGCGCCGGCGGATGCAGGTTTGGCTCCAGGCCTGGTCGAGTGGGAGGGAGGAGGGCATCGGGATCTCACCTTGCTCCACAGGCTGCTTGGAAGGGCTCTCCAAGGCTGAGCCTTCCCACCTCGGCTCCTCTCTGTCTGTCCCGTCTTGCAGGTGTGGCACAGCTCCAGCGGGGCCCAGCACTGCTTCTCTGTGTGACTTTGCGCGGTCAGTGCGTGTTACTTGATGTACATCTGGTCCATCAGATCTCAGTGACCCTTTCTCCAGTGACTCTGGTGTTTGGTGTCCATGTGCCCTTCCCTTCTTCCTTGCCATGGAAGTGAAATCCTCCACCTTCTTCTTTCTATTGCCACCCCTTCCTCAGTGGCCGTAGTCCCCTGGGAAAGGCCCCTGCTCTTCCAGCTCAGTCTGCACAGGGGCTGCAGGGGCATGAAGTGTGTGTAGGGAGAGGGGAAGAGGCAGCATAAAGAGCTCTGTTCTCTCCCTGTGAGGTGCAATGTCAAGAGGATCTCTCTTAAAGTGTTCTTGCCCTATTCACACAAAATTACAATTAGTTCTAATTAAGTGGAGGTTAACCTCCACTGTGCATGCTGCAAATTAATGGAATGTGCCATTACCTTATCTTGCAGCACTAGAGGTTCTTCAAAATTACTTGGAAAGAAGTGTATCCTTGTGTGTGGTTTGAATTTTTAATTTATGTTAACAGTTAAAGCTTGAATTAATTAATTTAAAATGACAGACCTTTGATCTCTCTTTTTTATTTTTAACCACTCCTGCTTCTGCAGCTTAAGTGCAGCTTTCCCCCTCTTATCCCATTGTAGTGAAATGAATTAGGTAAAAACACATAATGTGATAAAAATCTGCTAAATACGTCCTGAGCACAAGGCTGGTGAAGCTGGTCTGGTCTCCAGGGGTGAGCCTGCACTGAGGGGTCTCTGCCAATGCCCCTCCAAGGGGGGGCTGCAGCAGGATCCACAGGTTCAGGAGAAAATATTGTGTTATATCGTCTTGGAGGGAATTCTGGGGACAAACCCCATCTTGTGGCTTTTTCCTTGGTTTTGAAGGTGATAATTTGGGTTTGTGGTCGTGTGTTTGAACAGAACTTCATATTTTCTGGACAGTCTTTTGTTGTGTCACATTCTCTGCTGCAACACCCAGGGGAGCACAAGCAGCTCATGCTCCTCTGGGGTTTGCCAAGCCAGAGAGGATTGGAACTCCCTGGGGAAAGCCCAGTGTGGCCTTTGCAGGAAAATGTGCTTTTCTATTCACAGCAAGCCCCTGCCACTTGTGTTCCAAAGCCAGGGAGTCCTGTTTAAGGATCAATTTAGGATGCAGCAGGTTCACTCACCCTTCTTCTGGGGGTATTGGACTTGATATTTCATAGGCTCACAGAATTGTTTTGGTTGGAAAAGCCCTCTGAGATCATCAAGTGCAACCATTCCCCCAGCACTGCCAAGGCCACCACTAACCCATGTCCTCAAGTGCCACATCCATGTGTCTTTTAAATCTCTCCAGGAATGGGGACCCCACCACTGCCCTAGGCAGCCTGTTCCAGTGCCTAACTACCCTTTCAGGGAAGAAATTTCCCCACTATCCAGTCTAAAACTTCCCCGGTGCAACTTGAGGCTGTTTCCCCTTGTCCTGTCCCTTGTTCTCTGGGAACAGAGCTGGAGCTCCACCTGGCTCCAAAGTTGTAGAGAGCCAGAAGGTCCCCCCTGAGCCTCCTTTTCTCCAGGCTGAGCCCCCCCCAGCTCCCTCAGCTGCTCCTGCTGCTCCAGCCCCTTCCCCAGCTCCATTCCCTTCCCTGGACACGCTCCAGCCCCTCAGTGTCCCTTGTCTGAGGGTCCCAGAACTGCCCTCAGGGCTGGAGGTGCCCCAGCAGTGCCAGCACAGGGATGGGCACTGCCCTGGGCCTGTGCCCACACTATTTCTGACACAGCCCAGAGGCCATTGGCCTTCTTGCCCACCTGGGCACACCTGGCTCATGCTCAGCCACTGCTGACCAGCACCCTCAGGTTCTTTCCTGCCAGGTACTTTCCAGCCACTCTGTCCCAGGCCTGGAGCTCCATGGGGTTGTTGTGACCCAAGTGCAGGACCAGACACTGAGCCTGGTTGACCCTCATAAAATTGACCTCAGCCAATCAATCCAGACTGTCCAGATCCCTCTGCAGATCTTCCTGCCCTCCAGCAGATCAGATCAACACCCCACCCAACTTGGTGTCATCTGTGACTTGACTGAGGGTTCCCTTCATCCCCTTGTCCAGCTCATCAGTGAAGATTCTGAGCAGAGCTGGCCCCAGCAATGATCCCTGGGGAACACCACTAGATATAACTTCATTGCCCACCACTCTCTGGGCCTGGACATCCAGCCAGTTTTCACCCAGCAGAGACTGTACCTGTCCAAGCCATGAGCAGCTGGTTTCTCCAGCAGAATGCTGAGGGTGACAGGATCAAAAGCTTTACTAAAGTCCAGGTAGACACATCTACAGCCTTTCCCCCATCAACTAAAGGGATCATCCTGCCACAGAAGGAGGTCAGGTTGGTAAAGCAGGACCTGCCTTTCATAAAGCCATGCTGGCTGGCCTGACTCCCTGGTTGTCCCAAATGTACTGTGATGGCATCCAAGATGATCAGCTCCGTGCCCTTCCCCTGCACTGAGGTCAGACTGACAGTCCTGCAGTTCCCTGGATTCTCCTTCCAACCCTTCTTGTGGATGGGCATCACATTGGCACCTCCAGGCAACTGGGATCTCCCAGTGATCCAGGACTGTTGGTAAATGATGGGAAGTGGCTTGGTGAGCCACTCCCTCGGCACCCTGAGGTGACCCCATCTGGCCCCAGGCTCTCGTGGGAGTCTGAGTGCTGCAGCAGCTCCCTGACTGTTTCCCCTTGGATTATGGGGGCTCCCTGTCTCCAGCTCAGGGGGCTGGGTACCTGGAGACCAACTGAACTAATTATTTGAGCCATTCCTGCAATGTTTTATAATTAAACCAGCAGACATCATCTCAGAAGATTCCCAGTCCCTGCTGGAGCATTGACCTTGTGGGGCTGGTTTCAGCTGAAGCAAAATCTGAGAATGGCTATTCCCCCCTTGCTTCCTTTCCCTGTGTGCTCCCAGGACATGGGGACCCACGGGTGTCTCTGAATGCAGATCCAAGCCTGCCCTCCCAGGTCCATGCTGATGGCCCTGCTCCCAGCAGTCCCTGCTCTGTCTCTGGTGGGAAGCTTTGGCTGTGCTGTTCCCAGCTCCTTATCTCACAGTGCAGGGCCTGGCTGGGGCTTCACTGTGGTCTCCATCCAGCAGACCAGTTTTCTGTGGGTAGCTGGGAGCTGGATTACCCGGGGTGATGGATTTCTGTGTGGGAAGAACACATTTACTGGGGGGAAGAGCAGACCTTAAGGGTGAGCTTGTTATTTTCTCAACACATGTGAATGGGGTTTGGAGGAGGAAGCAATAGGTTGGGCAGCAGGGCTCTTGCTCTTTATTTTTGTGGTCAGTGACTGTCTCTGAAATGACAGTCATGGGTGCTGCCTGTGTGGCAGAGGAGATCTTGCAGGAGGGGGAAAAAGATGCTGAAAGGGGCCACCATGGCAGCAGAGTGCCCAAGGTGGACTTGGAGACATTATTCCAATCCTGAATCACAGAATATCTTGAGTTGGAAGGGACCCACAAAGATCATCCAGTCCAACTCCTGGCCCTGCACAGACACCCCAACAATCCATCCTGTCCCCAGGAGCATTGTCCAAATGCTCCTTGAGCTCTGGCAGCCCTGGTGCTGTGCCCACTGCCCTGGGGAGCCTGGTCAGTGCCAACCACCCTCTGGGGGAAGAACCTTTTCCTGAGATCCCACCTAACCCTGCCCTGACACAGCTCCAGCCATTTGCTCAGGTCCTGTCCCTGGTCACAGGAAGCAGAGATTGGAGCTGCCCCTCATGGGGAAGGAGCAGACCTTGATGAGGTCTGAACTCAGTCTCCTCCAACTGAACAAGCCAAGTGCCCTCAGCTTCTCCTCAAACAGCTTCCTCTCTAGACCCTTCACCATCCTCATGTCCCTCCTTTGGACATTGTCCTATTTAAGTCCTTCTGATATTGTCGCACCCAAAACTGCCCAGAGGACTTGAGGTGAGGCCACACCAGCACAGTCCTGGTGCTGGTGTGATGCTGCTGGGCAGTTTTGGGAGCCCCAGAATGTCCAGGAAAACAAAGAAGCAGTTCAAAACTCTAACAGTGATGTTTTGGAGCGTTGGGCATCTCCCGGTGTGGCTGTGCCATGGGCTGGTGGCACACAGGTCCTGGCTGTGGCTCAGCTGGCCTCGGCCTTGCCCATCTGTTTTGGGGCTGAGGTGGGTGACTGTCAGTGTGGGAGGATGAGATGGCTGGGGCTGGATCAGGGACTCTGCTCAGCTGGAGCTGGAGGGGCTTTTCTTTAGCCTTGCAGGGTGGGGGAAGCTGCCTGACCTTTAGTGCAGATTTGTTTCTGCATTACTTGCCCTTTTAGCACATGATTGAAAACAGGCTGTAGGGGAGAGGGAGTCAGAGCTCAGAAATTGGGCTACTAGGATTGGTCAGGAGCATTTCTAGGACAAACAGAGCAGAAAAAAGAACATGTAGAGGGAATAGATTTTGCTGCTGGTGACGGATTGCCTGCCTGTGTGGAGATATGGGACTGGCTCTGGGGTGCTGCCATACAAACCAAACACGAGGGTCACAACCTGTTGTGTCACTGTTCAGTATAAAGAGCTTGAGAACATACTGTCTGGCATTTGGGGAGGCTTTGGAGGAGGCTCCAGAGGTGCTTGCTGCAAACCTCGCCCCCCCAAAAGCACTGGCACTCACCTCCAGCCATTGCCTTGCTTGTGCTGGCTCAGTCCTGTGGGGTAGCTTCTGCTGGGCTGTGGGGACAGTGGGCACTGACATGGACAAACTGGGCTATGTGATCCGAACATCCATCTCTGGGGTTGGCAAGGGGAGGGTGACCAAATGGGCACAGGGCCCTGCTGTGGCACCAGCACTCAGGGTCCCCGTGTGCCCACGGATGCTCTACTGTTTCACTGTGGCAACAGTGTTTGTGCTGGAGTCTCATGAAATCTTTATATCTTAAGTGTACATGACCCATTCATTTATCTCTGGGCACTGGGTAAACACAGAGGGATATTGGATAAAACACTGCAATTATTTGCAGTTCCCTGGGAAAAGAGCTCGGTGAAACTTGAGGTTTCATGTTATGTGTGGTCCTTTCTTGCTCTGCTTTTCAGGTTCACACCTTGAAGTGCTTGGCAGAGAGGCAAGGCTGGTCTTCCACAGGCAGGGAATTGCCAGGCCTTGCCACTCTTGCCAGTGCTGTGCCGTGTGCCTTGCAGTCTGCACGGCACCAGGATCTGCCCAAGATGCAGCTGGACACACGCACCAGGCTCCAAACCCCCTGGCCAGGGGCTGATACTCAGCCACGTGTACAGCCTAGTGAAGTCCCAGCAGCCTGGCCAAGTGCTTGGGCACCTGGTGCAGGGATTCCTTCTGGACCATCCTTTGGGCCTGGCAGGAACAAATACAGAGATGGAGCACAGAAATACTGAGGAGTTAGGCATGCCCTCCATGTAGAGAGGTGACCTGATGAGGTGGAGGAGACACCTCTCCCCAAGAGCAGGGATGGTATTTGGAAGCCAAGTTCTCTTCTTGGGAGAGCATTGCAGAAAGCCCCATCCCTGCAGTTGGCTGCAGAGGAGGCTGAAGTGCTGCTTCCACCCACCTTGGAGCCCTTCAAGTTGAAACCCAACGATGTTGGGCTTCAGCCACTGTTCATTGACTTTGAACTCCATAGTCTTTCCATTCCAACTCTTTGAAACTTGGGAGAAATGTTTCTATGCACCTATACCAAGGAGATGGGGTGAGATGGGAAGTTCCCAAGCTGTGAGGGTTCCGAGGGATGGTGGTTTGGGGTGCAGTCATGTGCTGCATCATTTATAAACACCAGACTCTTAAAACAGGGAAATGGCAGTTTAAGGACATTGTAAACCTTACCTCTACCCATACCAGAAACATGAAGAGCATCCTTCGAACCCTGTACAGGGAAGATTACAGCTTTAAAGGATCACAAACCCTCCTTTTATTGGGACATTAAAATTCAAACATAACTAGGAATCCTCCTGCAGAAGCAACAATTGCAGCAGGTCTCACCCTGGAATAAGGGCTTAAGTGTGAGTAACTTGGCTTGGCATAATCAGAGGGATTACCTGGGGCCAGATCCAGTGACAGCAGAGTTGGGGGAAATTCTTGCCATAGACTTGAGTGGCTTTTGAGGAGAGTGGGAGCACCTGCCATGTGTGTACACAGCCGAGCTCAGGGTGTGCTAAACCAGAGGTGTGTGATAGCTGAGTGTGACTGAGGGTGCTCCCGCTTTCCTTTCCCTTCTCCTGTCTGAGCTCTCAGCTGAGCCCTGAGCTGTCACTGGCTCCCAGTTTACTGTGAGCCACGTGAGCTGGATTTGCCATAACCCCCAAGTCAGAGCCCAAGGTTTTCCAGCTAAGCTGTGCTTACAGAAACATTCCCAAGAGATGTTTTCTGCGAGGACTTGGAAATTCAGTTGTAAACAGAGATATCAGAAACATGTGACTATGTTATCCCTCTGTTTCCCAGATGATGACAATGTTCCCAAGGGACAGAGCACTGCTGTCCTCCAGAGCCAGGGACTGGGAGTCATCCCTGCAGGGTGGCTCTGTGGCCACCTTTGGAGTGGTTGCTGTGGCCCTGTCTCATGAGGCTTTGCTGAGGGCATGGGTCTGGCACCATCTGGGAGTGCCCTGGGCAGAGCATTTGTCAGTGGATTTGGGAAGAAAACATCTCTGTGTGCAGCTCCAAGGGTCCGGTTCATCCTGTTTGGTTAGAGCCACCCCTTCCCACTGGGCTTATGCTGGCTTGTGCTGCTTCCACAACCTCTGGAGTTGTGTGATGAATGTGCAATTCCAGCTTTGCTTAGGAAAATTCCAAACCTCAGCACTAAAGTCAGCGTTTAGGAAATATGGCTTAGGTAGAGGTTTGTACTTGTGTGTCCTCAGCATGTCCCTCAACAGGCATGAACACACCTTTGGTGTTGACAGCAAATATCTACACTACATTTCTACCCTCACCCCCTTCTCTGCCCTCCTCACTGGAGCTGAAATCGATACGAGACTGTTGTTCTGGCAGTTGTCCTCATCTGGGTTTAAAAAGCAATATATGCTTTGAGTGGGACCTTCACAAAACTACAAGGTCTCCTCAGCTCTCAGCAATCATCTGGCTGAAAAATGTGGATTTTTTTCCCCTCCTCTCTCTGGATTCCTGCCAAGCCGAGTGCTTGGGGGTTTAGCAGATGTCAGGAAGCAAAGACGTAGCTTACACTGGGATCACAGGGTGTTTAAGCAAAGCCTCCTGGTGAAGTGGCTGCTGCAGCACAATGGGAGGCAGAAGGGTTTGTTTTCCTTTGCAGTGCTGATCTCCTGCTCTTTGCCCACGCTGGGGTTGTGCTGTCGGTCACAGCAGCAGGAGCGTGAGCCAGGAGCTTTGACTGAAGGATTCTGTGCTCTTGGCACGGGAGAATTGAGGGGATCTGAGCCTGATCCAGAGTCACAGAATCACAGAATATGCCCAGTTGGAAAGGACCCACAAGGATCATTGAGTCCAACCCTCAGCCCTGCACAGGACTATCCCCAGGATGCTCTGTGCCCCAGAGGATCATCCAAACCCTCCTGGAGCTCTGGCAGCCTTGGGGCTGTGCCCACTGCCCTGGGGAGCCTGATCAGTGCCCAACCATCCTCTGGGGGAAGAACCTTTTCCTGAGATCCAACCTGAGCCTGCCCTGACACAGCTCCAGCCATTTGCTCAGGTCCTGTCCCTGGTCTCCCCAGAGCAGAGCTCAGTCCCTGCCCCTCCTCTGCCCCTGCCCAGGCAGTTGGAACTGCAGTGAGGTCTCCCCTCAGTCTCCTCCAGCTGAACACACCAAGTGCCCTCAGTGTCCTCACACGGCTTCAAATCAAGGCCCTTCCCCATCTCCTTTGCCCTCCTTTGGACACTCTCTAATGGCTTCAGATCTTTCTTATGTTGTGGTGACCAGGCAGCTGGACACACAGGAGGTACACGTGTGCATCACTCCCTCAAGTTCCACCAACCAGCTTTTTCATAGAGCCTGGTGTGTGTGCTGATGGGTCCAGGTGCTGGCTGGGTGGTGGGATGCACCTGGAGAGGTGCTCACACCTGCTCTTTTGGGAAAACAGCACCTTGGCCCCTTTGCTTGGTGCCCCTGTGGGGTTCAGCTCTGCTGTTTCTTACTGCTGGTGCCCAGACACTCAGTGAACGCAGGGTGGTGCTGAGTTAATGGTTGGATTTGGTGATCTTAAAGGTCTTTTCCAATATTAACAATGCTGTGATTCTAGAAGGGTCTTTTAGGTGCTGGAAGGCGGTTGTGTGACAGAAGGCAAAGGGTCGGCTTCATGTCACCTTTGGGCTGTTAAGGTTGGGGAAGTCAGTGGTGGTATCACCTCAGGATTAGTGTGGGGGCTCCTCAGCAATCTGAAAACAGGAGTGAAATGAACTGTGTGTTGATTGAATGAAAACCGAAATGGAATGAAAAACTAGGCTTACAAAAGCATGCAGGCTCTGAGTCACATGAAGGTGCAGCTGTTGCTCACCTTGTCTCTCAATTCTGAAACTAGAAGTTGGCAGCAAAACTTGGGGGTAGTTAATGGAAAGAGGGTGAAGGAAGGTGCTGCTTCACCAAGCAGGTGATGAGCGCTTGGACCTTGGTGCCCTTAGCTTGGGGAGGCAGGTGATTTGTTTGAAAGGCACTGGGAGATTTCTTGGCCAGCAGGTCAATAGATGGGTCTAGAAAGGACTTGCCTGAGATATATCCACTGTCATACCTCATCCCACAGTTGTGGATGTTTAGAGAATCCAAGGAAACCGACCATGGGGTGCCCAGGCTCCTGTTCTCCCCCTAAAAATCCCTTTGGAGAAGGTTAGAGCTGAAGAGCAGAAAAGCTGGCAGTTACTGTGGGGTGCTGAAGGCTGCTGGGGACACCCCAAAACGTGCTCATGTCAAGAACTTGCCCAGTCTGTGCTGAACTCTTCCCAGCCATAAGATGTGCCTGTGGGCACTGCCAGGCACTGCTCAGACCAGGGTCTGCCTCCTGTAAGGACCCTTGTTTCTAGGCTGTAAACTGGATGTCTCTGTTATTTAACGAATGTTCTGGGCTGCAATGGGTTTCACTTGAGGTCTGCAAAGGTGTTTTGGAGCCCAAATCCTCCTGAGAGTGCAACTTCTCTTCCCGAAGCCAAGGGCACCTGTGGGAGGGGCTGCTGGTGGGCCCCATGCCAGGACCAGGGTTGGTGGAGCATTGGAGTGCAGCAGAGGAAGGAGGGTCACAGGAACAGGAGGAGATCTGGCCCAGGAGGAAGGATGCTGTTTACACTGGTTTGCTGCAAGCCAACGATTTGTCCCTGGGTTTCATGGTAGAGCAAAGCATATTTACTCAGCTTGTTTGGCCAGTGAACAAGTGCTGGATAAGAAACTGTCAGATGGGAATCAATTAGAGACTCAGCTCTGAGTGAATGAACTTATTTGACATCTGAAGCCCTGTGAAACCCAGTAAGGACAATGCTGCTATTTATATGGTTCTTTTCTGGTTCCTTCCCTCCTTCCCTGTCATCATCTGTGCTCTAATATTAGAGCTCTGACCCTGTGTGTTGCTCCCAGAGCTGACACCAGCCCTTTCACGTGGTTCCTGTGAAGAGATCTTTTTGTTTGTGAGGGGGAGGCTGCTGGCCAAGCCCTACATCCCTCTTCCCTTCTCCCTGGGGACAAGGCAGTGATTGCAGAGGGCTGACCTGTGCTGCGGAGAGCCCAGCACAGGTTCAGGTGTGTGCCCTGCAAGTCATTCTAGACGGGGTCTGAGCGGCAGCTGGAGCCCAGGCTGTAGTGCAGCAGGGTCAGGGGGTGTTGCCAGGGGCTGGTTGCTGTTTTGGCTCTGGGCTCTCTGCTTTGTGTGGCACTGTGGCCTTTTGCTCCTCTCCACTTGACTCCTTGGTATGTTGAGTAGCGACATGACTTCCCTGGCTTCTGCTGGGAGTTGTCTTGTCACAAGAGCAGATGAAGTCACTGTCCTGGGTGATGATGGTTTGTGTTATGAGGAGGTGGGAGTGGGTGCAGAAGAGCAGAGGAGGGGTGATTGCTGTTACAAACAAGCTCCTGCTGTCCTGGAGATCCTGCAAGGCTCCTGTGTTAGGGGAGAGTCACTGAGTCCCTATCACCATGACATCTCCTTGCCTACAACTCAGCCCAGGCTGCCCAAGTGAGTGAGTCAGCAGGCAGTGACTCAGGAAGGTCACTGGACATATTTACCCTGCAGGCAGAGACATTCCTGGCTGCCTTTATGACACAGCTTGCTTAAAACTCATCACTAAATGGTGACTCTCTATACCCTTGCCTGGGGCCTCTGGACAGGCTGCTGTTCCTGTTCAGTGGGGTCCCAGGAACTGCAGCTCTTGGAAAGAAAAGCACATCTCCTGGAGAAACATCCCCTCTGAAACTACATGGTGCTGTGGAGGAAGGTTTGCAGTGGGCTTGGCTCTGCCCTGCCTTGGTACCACTAACTGCATCAAAGCATTTCCCTTGAGCACACCCAGTGCTGAATGGGAATGTTCTTATGAGCCAAGGAAAAGCTTTTCAGTGAGGTAAAGTAGTTAATTTGCTCTTCTTACCTCAGGACTTAATTTTGAGGTTTGCTTGAGGCTGACAGCACTTGATCTTATCATATCTTCTTTATCTCCTTTTCCTCCCTTTAATGGTGATGCAAATAAGATTTTCAGCTTCTTTTAACTGCTGGCTCTCTAGGAATGCTTCAGCGGAGGTACAAAATCCAATAGGGTTTTCTTAACGAATGTTCTGGGCTGAAACAGGTTTCACTTGAGGTCTTCAAAGGTGTTTTGGAGCCCAAACCCTCCTGAGAGTGCATTTTCTCTTCCCAAAGCCAAGGGCATCTGTGTGGGGGGCTGCTGGCCCAAGTTACAGCTTCTTATCTGTAACTGTGGTGTTGTCCCTTTTATATCCCTTAGAAAAAACTTTAAGATTTGAAGAGTATTTGAAAGAGTTTTGGTCTGCAAGCTGAAACTTCCTCTTCTAGCAGTGGTGTGCAGTCAGATTTGGAGAACTGGGGAGGTCAAAGCCCTGCCCTCTCCATGCCTGGCTTGCTGGACTGTTTCCCCCACTCCCTGGGCCCCAATGAGGTCTCTGCTCCTGGGGCTGCCAGCCCTGCTCTGGCAGCATGTTGGGATCTGCCTTGGTGCCAGTCATGGGCGCTGGTGCAGCCTGGCTTTGCAGCACATGGATGTGGACTTGGAAGAGAAAAGGAGCAGGTGAGTGTGCTCCAGGAGAGGTCCTGTGCAGGTGGAAGTGAACTGTTGGTGGCTCACACTCAGCAAAGCTGTCCTGCTTTTCAGTGATCCACTCCCTCCATAGTATGGCTGGAGCTGGTGAGGATCAATGGATAGGGCAGCTGGGAGAGGCAGTGTGACCCTGCTTGGCTGGGCAGATCATGTCACCCCTTTGTACCACTCAGGACAGGAGTCTCGCCCTGCCCTCGGGATGTGCAGAGACAGGCTGAGCTGGTGAGCTGGGCAGGCTGCTGGGGGCTCTGCAAGTGGAAAAGAGCTTGTGCCACTTTTACCTTCTTCCCTGAATTTGAACAGGGCTGACCCTGCACAGAAACACCGATGGCTGGCCAGGTAATAATTAACTGGGACAGGCATCCCAGTAATTACCCCTTCTAGGTACACTGCAGGGGGCAGCAGAGGTGGGGGTGGGTTTTGCCCTCCTCCATATGTTTCAGGGAATGCTGAGCATGCCCTGGCAGCCAAGGTGGGTGTGCAGTGCCTTTGGGTTCGGTGGTTCCTCAGGCAGCCGCTCTCCTTCCCTTTGCAGTGGGTGCAGAGCAGGCTGTGCTCTCCTAGGGGACATCTGCCATGGGGTGATCGATGTCCCATGGCTGTTCTTGCTCTCTTGGCTCCTCCTGGGCAGATGAACGAGGACAGAAAGGGGTGGGAGGGCAGCTAAGATGGGACATGGCCTCGTGTCGTGGAGTGGTTGTGAAGCTTTCCCACTCCAGACACGTGTATGCACCCTGGAGTGGAGCAGAACCTGTGCCTGGGGGGCTTGGGGGTTGGACCTTTCCAGGGAAAAGGCACAGGCTGTGGCACGGGAGGCTCTGGGAGATGCCAGGCTGGCAGGACATGACCTGCTGTGGCAGCACTGCCAGCACCCAGCCCTGCCCTGGGGTGCTCCCCTGGCCTGCCCCTGGCTCCAGGCAGCTGCTGAGAGCCTTGGCAAGTTGTCACTTGCTTTTGCCTCTAATGCCAACACCAGGAAGCACACTGAAATGAACTAAGATGGCTAGAGGAAAGCCAAAGTCTCTCCATGGCTCCTGCTGGAGTCACTCCCACTGGAGTGCTCAGGGCATGAAGTGTCCCTGGATCAGCTCCGGGCTGTGAGTTGGACTGAGATGGGCACTGATGAGCAATATACATTGAGTAAATCAATCCATACACCTGTAAAGTTGTAACTGCACCATGCATTAACAATGCAGCTTGTCCTGCTACCACTGCAAGAGAAGAGTGTCATAAAAGTTTACAGCTGCAATGGCTGGGTGGTCCTGGAAGGACAGTGGTGTTCTTTCTGCTGGTCAGTTTTTCATGGGGATGGCTCCTGACTTTTGTTTAGTTACAGTCTGCTTTAAAGCTCCTGGTTAACAACATCTCTGCTCCTGCCAGCTCCTGGCCTGGCTGCACATCCCATTCAGGATGGCAGCACTCCCAGCAGCACAGGCACATCCAGGTCACGTCCCTGTGCTGGTCCCTCTGTGCCAGGGCTGCTGTTGGCTTTGGCCCTGGCTCTGTGCCCAGCATTGCTTTTCAGGCTCTGGGGTTTTTGTGTGATGTGCCAGGCCAAGCAGAGGTGATAGTTGGCTGTCCAGGTGTCTCTGGGCGTGCAGGGCTTGTAACTTGCCTAGGTTTTATCCTCTGCTCAGCCTTGCCTGGGTCTTGGATTCATCCTGCTGCAGGGGAGGATTCTGGATGCTCATCAGTCAAACATCCTGCTGTCTCTTGCCCACAGGTTTTATTGGTGTGCCTTGGTTTCCTGGCTCGTAGGTGAACTAATAAGCAACAAAGCTATTTTCTCTCTTTTCTTGTGTAAAACTGCTTCATGGATTTGATTAGGGATTTTTTGTGTGGTGTGAAATGGTGACAGGTCACTGGAGCTGATGTGCAGCCTCCCAGAGCCGCTGGAAGAGGGAGAAATTGGATGGATGAGGAAAATGAACCCTCCTGCCTTGGACCCAGCTGTTGGGTCAGAAAAAAGCTGGAAAAGGCTGGAGGGAGGTTGCACACTGTTGAGTCCTCCCTCTGTGCTAGAGCTCGTTTTCTGGAGCAGCAGGGAAGGTCCTGGAGAGCCCCAGGCACCGGGAGCGGAGGGGACAGTGCCAGCCTGGGCTGGGGGAGGCATCTCCCTGTGGAGCCCCCAAAGTCCCTGCCTGCCACATGATGCGTGTAATGGCAAGTTTTTTCATAGCCTGGTGCTCAGAAATTGTTACATCTGCAGTTGGAGAGTTCTGCTGGGCTTTGGGGGGCTGAGATGTGTTTGGAGAGGGGAGACCCCCCCCCAGCTGTGTGAGCTGCAGGAACATCCTGCAGTGCCCTGGAGGCTGCCCCAGGACTCAGCCACTGTCACTGCTCTAGGGGGGGAAGAACACTCAGGCAAACACACTGTGGGTCACTCTGCAGCTGAGAAGTGCACGGTTTGGGAATTAATGGCACTTTTACCAGCAGACTTTGGTGTGTGTATTCCCAGGCTGCTATTGCTCAGGGCTGGGCTGCTTTACTGGCCCAGCCCTGGTGATTGCAATCCATTACTCTTGGGGGTAATCAGGCCCTGGGGAGGATGTTTGCAATCACGAGCCCCTTTCCTTTGCCTTTTTTTTTTTCCCTTTTCTTTCCCCTGGGAGCTGCTGGAGTGGAGCCGGGGCCCTGACAAATCTGTTATCTTTTACTGCATCCGTCCCCACGCAGGGTGGAGGGCAGGGCCCTGTCCCAGCAGAGCTCAGAGCTGGGGAGCTCTTGGTGGCTGCAGGAGCCAGCAGTGGCTCCACTTGTGTCTCCTCTTGTCCCTCTGAGCTGCCTCTTGCCTTTGGGATGGGTCGCTCCTGTCTCCCAGGAGCCCTGCTGCTCCTGGCACGTGCCTTTCCCTAGGGAAGAGGTGTCCTTAGCAGCCTGATGACATGTCCCATGGTGCTTTCCTTGGGAAGCAGTTACAGCACTCAAATGGGGAAAACAAATGTCTCCTCTTTCTTTTTTTTTTTTTTAATCTGTGTTTTTTTTGAGCTGGCAGGTTAAAGAAACACTGTTAATCAGGGTGTGGGGGAAGAGCTTTGCTCAGAGTAGTGGGGCTGGTCCCTGCAGGGTTTTGCTTAGATAAGCAATTTTATCAAATCAGGGAGGATACCTGAGGCTTTGGGCTATTAATTCTGGATTTATTCCTAATGCAGGTCAAAAAAAGGTACTTGTGTGTGTGTGTGTGTCTCATTACCCAGCAGCTCCATGGTAAAGGAAGAACCTGAACAAACAACTGGGAAGGCAGTGAGATGCTTAGATTAGGGCAGCTGCCTGGTGAGGAAGTTTGTGCTTGTGCTTAATCAGTGATGTTGGCTGTGTGGGGCTCAGGCCTGGCCTCCTCAGCTTCTGGACCTGTCAGGAAGAGAGATTTGGAAGCAAAACCAGTGAGAGATACATGCATATCTCAATCTTACTTTCTAAATATGTATTTTTCTGGGTTAAAGAGGCTTTCCTGGCATTCCTTGTGCCAGGGGAATAATGTGGCTTAGACTGAGGTTTCCTGCACTTTAAGCAAGGACCCTCTTCTCTGACCTGCAACAGAGGGCAAAGGATGTTTGCCTGGCACAGGGTGGGAACCTGGGTCAGGGATCCTCACCATCACAAGGGCATGTAGTGACAGGACAGGGGGGGAATGGCTTCCCACTGACAGAGTGTAGGTTTAGATTAGGTACTAGGAATAAATTCCTCTTTATGAGGTGGTGAGGCCCTGGCACAGGCTGCTCAGAGAAGCTGTGGCTGCCCCTGGATCCCTGGAAGTGTCCAAGGCCAGGTTGGACGGGGCTTGGAGCAACCTGGGCTGGTGGAAGGTGTCCCTGCCCATGGCAGGGGGTGGGACTGGATGATCTTTGAGGTCACTCTCAACCCAAACCATTCTGTGATTCCACAATCCCCAACATGAGCAGCTGCAGGCTGGAGGGAAGGGAGGGCAGCCCTGCTTCCCTGCCAGTCCCCAGGACACCCACCACTCCCTCAGCACTGCTCTGCTCTCAGGGGAAGCTCCCAGAGGCTTGGGAAGAGGTCCCATCACCTGTTCCTGTAAGAGAAATCTCTCTGACACAGCAAAAATAAAAACAAAGAGCTCTTCTTCAGTGTTTACTTTTATTTTTAGAAGACAATAAGTGAGCGGGGCAGGCTGGGGGCGGAAATGGTGGCTCTGAAGTCCAGGCCCCCCCTCCGCCCTCGGCCAGGAAGCTCACGCTGCACGTGCGCCCGGCTGGGATGTTTGTAGACAAAGAGTTTCTTGATGCTTTTTTTCCTCCCCCCTACAGTTCCCTTGCCCACAGGCAAAGAGGATTTGCTGGCTGACATGCTGGAGTCTCGCCGGGAGCCGGGCTCCGGGTGCTGGGCAACTGCGGCTGTGCCAGGCTGTGCCTGTTAGTGGCCCTTTGCCTTGGGTGGTGGGAGAGCTTCCCGATTTTTCTGTTTGCTTGGATCCGGGAATTCAATCGTTGCTGTGTGGTGCTGGTGGTGATGAGAACAGGAGGCTGAGGTGGCTCCCACATCCCTCCATCCTTCCTTGGCGCGACCGACCTGGACGGAGCTGGCACTTCCCGGCTCAGCTGCTGCCCGGCTCAGTGGCCTGCGGGTGCCCTGGTGCAGGATGAGTACGTAGCCCAGTTTCTCTTCCTCCTTTGCTGTGCCTCTTGGGGTGCCAGGATGTCCCTGGTGAGCCACGGGACTCTGCCACAGCCTGTCACTGCGATAGGTGTTCGTGTGCGGCTCCTTTTGTCTGCTCCGGCCAGGAACTGCCAACAGCTCGTGTGATGCCCCTTTTCTTCTTCCACCAAGGAGAGATGCTGTGAAAAACCAAACTGGAAACCAAGGAATATTATTCTCCTTGTCATGCCAGTGAATGGGGCTGTGGTTGGACCAGGTTGTTGGACAGATATCCCAGTTGGCTGCTCCAGGACCGTGTGCTCCTCGGGGAGCCGTGCTCTGCGCAGGGACACGCGGCCTCCTGGTGCCCTGTTTGGAGCTGTGTGAGTTATGGTGCTTGCTTTCCTTGGGGGTTGGAGTTCTCTCTGTGTCTGTGGTGTCTCTCCTGTTTCTGTGGCAAAGGAACCCGATGTGAAGCAGCCCCTGGGCTGTGGGCAGGTGCTGTAGTGATGGGCAGATGCCCCTCGTAGGGGTCTTGTCCTGCCATGGTGCTGGGGAAGCTCTAGCCAGGGCTGTGGCTGGTTCATGGGCAGATAGCATTTGTGTTTGCGCATAAAGCAGCATGCAAAGGCTCTTTCATAGAGCCTGTGACTGTCATAGTGTGGCACAATCCCTGCTCTCCATGGTCTGGTCCCCTTGCAGAGCTCCAGCTGGAATCTGCAACCTCTGGAGCCAGTGGTCAAAGCAAAGGGCTGTCTGCTTTTGTGAAGAGGAGGAGGGCATGGCTGCTGGCTGGGAATGAAATGGAAGAGCTGCTGCTATTGTGGGGAGCTGGTGATGCAGCCCACCCTGCCCTGCATCTGCCGGGGTGTGACCGACAGCTGCTCACCCAAACGGGTGCCTGGGATGGCCTGGCCTAACCTGCATCCAGAGAGACTCTGTCTTGCCTTGAATGAGCTTTCTCCGTCCCCTCGAGTTGGCAGGGAAGGGAGTAGCTTGTTCCTGAGTGCTTGCCAATCCTAACAGAGAGTGTTTTACATGGACTCTGTGGCAATCCCAGTTCCTGCTGGGCAGCAGCATGGAGGGGAGCTGGAGAGGAGCAGAGCCTGTCCCCCCTGCCGTGGCAGGACTGGGGGGGTGGCAGGCAGCCTTTGGCAGTTATCAGCTCCCCCTCTGAGCTCCTTTGCCTCGGAGGGATGTGGGGTTAATCCCTCTTCGTGGACTCCAGCCCATCCCCTGTGCTGGTCCTGCTCCACTCCCGGGGGGTGTAACCCACAGCAGACCAGCAGCTTTCTCAACCCAAAGCTCCCCTGATCACAAAGCCCAGCCCGAGGGGTAAAGCACTCTAAAGGCTGTGTGTGCAGCACTGCCTGGCTGATCTCTTCCCTCTCTGCTGTGGGTGCTGAGGGGACGCTGTGTTGTTCAGTCCCATGAGTAGTGTGTCCATGTCCCTCCCTGTGGGCAAGTGCAGTTCTGCTCCCTCCCTGAGCTGGGGTAGACTTTATAACTCCCAGCAGTCCTCTGCCAGCTCCCTACCCTGAGCTGGCTGTGGCTGTGGTAAGAGTTTATGGCATCGCTCTTATTCCATGTGCAGCATTTGCCTGAACATTTCTCCTTATTTTGTTCTCATCCTTATCTTTCCCAGGTGCCTGCTATTGGAAAGGGGGGGGGGACTTGGCAGCTTGGGCAGCCCCTTCAAGGGCTGCAGGGCTGTGTTGGGCAGGGGACATCAGAGCTGTCCCTGCCTGGGGACACAGGGCTGCTCCCTGGCTCTGGTATCATGGGCTCGTGGGTTCCCCTCGTGCCTGATGAGGTACCAAGCTTTCCCATCTTACCTGGCACCAGCAAAGGGGTGGCTGGGGGGTGTGTGGGCAGGGACTGGGAGTCCCTGTGCCAGCTGCTCTGGATCAGGGGGCTGCAGAGCCTGGCACAGCTGCTTCTCCCCCTCCGATCTGAGCAGTGACTGGGAAACTCTCTGAGCAGTGACTGGGGAACTCTCGCCTCCTCCTCATTAAGTGCTGATTAGGTGGCACATGCGATAGTTAAGGGCACAAAACTCTTTCAGTGACTATGAATTGAAAGCAAGAGCAGACAAACAAAACCAACCCAAGTTCCCAGGAATTCCTGAATGGTCTGTATTTGCTCTTGGCAAAAGGGGATTTTCTCCCCTTTCCTCTGGAGGAACCTGCTGAAGCCGTTTATTTCCACACTGCTTGGCTGGGACCATTTTATGCAAAGGAGTCAAAATCACTAATGTAAAAACAAGGGGTTGCCAGGCCAGTGATCCTCACTCTGCAAATACTGCACAAGATCTGGCTAAAAATGGAATGACTAGACAGTGTAGGAGCCAAACCTTCTTTTGAGAGAAGACAAGTGTGCTGTCCCTGTAAGGGGTCCTGTGTGAGCTGTGGGTTTGCATCTCTGGCTGTCAGTGCTGATGTCCTGGTGTATGGAATAAATCCTCTTCTGGGAAGCAGCTGCCACAAGACCGTGGGACCAAACCTGCAATGAGCATCATTTTGGTCGTGTGCACGTCTGGAGAGTTTTACTCTGTCTGACAGAATGATCCCCCAGGCCTAGTGGCAGCATTGGAAAAATGGAAGGAGTAATCCAGGTTTGCTGCTGTTCAGCTCTGTCCTGCAGTGACAATAACAAGGAGCTTTTTCCAACTCAGTTTGTGTCCAAGTAGACTCTCTGCAGAGGGAAAAGGCCAGGTGCCTTTCAGGAGTCAGGAGCTCATAGCTCCCTGGATGTCCTTTCTTCCAGCTCATGGAGGAAGAGGAGTCTTGACCCAGGGACTGTGTCTGCTCACTATGGGTGCCTGGACAAGTTTCAGAGAGCAAACCCATGGCCAGAGATGTTGGCAAGACAAGAAGCAGCTCCTTCTGTGTCTGTCCTTAGAGGGCAACCCCCCGTTTTCTTTCCATTCAGTGAGAATTTCAATGGCACTGTTCTGACTGCTAAAACCTGGTTTGGCATGGACTGAGGAGGAGTGCTGGGAACTGCTCCTTCCAGCCCCCGGGTGCTGTGGTTCCCTATGCACAGCCACCAATGAGTTTTGAAGTGCTCAGCACTCACAGAAGCCCCATGTGTGGCTGTGGTGTCAGTCCCTGGCACTGCAGCAGCGAGCCCTGCTCGGCTGTGTTACCACATGGGAAGGGGTTTGCCCTCAGGTGGGCTCTTCATGGGGTGCTGGTGACAGGACAGAGGTAGACAGCACAAACTAAAGCACAGGGAATTGCACTTAAAACACCAAAAATGCTCTTTTACTGGGTTAGTCTGCCCAGAGAGGTTGTGGAGTCTCCAGCCTTGGAAATGTTCAGAACTGAAGTAGAAGCCGTCCTGGGCACCTGGCTGGGAAGTGTTTGGACTGGGTGATCTCCAGAGGTTCCTCACCACCCTCAGCCATAGCATGGTCTTCATTCCTGAAGCACCAGGTGAAGGTTTTTCCTATGACTGCCACTGTTTAAGGAACATTTCGAGCTGCATCGGCTCTTCCCCAACTTCCTTCCCTGCCTCAGGACCTGAGGCTCCTGGTCAATGGCAAGTTGAATATGAGTTGGCAGTGCCCTGGCAGCCCAAAGGGCCAACCATGTCCTGGGGGGCATCAGGCACAGCATCACTGAGGGAGGGCGGGGGATTGTCCTGCTCTGCTCTGTCCTGGGGGCAGTTTGGGGCAGCACAGTGTCAGAAGGATCTAAAGCTGTTGGAGAGTGTCCAAAGGAGGGACATGAGGATGGGGAAGGGTCTGGAGAGGAAGCTACAGGAGGAGCTGCTGAGAGCACTTGGCTTGTTCAGCTGGAGGAGATGGAGCACAGACCTCATCAAGGTCTGCAGCTTCTCCATGAGGGACAGCTCTGAGCTCTGCTCCCTGTGAGCAGTGACAGGACCCAGGGAATGGCTGGAGCTGTGTCAGGGCAGGCTCAGGTTGGATCTCAGGAAAAGGTTCTTCCCCCAGAGGGTGGCTGGGCACTGACCAGGCTCCCCAGGGCAGTGGGCACAGCACCAAGGCTGCCAGAGTTGTCCTGTGCATTTTGCCTTTTAAATTCTTGCAATCTGCATCTCTTGAGTGTGCAAAAGTTCCTTCTTTGTCAAAAATTTCCTGCTTCTCCTGTACTTCAGGAGCCCAAGGATGCCTCAGGTTTGTGTCAGCTTTCCAGGAAAACTAGTGAAGAGCATCCCTTGGCTAAGAGGTGCTTAGAAAGTGAGGGAGGAAAGCAGTTTCATAATTAGCTGCCTAACCCTACCCTAACTCCTGGTGCTGCTGTGTGAGGGCGAGCAGGAGGGACACAGGTGACAGTTACCTTTCACAGGTCATTTAAAGGTAAATCAAAGAGCTGCTCTGCAGGCTTGGCTTCCCAATCCCTAATTTGTCCGAGTGACTCTTAACACTGGGTAATCAATGGGACGATTTGTCCAGTGCTGAAGGGCAAACCCCATTAGCTGTGTTGTAATAAAATTTCCCTGACACCTTTCTCCGTATCAGACACAGATCCATAACTACTTGGCTGAGGTTGCAGTCTCCAATTTGCAACCAGAAAAATATTTCTGGCTGAAACTGGGGTTTTCAGGCTTCCACCTCTCAGTTGTCAGAGAGTCATAGAAGGGTTTGGGTTGGAAGAATCCTTAAAGATCATCTCATTCTATTCTCTGCCTGGATTTTGTAAGATTTTCTGAGGGTTAATAATTTTTGGGAGATGCTTTCTCCTGCCTTGGCAGCCCCAGCTGGGCCAGGAGTGAGGGAAGCAGGTCACTTGGTTGTGTGCATTAATACAAATTCAGTCCTGGAGCAGGGTTCCTGATGAGCAAGTGTGACTGAGGGTGCAATTCAAATATTCCTTTTGCATCAGAGTCCAGCTCAAGTGAAGCAAAATAATGAGTTGCAAATCATTTTCTCTGCTCTATGTTTTCCCCCCACAAATTGCCTTTGAATATAAATGCTGGAGCAGACAGCAGCTCCACTGTGGAGACTGAGGCCAGGCTGAGATTGTCTGAAATTCAGTGATGCTGAAAGCTGGCAGCTGCCTTTTCCTGTCTGCCACAGGGTAAATGTGCAACAGGTAGGTGAGTGACAGGCACGTTGGGGGCTAAAAGCACTGGTGTCATGAGCTTGGAACAGAGGAAAATGGAGCAGTGTTGTGATACGGCACAAAAAGCACTGAGAGGCCTCTCTTTAGTGGGTGGATTTTTCCTCTCTTATCCCTAATGGAGGAAGACTTTATGCTGAAGCTTTCTCTCCTGATAGCTTTGGGCACTTCCCTGTGGTGCCTGGGTTGTGCTATCAGAAGCAGCAGTGAGCATCCTGCCAGGCCTGGGGGGCACAGCCCCATAGGCTCACGGGTGCTGTGTGTCCTGGAGCATGGGCTGCTCCCCTTGGGCAGCAAAGCCCTCGTCCCACAACAGTGTCTGCTCATAGTCTCACCCCACTGATTCCTTTTCCTCCCCATCTCCATGTTGTTCTCTGTAGTGCCAGGCTGGCCTAGAGCCAGGACAGCCTGGATATGCTGTTTTTTTCCCCACAGTGTCACTGATTCACACCAGTTCCCACTCCTGAGGGAGGGTTTCTCTCTCCCCAGTAGTTCATCCTTGTGCCTTGGCTTCCAGATGGGGCACGTCCCCTCCCCCACAGCCCAGGCTGCAGGATAACGAGCATGTGGCCCTGTAATTAATAAATTATCGTCAGTATGGCAGCAAGTAAATGTGTTGGGCACTCTTGCCAAGCCAGGCATATTTGCTGGGGTCAGGAGGAGGCACTAATAAATTTTGGCTGCTACTGCCAATTATAGTGGAGGAAGGATATATGAAAGTAAAAGCCCGTAGTACTTACTCACACATTTCCTTTTCACTGCTGAGTAAGAAATTAATGTAATCCATTAGCTAATGCAATCCATCATCAATCCAGTGACTGATAATCATCCTGACAGAGGACAGCACATCCTGCTTTAATGTCGGAGCAAGGAAGGGAGGTTTGCCTCCCCCCAGAGTGTGCTGTTCACACCAGTGTGCCCAGGCTCATGGCTGCTGGGATCATGGAATCATGGAGTGGTTTGGGTTGGAAGGGGCCTTAAAGCTCATCCAGTTCCACCCCCTGCCATGGGCAGGGACACCTTCCACTAGCCCAGGTTGCTCCAAGCCCCGTCCAACCTGGCCTTGGACACTTCCAGGGATGGGGCAGCCACAGCTTCTCGCCAGGGCCTCACCACCCTCACAGCCAACAATTGCTTCCCAATATCCAGCATAAACCTTCCATCCTTAAGCTTGGGGCCATTAAGATCCTTTAAACTGAGCTCATTGCTCAGGCCTGAGGGGTGGGATGAGCCGAAGCCGCTGGGTGGGACAGTGCTGGACCAGACATTTCTGGGGTTCTTGGCCCCATTTGAGTGGGAAGTGACTGTTCTCCTGTGCTGGGCACGTGGCTGTTCTCCTGTGCTGGGCTCGAGTGTCACTCCCCTCTCTGTTATGAGCTGAGGATGTCCCACGCTCTGTCCAGCTCCGTGCTGGGCAGGCTCTCTTTGTCTCTCTCCCTCCCATTGGCACAGGCTGGCACTGCTGGAGCACGGATATCTGCATGCTGGACCATGGTCTCTTGGCTGCCTGGAGCCCAGGAGGAGCTGCTGTGGCCCCTGAGGCGAGGGGCAGGATGGACCTTGCCAAAGAGGGAGTCAAGGCTGGACCATGTTCCCCATCTCTCACTCCCTGATGGCTGGTTGAAAAGATGTGCTGGTTTTGGGGAAGCCAAGCTGACATCTGGCCCGCCAGTGTGAGCATTCAGCACACACCATGCCTTAGTTCCATTTTCATGTTTCAGGGAGGAATATGGGAGAGACTGGAGGGAGAGGCTGTGCCTCACCGTGCCAAGGAGCAGTAGGTGCCAGGGCTGGGGGCTTCCAGCCTGTCCCCGTGTTTCAGTGTTTTCATACAGCCTGACAAACACCTCCTGGCATCACAGCACTCCTGGGAAGTGCTGGGAGCCATTGGGATTGGTGGGCAGTTGTAGTTTTTAATTGGAGCAATGCCCTGTGAACTGGCTGTGACTGAGGAAGGTATGAGTGACAGTGGTGAGAACCAGGTACTATCACAGCTGAGGTTTCACTGCAGCAGTGGTTAAATACATCTATTTAATCTCTGTCCAGTATGTCAGTGTTCCAGAGCGAGTGCTGTGTAAGGAAAACAATTCTTCCTGATTCCCTTTATATTTGGTCTTGTTTTTCACATTAAGTTGCAGGGAGGGTTTGCCTTTCCAGGGAGGATCCCTTGGGAAGCCTGTGCTGGGCTGAGCTGCCCTGGCTGTGCAACAGCCACCAGTGGCCACTGCTAGATGCTTCCCACCTGTGAGATCTGAGCTGAGATCCCTGGAGTGATCCCAGGGGTGTGGAGTGAACACAGTGCATGTGCTGGTGTGTGATGGGGGCAGAAGTGAGGACAGGAGGCAGGAGGGCTGGTCTCACCCCAGAGCTGGGGAATGAAGGAAGTGGGATAAAACCTCTTGCCCTTGGGGGTTTGTTTTTCTGCATATGGAAATCATTGCTGGCAGGGATGTGAGGTGCAAGTGCTGGGGAGGGACAGGATGGGCCAGGCCGGAGGGCAGGAGTGCAGGCCCTGCTTGGTTTACTCCCCTGAAGGAACACTTTGGAATCCTTGGCTTTCTGCCAGTCTGGAGGCAAAAGAAAAACAGGGATGATAAATGGATTGAAGCTGGGATGTGTCAAACCTTACAAGAGGAGAGGCTACACGAGAGCTGCAGAGGGACTTTTGATAAGGGTGAGTAGTGATAGAACAAAGGGGAATGGCTTCCAACTGCCAGAGGGCAGAATTGGTTGGGATACTGGGAACAAGTTCTCCCCTGTGAGGGTGGTGAGGCCCTGGCACAGATTGCCCAGAGAAGCTGTGGCTGCTCCATCCCTGGAAGTGTCCAAGGCCAGGTTGGATGGGGCTTGGAGCAATCTAGGCTAGTGGAAGGTGTCTCTTCTCATGGCAAGGGGTGGAACTGGATGGTCTTTAAAATCCCTTCCAACACAAACCACTCCATGATTCTGTGAAACCCCTCTTGGCTTGGTCTTCCTGTTGCTCTGAGCGTGTGTTCATGGACACTCTGTGTGCTGTAAGCCCTTGCACGAGGCAGGACCTGCAGTGAGACCCCCAGCTCATCTCATGGGTGGGACAGGCAGGAGAAGGGGAGCGTTGGACACTCGTGCTGTCCTGTGCACATGGGGCACAAACCTCCCTGTGGAGAGCAGCCAAAGCACAGGGTCCAGTGGTTGAGCTTTCTAGTCTTTTCCCCAAAGCTAACTTTGCCTTTGCAGACACAAAGGCAGGTCTGTGTCCCTGCCTTGGCAGGGCTTGCCATGGCCCAACGCTGGCTTTGTGTGCCCCGGGCTCCGGGAGCCGCAGATGGGCCGGGACGAGCAGCTGCTCAATGCCGGGATTGTCTGCACTGCCCCCACCTCCCCTGGGGGACAGCCCTGCCATGGCCCCCCCACCCTGCTGCTGCCTGGGGCTGCTCTGGGTCCCCAGCACCCCCCTGAGCCAGGCAGTGCCTTGAGGCATAGAGCAACCCCAGTCCTGCTGCCCGTCTGTCCCTGATGGCTCCCTTGCTCTCCTGGGTGCCACCCTCCCAGAGCAGGGAGGAGGATTCATCCAAAGGACTCGTGGTCCTGGCTGGATGGGGATGCACCAACCTCAGCCTTTGCCATGGGCACTCTCTGTGGGTGAGAGAAAGGGATACTGGATATCCCCATTCCAGCAAGGCTTTGGTGCTGCTGCCATGGGACACAGGGATGGGGATGCCTCAGGGAGTGGGTGGCCCAGCAGGTGGAGGGGACAGCCCTCTGCAGTGCTGCTCCCTGCCCTCCTCTGGGCTCTGTTTGTCCAAATCTGTCTTAGAGGGCAGAAGGAGAAGGTGTTACAAACAACCTGTGAGTAGTGCACGGACAAGCTGGGGGTGCTGGAGCTGGGACAGAGCTCTGGTGGCAGATGTGGAAACTGTTTGCAGACCATTCTCCCGGTGCAAGTAAGGACTGCAGGATCCTTCAGGTTAAACTGAAGGAAGAAACAAGCAGGTGTGTTGGCAGGGAGAGCCTGAGACTGGGATGCCTCAGTGAACGAGGGTCTTGTTACTGGTGTGAGGAGAGGTGGCACAGAGGAGCAAAAGGGAGGTGGGTGCAGCAGGGGCTGTTCTTGCCACCCCCCCTCTGTGGATCTGCCTGGGAACATCCCCTCAGGGCTGCGCCTGTTCCCAGAGGTTGCAGTAACGATGGTCAGGGTTGTTTTAATGTGTGAGCAAAGGCAAGAGCAGGTTTCTGTGGGGTCCCTCCACCTCAGGCTCCTGGCAGGAGTCTGATCCCTCTGTGTTTCCTTCCTGCACATCCTGTCTGTGTGGGGATAGCCAGGAGTCTGGCAGCTGCCACCAGAGCCCTCTGCTCCCTCCTCCATGCTTCCAGAGTGGAATTTCAGGCTGAACTCTTTCACCGAGAAGCAAGTGCTGACCCTGCGTCTGCTCCCCCACACAGCCCCCCTGCTTCCCGGATGGAGGTGGGAGGAGAGGAGGGAGTAGCAGCATCAGGAGGTTGTTGCTCTTGCAGGGTGTGTCCCCATGGACTGTGGGTCGTGTCCCCGTGTGTGTGGGGTGGGGGACACGAGAGGGCAGTGCAGCACCACTGCTCTCACAGCTCTGGCACTCGTGGGAGGGGGTTGCACTGCTGGCACCCCCTCCCCTCTGCTCAGCCCTCCACCCTGCCCTGACCCCAGTATCCTCCTTGCACCCAACTCCGTGTGCTCTTCCCACAGTCCCAGGTCTTTTTGGGTGGCCAGATATCTGCATCTATCTCATGGAAGATGCATCTTAAAGAATTCTTCGTTTTCACAGGGGTTGTCTCCTGAGAAGGACAGACCTTGTGCTTTTGGAGCACTGGATACAGCTTCTACCAAAGGAGCATCTGTCCCACAGCAACCTGTGGGAACTGCTGCTGTCCCCTTGGCATGTCCCCTGCCTGCCCCTTGTGCCAGGGCATGGCAATGGATGGTACCACATGGGTGGGCTGTGAGGGGCTTCACAGAGGCTGCTCTTGCTCTGGTGCTGTGAAATGTGACACTCCTGGGGCTTCTCCTACATGCTCCATCCCTGGGTTACAGCTTTGGGAAGAGGGAAAAGCCCCTCTGCAGAAGATGATGGTTAAGACATCAAAGGCATTGAAGCGGGAGGGACATAATAAATGTAATTGTGATGAGCTGCTTTCCTCTGTGGGCATGAGCTGTGTGAGATGGAGAGAGATGCTCTGCACAGAAATGTGCTCTTTGCCCCTGTCAGAGGCAGCTGAGGTGTCAGAGATGTCAGGATTGTCAAAATGGCAAGGTGTGATTCCCATCCGAGCTCTTGCTCCAGAGGTGCTGGTTCTGGCTGGGCAGAGGTGTTAATCCCTTGGGAATGAGCAGGAGGCAGAGCACTAAGGCTTTTTTTCCTTTTTTTTTTTTCCTTCCCAGCCCTCCTTGTATTTCTGACCTAGAAATTCCTCACTCAGTTTGCTGAGCTGGCTTATTTAAAGACTTGACTAATTTCTGGAGGATTAATTATTCAGAGAGTAGGGGGAGGGAGGGTAATGCCTGCTCCCAACTCTGCAGGCAAACCTGCTCAGGGTTCCTTCACCTGCTGCTGGCCCTTCCCCGGGTGTCCCTTGGGCATGTCCTCTGTGCAAATGCATATTGGGGAGCACGTTATAATGGAGTTGTGTGTGTTGCTCTGGTCCTTTTTCTTATGATTTCAGCCTGTGCTGCTGTTCTTCCTTCCTGCAGGTCCCTGTGACTGATGTTCCTGTCCCAGCCTCCCTGTTTGGGGTGGGCACCTCCACCTTGGCCAGGGCTGTCACAGAGGGCCTTGGCCACGGGGATCTCACAGGATCTGCAGAGATCTGGTGACAGTGCTGGGATTTTGGGGGATCTTTGTGCCCTGTCCCTGTGGGTGGGATGGTGCTGGTCCTCCCTGTGGCCATGCCTGCATCCTGCTCCCTGTTCCATCCAAGGCCACTTTGGAGGGAGCATGCAACAAGCTGCAGTGTGGGTGATGCTTGTTCCGTTAAAGCCTTGTTGTTGTGCTCAGGATAATTCCTCAGATGTGCAGTGACAGCAACTGTTTTTCAGGTTGCAAATAGCTCCATGCCCTGGAGAGCATATAAAAGAATATATTTCCTTGATCTCCACAGGCTCTTGATGTGCTGATGAAAGCGAATTCCCTGTTCAACAGCAAAGTAAGGGCAGGTTGGCAGTTTCTTTCCTTTTTATGCTCCTCTGCTTTTTCCCCATGGTGTTTTGGGAGGAAGAGGCTGTCAGCGTCCTTTGGACCCGACTGCAGTGTTTTGGGATTACTCAGGGATCCAGCCCTTTGCTGCAGTTGTGGGAAGGTGGGGGAGAGACTCCCAGCCATGCTGGGCTCCCTGCAGCCCTGCCAAAAAGTGCCTGGAGAGAACATGAGCTCCTCAGGAGAGTGCTTACACAGAGTGATTTTGCTGCTGTGTGTTCCTCTGCACAAGGGCTTTTGGCAGCAGGCAGAGTTTGTCCTGGCCACCATTGTACAGGCACAGCTGTCACAGCTGGAGGAGCCTGGGCCACCCAGGGCTTCCGAAACCCCCTTCTCAGAAGGCAATACCCAAACCTTCTGTTCTCCTGACCTGTGTAGAGGGGCAGCTTTGCTGGTAGTGACCGCAGTGCTTTTTGTTTGTGTTTTGGCAGGATCATTGCAATAAGCAGTCAATGATTTATTAATAGCCTGCAAATAGCTGCTCACCAGCTGAGCGGTGGGATGTGTCTGTGCTCTCTCCCCGGCCCAAGGGAGCTGCCAAAAGCACCAGTGTTCAAAGCTGACACGTTTAGCGACTAAACCCTGTGGGCAGAGCAGGATGTGCAGCTGCTGGGGCTGCTTTGTGGGGCTGCAGTCACCTGGGTGCTGAGGGTCACCCCAAAACCGGGTGTTTTCATGGGACTCACAGGCAGCACGTAGCAGAAAGCACTGAGCTAGGGAGTGCTCTGCCTGCAGCAACCCCTGCGAGCTGTGCTGGGGACACACCAGGGGACGTTGTGGGCAGCTGCTGTCACCCCAAAGGGCCATCCTGTGGTTCCCACGCTGTCTGCAGGAGCTGGCATTTCACACGAGCTCATCTCTCAGCTGTTCTGCAGACATCTCTGTTTTCCAGTTTTTCCAACTTCTCTCCTCTCTAGAGTTTGGAAACCTGTGGGCATCCTTGCTTGGATCAGAGCAGCTCTGCATTTCAGCTGTTATTTCCTTTTGTAAGTCCACCTTCAGCTGGGTCCTGCAGGGGCTTCTGCACAAGCTCCTGAGCCGTGAGGGGTCTAAAGGGAGGAAGTGTTGGGAGAGGATGTGAATGGCTGAGCTTCACCCTGCAATGGGAAGCCGTGAGGATCTGGAACAGGAAAGCAGAGGGGAAATGAGTGAAGGGTGGGCTGTGTTTATGGAATTGAGCCCAGCCCTGTGGCAGACAGGGGGACTGACACCACAGAGGAGTGCTTGGCTGCACAGGGTGTTCCCGGAGCCAGGCTGAGACTTTGCAAGGAGCAAAGCACTCTGGCAGTGAAGGTGTTTGGGGGAGTTGCTTCAAGCACCTGTCTTCAGGTGTGTTATCCACAGGTCCCCACGCTTGCTGGGGGTGGATTTGTGTAACCCCTCCACACACTGTGTTTGGCAAGGTGCCTGGATCTCTGTGGTGTGGAGCCTGGCACAGCATCCAAGACAACAGGTTCCCTTGGAAAAGAGTGGGAATGGGCAGCTGTGAGCCCAGAGGGCAGCAGAGCAGTGCCAGGTGTGCAGGTCACACTCAGGACCTGGGAGTGCTCCCTGGATTTGTGGTCTACACTGAGCAAGAACCCGGGTGTCAGCTCAGATTCCCTGGGAATTGTCTCCAGGTGCCTCGTGCTGGGTGGATGGTTTTGCTCTGCAGAAGGGCTCCGTGGGTGTTAATGTGAGCTCTGCTACATGAACTCTTCCCCTGCAGCTGCCTCCTTTGGTCAGGTTTTCCTGGTCAGGCTCTGTTGGGAAGGTGCTGAGCACTCAGAGGGACGTTGGAGCCGAGTTGAAGGTGGCCAGCACTGCCGTGTGCGGCACAGCGCTGCTGCCAGAGCGTGGCACACCCTGAGTAACGCTGTACTGAACTGGGTTATCTCCCAGAGGGAATGAGATTCTTTAGCATATGATGCTCCTGTTGCTGTGACAGCCTGTGCTCCTCTGGTCCTGTCATCTCTGGATAAGGGAGCTGGAGTTAATTCCTGCTGGTCTGTCAGGACAAGCATTAGCCAGTACTTCGGATTCCCAAAGTGCCACAGTGCTGCCTTCTCCAGGGGATTGGTCTGTCCCCACTCTTTTCTGGGAAGCAAGACCCGGTGAGGTGGTGAAGGTCCCTGCTGCCTCTGGTCTGGGGCTGTTTGTCCTGTTCCTGCAGTCTCAGGAGCCCCTGGATTCCAGCGGGAAACCCTGCCAAGCATTGCTTTGCTTCTTTCCCTGGAATCAATGTCTGTCTCACTCTCTGCAGGCTGTGTCTGCACATTTGCTCTACTGCTAATAGAGCTGTTGCTTTACCCATTGGTTCCTCCACCCAGAAAGGGCTCACGAGAGCCACTGCAGCTTTCCCTTTGCTCCACAGAGCCCGCTTGGTTTGCCCGGATGGCTGCAGTGATTGCTGGATTTCATCAGAGGAGAGACGCATCTTTCTTAATAGCCTGAGTAATTTCTTCCACAGGGACCCATTGCATTAAATCTTTAATCCAGCCAGCTGCTAAGGGAACATGCTCAGGCTCCCTGCTTTTCCTATGGATCGCTTGCACAGCCCTAATGTTACCCCAGAGGTTTTCCCCTTTGGAGTAGCTGGAGCTGGTGCAGTTGGAGCCTTTGGAAGGGAGCTGGGGTGGCAAACGGCCTCTTTGCTCTTCTGCTTTCTCCCTGTCCTTCGCTTAATGCCAGGGAAGCAGGATCCTCTCTGTGCTGTGTGTACTTCAGTCACATCAGCTGGAATAATATGAAACAAACTGTGCAGGAATTGGGATGTGGTGTTGCAGGGCTGCTACCAACAGCCCTGTTACAGCAGGTCGCTTCTGCTTGTAATTTCTTTTCTTCCCATCCTCAAAAATCCCTGCTTGCCCCAATTTCTTAAGAGTTTCAGGGTTGCTGACTGTCATTTTTGATAGATTTTTTTATAAAAGGAAATCAGGTGGCACATTGCTGAGCCTGATGCTGCCTGCACTGCTCCTGGGCAGGGGAGAGAGAGGGCTGTGGTGGTCCAGCTCACACTGCCCCATCCTACTTTTGCTGATTTGACTTTTATGTCGCATTTGCTGCATGCTCTGACCTTTTTCTTCCTTCCTCTCCCCTGCTTTCTGCCCTGGCAGCCTTCTCGGCGAGGCAGGAGTAATCTGGGAGGAAAGCCTCGTTCATTTTTCATGCTCAACCACTGGTGCAGCTGTTGACTGTGCTGGCAATTGCCTTTGATAGACATTTACAGAGACAGTGACCTGTGAAAGAGTAAATCAAAGACTCAAAGCTGGTGCCTGGGGTGCACCTTAATATGGTGTGATCTCCCCTTCTGTTCCTCTGCCAATTGTAGGCAGGTAATAAAGACACATCTGCAGATCAGGCAGAGTTCAGCAGCTTCCCTGAGAAACGGGGCCTGAGCATGGCTGGGACATCCTCAGACTTATCCCAGAATCATGGAATGTCCTGAGTTGGAAGGGACCCACAAGGATCATCCAGTCCAACTCCTGGCCCTGCACAGACACCCCAACAATCCCACCCTGTCCCTGAGAGTGTTGTCGAAACACTCCTTGAGCTCTGTCAGCCTTGAGGCCGTGCCCACTGCCTTGGGGAGCCTGTTCAGTGCCCAACCACCCTCTGGGGGAAGAACCTTTTCCTGAGATCCAACCTGACCCTGCCCTGACACAGCTTCGTGTCATTCCCTCGGGTCCTATCACTGGTCACAGAGAGGATGTCACTGGTCACCAGAGCTGGGAGCCTGGCTTGCACAGCTCTGCTCCTGTAGCTGTGGTTCTGCATGAAGCCTGTCTATTGATGAAAAAGATGCTTTGCATCTTTCTCCTATTTATTTTTTTATTTTTAATTTTCTTGTTATCTACTTTTATTTGCCTCTTGGTGCCTTGCGAAGGTCTTAATTCTCAGCGCCTGTGGCTGCGAAGGACCTAGTCCAGGCCCAGAGGAGCCCTGTCCCTTATCCTGCTCCAGAGCTGGACTTACTGCCCACATATTGAGGTGATTCAGAGAGATGTGGGCCATGCCCAAAGCTCCCAGGCAGCGGTACCCAGCATGGCACATGTGCCCCACTGGTGACACCTAGTTCAGACCCTGACACTCCGTTGCTCTGGGCTATCTGTAACAAGAAAGCTGCTCCAGTTGCCAGAGCTGCCCTGTTATCTTTTAATCTGATTCCTGAGCCCAGTGGGGCTGCTCATGCTGTTCCAAGGGCATTCATCCATGAGCTTTCACAGGTCTGGCTGCTCTCACATCTCTGCTCCAATATCAGCCTGTTTGATGTCCTCTGGTACTTCCCACCTTCACTGCTTGTTTCCAAATTATTCTGCCCCATGCACCAGATGCAGAGTGACCTTTAAAATGTGTTTTCCTGGATGTGTGTAAGGCATATGTGGACTGGCTGCTCTGCATCCCTGGGGGTGGCAGAGAGATGCCAAGCTGTGCACTGGGGAGGATGTGGGTCACATTGTCCTGGTGATTGGCCCTCCTGCAGGACAAGAGGCTCCTTCCCTGGTGCATCATTCCTGCTTTAACCTGCTGGTTTGGAGATGGGGAGGATGGTCCTGCTGAGCAGCATTTCTGCGAGGTCACTCCTGGGCTCTGAGCAGCATCACTGACACCTGCCCTGGCAGGCAGGGACACCTTCCCCAGCCCCTGCTGCAAGCACCAGGCAGAAAATCAACCCCTGACCTTTTCAGCCCCACTCTATTTGGAGCCAAATCTCTGGCCAGCAAGGAGGCCCAGGACATGGATTGTGGCAGGACAGTGCCTGGTCCTGCCATGGTCCCCAGAGCAGAGGGGGGCTCATGTTTTGTTGCAGATGGAAGGAAAACTAGGCTTTGTTTGGAAAATCAATGGCTGAAAAGACACAGCTGAGCTGGAACCATCACCCAGCTGGGCAGAGACTGGGGATATTAGAGTGAAAAAGTACCAGCCTGTTTTTTCCAGCTTGGATGCTGCAGAGCAGCACGGGGTGGGGGTGTGGGGTGGTCCATGGCCATCGAGGCTGCAGTGGCCCTCGCTCTGTGGCCCTGCTCTGTCCATGCTCTGCAGCAGCTGATGTGAAGGAACCCCAGGGCTTTGCTGAGCATCCCAAAACTGCTGCTTCCTGTGAGGATGCTGCTGGCCCCAAGCTGAGGGCAGAGCTGTGGTGGGACCTGTGGAGATGAGCCATGTGAGGCCACACTGCACCAGGGAAACCCATTGAAACAAAAATGTCTAAAAGCTTCTGATTTTAAAATGTGTCTGCCTGTGTTCAGTTTTTGCTTTTTACATGTTGGCGAAGGGCTGCCACGGTCAGATCCAGCTGCTTTAGGAAGACTGAAGGGAATGAGGAGTGCTCCTGATTTTGGTGGGGTTGTGGCTTCTTTTTCCAGAATTTCTTCTGGGGGCTTTGGGAGTGGGTTTTTTTCCCTGCATGCCCCTGTCCAACCTGGCCTTGGACACTTTCAGGGATGGGGCAGCCACAGCTTCTCTGGGCAACCTGTGCCAGGGCCTCACCACCCTCACAGGGAGAAATTTCTTCCTAATACCCAATATAAATCTACCCTTTTTTAGCTTGAGGCCATTCCTCCTTGTCCTATCACTCCAGGCCCTTGTCTCAAATCCCTCTCCAGCTCTCCTGGAGCCCCTTTAGGCACTGGAAGGGGCTCTAAGAGCCTTCTCTTCTCCAGGCTGAAAACCTGCAGCTTTCCCAGCCTGGCTCCAGAGCAGAGGGGCTCCAGGTCTGGAAGCTGCCCAAGAGACATTCCTGAGCCCCTCCTGGAAGGGAAAGCAGCACCCTTGGTTTTGCCTGCAGGCCCAAGGGAGGGACCATATCCCAATTTTAATCACTTGGGCGTTGCAC
>NW_021938949.1:18797692-18938112 GCF_001715985.3 Manacus vitellinus
AGCCCTGCCTGCCCCCTGAGCCCTGCCTGCCCGCTGAGCCCTGCCTGCCCCCTGAGCCCTGCCTGCCTCCCACAGCCCAGAGGTGACCTCCGAGGCAATTCCCAGTTCCCGCGGCCAAAGGACAGGTCTCTGCCCCAGTTAGTTCATCTGCCGTGGCTGAGGTGGGGGGACTGGGACCCAGGAAGGAAGGGGGAAGCTCTAGTTTGTGGTGCTGTCATGATGCTCCCTGTGACTCCCACCTACTGCTGCTGCAAACATCGGGCAGCGAGAGACCCGGCCGTGCTGCCTGGGGGGAAGCCAACACGTGGATGGGGCTCACCAGCATTTGGGAGGCCACCACATGGCTCCCAGACCTGCCTGAGGTGCCAGCAGAGGTGTCCTGGCTGCTGCCAACTGCTGCATGGGACAGAGAAGCTGCTCAACCCACAGGTACTGTGGTGCTGTGTCCTACCTCGACTCTGGGGTGAGGTGTGATGGTGTCTCTGCTGGTGCAGAGATGACTGAGCTGAGGTTCACAAAAATGTGATGAACAAATCTTTCTTTGGTGTATTTCAAGCTTTGTTTTCTCATTTGGGACATTAAGGGATGGATTGCTTGGCATTTTAGCTCAAGATAACCTGTGTGTGCATACATTGCTGAGAGCAGATGTAGTAAGTAGCCTGTTCTGTCACATACCCTTATAATGCTTGTTTTTAGGGATTTGACATGGAGAACCGCTGACTTCAGGGCCTTGTGCTCCAGCATCTCCTCTCCACAGCAGCTGGTCACTGCTGAAGAAGTTTCAGTTTCTAAATCTCTGTATCTTTTAAGTGAACGGTGTGTTTCCCACCTGTCAGTGGTTGCTGATTCCCAGCAGTGCCTGTGCAGAGCCCATGCTCTGAGTTATTTTTCTCACCACGCTGATATCATGGGGTTGGAGGTTTGGGGGGTTTTGCTGCTGTGGATTGTGGCTCTGATGCTGGACCTCCTTCCTCCACACTGCAGACAATGAGCTCTGGCTTGCCCTGTGCTACCCCTGTGTCAAGGCACAGCTTCACAGACCACAGTGGCTGTTGGTAAAGGGTGTTGCCTTAGAGGTGTTGGCCCCCTCTTTGGGGAAGGGTGTTGAATTGTGGTGGAAATCCAGTGGTTCTTTGACCCTGCCTGTTGGGCAGAAACCCCCTTGGCTAAACCCTGTGGCCAGTTAGCACTTAAATTTTGGGGGTTTAATGTGCCTTATGGTGCCTCTCCTGCTGTGGTCCAGGCCCTGCAGCACCCTAGGATGCTTTGCAGGGGCTGGGACCTCACACCTCTTTAGGGCACAGCTTCACATTGCTCATCATCTGGTGGGTGCTGGGAAAGGGTCTAGACCCCCATGTCCCCAGGGGGGACATGTTCCAGAGCCCCCTCCCTCCACTGCCCTTGTGTGTGGGATGACTCAGCTCTAGTACTGAGGGAGTGTGGGTGGTCTGTGTTTTGGTTCTCACCAGACCAGCTCAGCTGACTCATCCAGGGTCTCACAGCAGGTTTCTGCTCGTGGTGGTTTGAGTTTCACAGTGTGACACACATCTGTCCCATAGCCAGTCCCTGCCAACCTGCCCAGACACCTCCTTCCTTCCCTCTGCCCGTGGCATGGCAGCATCCTTGGAGCACACAGCAAGGCAGAGCTGGGAACAGAGGTGGGAAGAGCTGATGTTGCAGAGGGTGCAGGATGCCAGGGCAGAATCTCCCTCCCTCTCTGCATCCTTTACCCTCAGCAGTAGAAACCATGGTCTTGCTAAATGGGGTTGCAGTGTTGGGCTTGAAAAATGTATTCATGGAATGAGCACAGGGAGAATGTGTGGAAGAGAGTCCTAGAAGCACTGGGGTTCCTCAAGGCTCATGCTGGAAGATGGGGGACTTCCCGGGAGCCCTGTGTGTGGCTGCCACTTGAGGCCACAGCTGTTCCCACCATCTTCCAGGGCCTGCAGTGTCCCTGAGGTCCCAGAGCTGTGTGTGCCCTGAGCAGCTCCGTGACCAGGGGTCTGTCCCTGCTGAGTGTCCGGGAGGATGTGAGCAGGGACAGCACTGCCTTGGAGCTCTGGCAGCGGAGTTCATCTCAGGTGAGGAGTCTTAATATGCAGCTTCTCATTTTGGTGGCCAGTGACCATCTGGGTAATTGTCTTTGTCCTGCCCGGTGGGGCTTTAAATATTTTTGCCTACATTGTGAAGGACTGGACATGATCTGCTTTGTCAGTCGTCTTGCTTTCCTGAAATAAGTCAAAGTATTTGTTTTCCCTCGGCTGTTATTTGGGCCCTGTACTCTCTGGCAGTCCTGGAGGTTTTAATTTTATACAACTAGCATTTTGTAAGTTTTAGAGGTTTGTTTTGACTTTGTTTTAATTAAATTGCCATAACCTGGGGGAAATCTTTTGGCTTCATTTAAATGGAAAGCCTTATTCCAAGTAAATCCAACATCCCTGTCTAGCTGGTGACTGTGCTGTTCAGAGTTTTGACAGGAAAAGTTAAAATTTGACTCCGGGCTTGAAAGTTTGCAATCATTGGCTGCAACAGGCTCGGTGGCGTAAGAGGATTACGTTAATCTATTGTCTGGGAAAGAAGTGAGATTTTAATAGACTCTGTTTTGATGCAGAAATGGGATAGATAATTACTGGGTGAGAGGAGGGAAGGAAAAGGTTGGAAATAGAAAATGGGAGCCTGGCAATGGAGCCTTGGCTGCTGAGGATGTCTGTGTCCCTCTGGGCTGTGTGCTTGGCCCTGGGGAACCCTGTGCACTTATTGGGGGGGCAGGGAGGATGCAAATTCCCATGAGGTCTGACCACTGTCTCCTCCTGGACAACCTCTCCACCACACAAACCTCTGGCTGCCAGGCTGGGTCTGCTGCCCCTTCACAAAACTCCAGGAGAGTTTGTGTCGGGAAGCCCTGGGAAGGAGAGCTCCTCAGGACTGTGCTGTTGTGTCCCTGGGATCAGTGGAAGGACTTCATACAAGTCAAGGGAAGCTCAAGGTCACGGGTGAATAATTCCCCAGAGAGGCTGTTGCATATTAGGAAGAAACTCTTCCCTGTGAGGGTGGTGAGGCCCTGGCACGGGTTGCCCAGAGAAGCTGTGGCTGCCCCATCCCTGGGGCCAGGTTGGACAGAGCTTGCAGCAACCTGGGCTAGTGAAAGGTGTCCCTGCCCATGGCAGGGGGTGGAACTGGATGGGCTTTGAGGTCCCTTCCAACCCAAACCATTATGTAATTCCATATTTCTCTGATTTATCCGAAGCAGGCCATGCTGAGTGCTGGAAGGGAGCTGGTTGGATGCTCCCCCTGCTCATGCTGGCGTGTATGAGGTGACTTCCCATGGCTGACTGTTCATTTCAGTTTGTTCCCTGTCCAGCCCTGGTGCCACCCCAGGAGGGGTCACCCCACAGCCCAGCTTTGCCCTGGGCAATATCCATCAGTCACAGGCATTTAGGAAGCTGCAGGTAGAATGAAGGGAGCAGCAGAGGCTCCATGAGCAGCCACCCACCCTGGTTTTGCAGTTTCGGGAGGGATGTGGAGAGTACAACACAAAGCAAAAATTGCCCCACGGGTTGGCAGCTGGGCACAACCTCTCTGTTCCTTTTCTGCCTCTTCTTTCTCCAGCTGGACCACTACAAGTCCCGGCCCCTTTTGGGAAGACTTGGGAGGTTGTGTCTCTCCCAGGATCCTTCTGGACACACTGTCCAGCCCACAGCTGGATAAACACACCCTGTGGGGGGTGAGCAGTTGGCTCAGGGGTCGGGCACAGAGGGTGACAGTGTCTGGGGTGACATCAGATGGGGGTCACTAGTGGGGCTCCACAGGGCTCCATCCTGGGCTCTGTGCTCTCCAACATCTCCATCAATGACTTGGACACAGGACTGGAAGGAACACTGAGCAAGTTTGCAGATGACCCAAAACTGCGAGGAGCTGTTGAGGCCCCCGAGGGCAGGGAGGGCCTGCAGAGAGACCCGGACAGATCCAAGGGCTGGGAATCACCACCCATGGGAAGTTCAACAAGGGGAAGGGCCGGATTCTGCCCCTGGGATGGGGCAACCCCGGATGGACAGACAGACTGGGAATGAGAGACTGGAGAGCAGTGTCAGGAAAGGGCCCGGGGTATCCTGGTCCATGGCCACTTGGCCATGAGTCAGCAGTGCCCTGGCAGCCAGGAGGGCCAACCCTGTCCTGGGGGCATCAGGCCCAGTATCGCTGGCCAGGCGAGGGAGGGGATTGTCCCGCTCTGCTCTGCCCTGGGGTGGCCTCCCTTGCAATATTGGGGCAGTTTGGGGGGACACAATGTAGGGAAGATATTGAGCCATTAGAGAGAGTCCAAAGGAGGCAATGAGGATGGTGCAGGGTCTTGATTTGAAGCTGTGGGAGGACACTGAGGGCACTTGGTGTGTTCAGCTGGAGGAGACTGAAGGGAGACCTCACTGCAGTTCCAATTTCCAGGGGAGGGGCAGAGGAGGGGCAGGCCCTGAGCTCTGCTCTGGGGGGACCAGGGACAGCAGCCAGGGAATGGCTGGAGCTGTGTCAGGGCAGGGTCAGGTTGGATCTCAGCAAAAGGTTCTTCCCCCCGAGGGTGGTTGGGCACTGACCAGGCTCCCCAGGGCAGTGGGCTCAGCCCCAAGGCTGCCAGACCTCCAGGAGTGTTTGGATGATCCTCTGGGGCACAGGATGTGACTTTTGGGGATGGTCCTGTGCAGGGCTGAGGGTTGGACGTGATGGTCCTCGTGGGTCCCTTCCAACTCAGCACATTCTGGGATTTTGTGGTTCTGTGACTGTGTGATCCTGTTACTCTGTGATTCTGTGATTCTGTGTGCTTTCCAAGGAAACCCTTTAACAACACCTGTAGGTCTGACCGGGGTGGTGGGGAGGAGGGACTGCTTGTGGGGAGCCGGGTGTGGGAGGGGGCTGCTCCTCCTCGGAGATCCCCTGGCTGAGGGTGCAGCAGCCGTATCGACTGAGTCCTGTGGCTCTCCCAGCCTGGAGACTGCTCGCTCCATATTGATTATCATTTTTTTCCTGAAGGCAGATGAAGTTTGCTGGGCTCTAATTGCAAGAATTATTCTCCTTTCCATTTTCTGAAATCCTTGATCATGTTAATGAGTTTTCCAATTTTTGCTTCGGGTTTTGCCAGGGTTGGTCTTTAGGGGGAAAAGACCCCAGCTGGTGAGTGCTGAGCTGTGTCTGTTCCCAGGCTGGCTGAGGATGTGGGGATTACACATGTCCCAGTTTGTCCCACTGGACAGAACTGGCAGAATTTGGGGGTTTTGCCCCTTTTGATTTGAAAGAATCATAGAATCACAGAATATCCCAAGTTGGAAGGGACTCACAAGGATCATCAAGTCCAACTCCTGGCCCTGCACAGAAAACCCTAAAATCCCACCATGCACGTGAGATCATTGTCCAAAGGCTTCTTGACCTCTGGCAGCCTTGGAGCCATGACCACTGGGGATCAAATGAGTTTTGGGTGGATCTCCAGCAGTAGGGGAACAGAGACAAGGTGACCAGGTATGGGCGTGTTAGGGCAGAAGCAGCAGCCCTTGCTCTTAAAACAGCCCTGCCAGCTCCAAAAGTCTCCAAATTATTCTGTCTTTGTTTCTCTTCTTGCTGTGTTTCCTCCCATCACCTCACTGTTGATGTTTTATACTTTCTTCAGTCCTTTTGAACTCAACAAACTATTTTTAGGAGGGATCAACCAATTTTCTCTCTCTTTTTTTTCACTTAGCAAGTATCTAAAAGCTCCTGTGACTCCTTCAGCTGCCTGTGCTGCTGGCTGCTTTTTCCTGCCCTTATCTCTTCCCTGCAAGCCTGAGCCAGGTTTTTGTGCAGCCATCAGGGAGCAGGCACCAGGGCTGGCTGTGCTTTGGGAGGTAGTTGTCCCTGTGTGTGCTGTGATTTAACTGCACAGTGCTGCGTGCGGGGGGAACCTTTTGAAGTGGGATGAAATGGATGAAATAAGTTGGCAATTTCCATCGATCTGGGGGGTTAAAAAGGGAATTGGTTTTCACATGCACATCCCACGCTGCTCCCAAAGGGACAGACACTGAGGAGCTGCTGCAGGTGGGTGACCAGCTCAGCCCTGGTGTCTCTGTGGTGGTGGCTGTGGCTGCCTCTGTGCTGCCAAACAGACTGGATTTGGTGTTGGTTCCACCTCTGCTTCCTGGGTGCTTCTCTGGGAAGGTGAACTGTCATAAAACCCCAGGAGGGACCCACCAGGATCATCGAATCCAACTCCTGGCCCTGCACAGACACCCCAACAATCCCACCCTGTCCCCGAGAGCGTTGTCCAAACACTCCTTGAGCTCTGGCAGCCTTGGGGCCGTGCCCAGTGCCCTGGGGAGCCTGGTCAGTGCCCAACCAGCCTCTGGGGGAGGAACCTTTTCCTCATGTCCAGTTTAACCCTCCCCGACACAGCTCCAGCCGTTCCCTTGTGTCCTGTCCCTGGTCACACAGAGCAGAGATCGGAGCTGCCCCTCCACTGCCCCTTGTGAGGAAGCTGCAGACCCTGATGAGGTCTGACCTCAGTCTCCTCCAGCTGAACAAGCCAAGTGCCCTCAGCCACTCCTTGTATGGCTTCCCCTTGAAACCCTTCAGCATTTTCACAGTTCAAGGCTCTCCCTGTGTAATTCTGTGCTGTTCCCAAGTGCTCTAACTTGGGCAGCACATCTGGATTTGCTGCTGGAATTAGAATAATTGTGCTAAATGAGTTGTAGTGCAGTGATACTCCAGGCAAATGAGTAAATTGATGCAGTTGGCTTATGGCAGGTACCGGCCGGGCAATCTGTGTGTAATGCAATAGAGCTGCCAATTACAGCAAAGTGCCTGGTTAGGCTGAAATTACAGAGTCTCTCACATCCTCTGAGCTTTATTACAGCTGTGTTAAGATGTAACACTTCCTGGAGGGCCTCACAGCTCTGCCAGTAAGTGTGTGTCCTCCCAGGGCTGTGCTGTTCCCAGGAGTCGGCTCCAGAAGTCTCAGGCCATGTTTCTCCAGGGCTTTGGGCACCAGAAAGGACCTGTGATGTGTTGTGTCACTGTGGGCTCATGTTTGCACAGAGCACAGGCACGTTTAGAGTCAGGATGAAATGATTTGATGAATTTCTGATGGAATTGTTAAGGTTGGAAAAGCCCTCCAGGATCATTGAGTCCAACTGTTACCCCAGCACTGCCAAGCCCACCACTAACCCATGTCCCTTCACAGGGAAGAATTCCTTCCCAATATCCCATCTAACCCTGCCCCCTGGCAGTGGGAAGCCATTCCCCCTTGTCCTGTCCCTCCATCCCTTGTCCCCAGTCCCTCTCCAGCTCTCTTGGAGCCCCTTTAGGCCCTGGAAGGGGCTCTCACATGTCCCTGGAGCCTTCTCTTCTCCAGGGGAACACCCCCAGCTCTCCCAGCTTATATGCATAGAAGAGGGTCTTCAGCCCTTTGAGCATCTCCATGGCCTCCTCTAGATTCATTCCAATGTCTCTTGTGCATCTGTTCCTTAAATCAGTTCATACTTGCATTTAACGTGTTTCTTTGTGTGCACATGGTGATAATTGGTTTTGAACATCCTGTGAAATAACATATTCTGATTTTATTTTTATAGCTATCCCACAACATTTGATGGCTCCCTGGTACACTGGGTTAACTGGCAGAGAAAAATAGGGCCCCAGTCACTGTTATTTAAAACAGAGTGGAAGAAATTTATTTCCCAACCCCGAAGAATTAGTGCTTATTACTTAAAAAAAATGATGATTGTAAAACTTCTTCATTATTGGCTCCATGTGAGGTTTGACAGGGAGCTGATGTCTGACATCAGTGACCAATTTTCAGCAGTTTGGAAAAGTCCCATCCCAAACTCCTTTGAAGTCCTCATGGTGCTTCCCAGGTAACTCGGAGAAGCCGGTCCCTCCCCAGCTGGCAGTGAGAGAAATCCTTTTCATGAGAAATCCTCTTTCACCTGACCTGAGGGCACAGATGTTCTTGGGGATTAGGAATCTTCCTCTCACCCAGTTTTGAAGATCTCAGCAGGTATTTTTCTCTCTCATGAGGAGGGACTCTGACAACAGCAGATTGGAACTGGGTTACCCACACACTCCTTCCTCACCGTGAAATGGCCCCTTAGGCCACAGGACATCCTGGGATCAGTAGGCAGCAGTGCCTTCTGCTCCAGGCTCTGTTCCTGATGAACTGCCCAGGCCCTGGCTCCTCCTTTGGCCAGTCTGGCTGCTTTTCTGGACTGTTCTGCTGTTGTCACTTCTTTGATGTCCCACCTGCTGTCTAGGACTGCACTCATGCATCCTGCTGGACTCTGTCCTCCGCACTGCTGGAAGACCTCAGTTGCTGCTCTCCAGGTATCAGCCAGCCTGGGAAAGGGCCATGTGGGAAGGGAGCCTCAAACCAGGCAAGGTTTTGCTTGTAGACGTGGGGTGGCTGCTCCCAGCATGGCTTAACTCTGCCTTACCTGCTTCCCCCAAACACGGGGAGGTCGGGTGCTGGTGAGCATCCCCTGTGCCGTGCTGGGTGAGGGATGAACTGCTGGAAGCACAGCTGAAGGAGGAGCAGGATGGGCTCTGCCTTAGCTGCTGAGTGGCCCTTAGGGATGCAGCTCCCCAGAAGAGCCAAGGCTGGAGAGTGGCTGTGTTTAACTGGTGTTGAGTGGTCTGGGTGTGGAGTGAAACTGGAGCCCTGGAGAAACAGGGCTGGAGTCCTCTGGCACTGTAGGAGCAGATGGAGAAGCTGTCAGCTCCAAAGAATCCCCTTTTCCTCCTTCTCTACTTCTGCCTATCCATGCTTAGGAAGTGTAATCAGAGTAAAAGCTGCTTGGGGAAGCCACAGAGATGTAACTAGGCCTGGTTTGCTTACCCCAGGCTCAGGAGCACAGTGACTGGGGGCTGTGAGGGTTCTCCGGGGATGGTGCAAGGGCCACCTTCCAAGGCTGTCTGGCTTGTCCTGCCATGCTGACTGGGCACAGGACCTGGCAGAGTTGCTTCCCAGTTCACACCTGGGGTGTCTGACTTGCTGTGAGGTAGCTGTGATGATTTCAGCCTGGAAAATCATCGTGGTTGTTTGCAAGCTGGGCCCGGTGCCGGTTCTCACGTCTGCGATAGCTTCACTGTGTTTGGAGGGTTTTGAAACAGAGAATGTTGGTCTCTAGGGCCTGAACCAGTGGATGTACAGGAATGTGTGAGATGGACCCAGACAACCAGGCTGTGTTTGACTTGTGGGGGTATTTTCCTCCTCCCAAATGCTGCAGCCAGAGGTGCGAGATGCCTGTGCCAGTGTCTCGGGCGCTGTGTGCAGCCGTGCTCTGCATCCCCTGGCACAGAGTCCCAGCACCCTACTGGTGCTGATTTTTGCTTTAATGTCTCCTCCACAGCTCCTCTTAAAAATCAGTTTATGTCTCCTGCAAATTAAGCTACTGTTTCACTTATAAAGCGTTTCATTGCCCTGATAAGTGAAAGTGGGAAGCTGTCGCATCACTGAGGACGTGGCTGCAAACCCCAGCACAGCAGCTTGTTAATGTGAAATTAGAGAGGGCTCAGCAATATCTCAGCAGATTGCCTCTGCTGCTTCATAAGAGACACTGAGCTCCTCTGGGAGCCAGCTGTTGTGACAGGCCTGCTGAAGGGCTGACCAGCCATTCCTTGAGCAAGGAAGGGCCTGAGGGCTGTTCCATGTCCTTGGGGAAAGGAGGCAGTCCTTACCTTGCGCTAAGCCACAAGAGGAAAAGCAGAGGCTAAAACTCAAAGGAGAGATGTGTGAGCTTGTGCTGTGTCTGCCCCAGTGCTGGTTGTGCTTCCAGCCAGATGAGTCCCAGTCAGCCTGGTTCAGGGGACTGGGATACACTGGGGAGTCTCTGGGGCAGTAATCCCCTCTGGAGAATCACTTTCTGGGCACAGATGGGAGTGTTTATAGAGCTGTCTGAGCTTTCAGGCATTATCTTCAATCCCACCACCCCCAGTTTATCCAGACATGGGATTTTAGGAAGGCAGAGGTTCCTCCTGTTTGTTTTCCAAGTGCCATCATTGTTGGGCAATGCAAGATGGATTAAGATTTGCAGCCTTGCTGGAGGCCTGACTCCCTGCCAAGAGCTGTGTCTCCTACCTATTGCAGAAATGTGGGGTGTCCCTTGGCCATAGGGTTGTCCCCCATGCAGCTGGAGTGCTGGGGAAGGCTGGCTTGCTCCTTGGATTTTGTGTCCATCAATCTGTCTAATCCTCCTGCTGGTTTTTCTACAGTCTTCCAAATCGCTCTTTTGTCCCCAAACAATTCTGCTCTGCAAATGCCAAAGCAGGATCCCTGGGGCAACATCGCTGCTCCTCTGCCCTCCCATCAGGTGGTGGGAGGAAAAGGAGAAGAGGGGATTCAAATTAACTCTACTCATCCTCTCCACTCCTCCCGCTGCCCGATCCAGCCCCTCTCCTGTTGCCTTGGCATGGCTCAGGAGCAGGTAACATCACCTGTGCCAGGTGACCCTGCCGTCCTTCTCCCCAGGTGTGTGTGTGCCTCAGCCCAGCCGCCCCCGGGAGAGCCGGCATTGTGCCTTTTCCCATAGCTGGGAAACAAGAGTTTGTCCCCTTCTGCCTCCCCTTCTCTGATCTCCCCTCGGCTGCTTCCCGCTGCCTCCCGCCAGCCCCCTTCGCTCTCGCCCGGTTCCTCTGACCTGCTTTGACGTGTTGCATTTCACGGCCCCCGGTAACGGAGAGCCGATGGGAGATAAGAGGGGTGACCGTGTTCCCGGCCCCCGCTGTGCCGCAGGGAGCCAGCCAGCGGATGCTCTGCCCCCTCCACAAACCCAGCGATTTTGGGAAGTGCCCTGGACCCCTCCCCGGCAGCGGTGGAGCCCATCGGAGGGAGAAGGTGGGAGACAAGGGGGGTGGCAGTGCGGAGCAGCGCGTAAACAGCTTTAATTTCCCCAGCTGGGAGAGAGGAGCGAGGCTTAGCTCTGCCCTCCCCGTGTGTGAGCGGGAGGCACTACGTGCCGAGGGACCGTGTGGAGGTGCTGGAGGGTCCCCCGTGGCCGTGGGGCCCCCTGGAGCATCGCCAGCCCCCCCTTTGTGTGCGAGGCTGTGCCGGTTGGCTCCGTGTGCCGGGATGAATGTCAGCGGAGCGGGAGGCAGCGAGCGGGGATGCTGCAAGCAAATTACCCCCCCAAAAAGCGCGGGCGGGGACGGTGGCTCTGCGGGTCACAAGCAGCTGGCGGGGGTGGCCGCCCGGGTGGCCGTGGGGCTGTGGGGTTGTGCTCCGCGGGGCGCACCAGGCTGCTCAGGCATTTAATTCCGAGCGAGAGGCTGAACATGAGCCTAGTGGAAAAGGAAGGAAGGGAAGGAGGGAGGGAAACGGGGCTGGGGCTGGGGAAGGGTTTTCGGCAGTGGATGGCCATCCCTTGTGGTGAGCAGGCTGCTTGCAGGGGATAGATCTAAGCAGGGAGACAGCAATGAATGAGGGGTTGTTTATTTTTTAACATGGCATCCACACCGGAGGGATAAAAGGACATGCAGGTAGCTTGGGGCTTTGCCAGCTGAGTTAGCACCAGTTTTCCTTGTTGCCTCTCTTGGCGTGGCTGGGAGTCGCCGTCAGACACCTCTTCCCTGGATATGCTTCACTGACTTCATCTGGCTCTGCTCCGTGGGGCTGGAGCGAGGTTTGGGTGGTTTTTTTTCTGAAGCCCTTGTTTTTCCTCCGCCCAGCTGGCGTCAGGCACTGAGGATGCAGAGACAAGTGCTCCTGACTTGGGGAGGGCTGGCAGGAGGATTTCCCTTTGGGTTCGCAGTGTCCCTGTGTCTGCTGTCTGCTGTGGAAAGGCTTTGTACTGGAGCGTGGGGAGCAGAGCCTGCAGGTGATCTCTAACTGGATCAGTCTCGCTTGCTTTGAATGTCTGTCCCTCTCCTTGCACTCAGGTGTTCGGTGACAGGCTGAAAAATCATGGTAGGTAGGTGCTGCTGGAGGCTGAGGGTGCCTTCTGCTTTGGAAAACAGGGAGGGAGGAAACCTAGTGGACTCTGAATAGCCTCAAGAAGAGCAAGCGGGGATTCTTCTCAGGAGGAGCAGTCAAGGATCCTCTCCACCTGGTCGCCACACGCAGTAGGAACAGACCCTTTGGAAATTCATCTGAACAGCCGATTTCTTGGGGTTTCTCATCACCTCTAATCGAACAGCATCCCCTCCCTCATCCGAGGGCCACCACAGCCACCCTGGCCACTGCTCCAGAGAGCAGCTTCCTCCCCTGCCCAGCGTCACTTGCTGTGGGAGCTCACAGACCTGTGCCAGCACTCCCAAGGGATCCTTTCCAGCGGGCACTCTTCATTTTTCCCCCTCCTGCTTAACCAAGCTCTGCAGCGTCGCACTCAATACCTGTGGAGCCACCGGCCGCTCGGAGCTGCCACCTGCGGCTGCCTCAGGGGGCCAGGACTTGGTACCCTCCGAATCCAAGGGATCACTGTGGAGCCACTGCAGACTGTCCAAGGAATTCCTGGCTGAACTTCTCCTGCCTTGAGCCGTGTCTCTGTGGCCCCGCTCCCTCGCGGTGCCATGGGCTGACGGGGCACAGGGGTGTAGCATGCGCCAGGGCGCGGTGGGACACGGGGACACGGGCGGGTGCGTGCCCGGACGCCGCGGGAGCCATGGCTTCCTTCGGGAAGCTGACGGAGTACTTCAGCCTGAGGAAGTCGAGGCCGGAGCTGCGCTCCCGGCGCTGGGGCCGGCGGAGCGGGAGCTGTTGCTGTAGTGTCGTGGAGTGCAGGTACGGCGTGGCTGTGACCCCACTGTCCCGGGGCCTCCGTGTGTGCCCAGGGGCTGCGGGGTGGGAGGTGCAAGCCTTGGTGCTTTGCTTCCCGTTTGACCTCTCCTGGGGCTGCAGAGGGGGCTGGGAGCAAGCCAAGGGCTCTGGAAGCATCACCCTTTCCTGCCTGGGGCTCCCAAGTGGCTCGTTGCTGCAGGATGTCTCCAGCAGGCTCTGTGACCTGGCAACCCTGCCCAGGGCACGTCCCAGGTGTCTGTGTCACATCTCAGGTGTCTGCTGGGTGACCACGTGCAGCTGTCCCTGCCTCTGTCTGGTGCTCTCTGTGTCATGCTGCTGTGTCTCCACGTTAGAAGAGTGAGGTTATTGCACCAAAATCACCCTTCCCTCCCTCTGCCCTATGCAAAATCCTCAGCTGCACCTTCTCGGGTGAAGTTGAACCTGTGTGTATGAGGTGCTGGCTGAGCCTCCTGGCATATAGGAGGGGTGGGGAGGGTCTGAGTTGTGCTCAGGGACAGGGTACAGTGTCGAGGGGAGCTCAGACGGACACATGGATCACTGTCAGCTTGTTTGGTGTGTGGATTGAGGAGGGGATCACACTGGGGATGGGGAGCAGTGGGCTGACTGGAAATCCCCTGGGATCGTGCTGCCGCTGGAGTGCTCAGGGCCATTGTGTGTGGGGGGTGCACACGTCCTTGTTTTGCATGTAAACGCAGTTACTGCAATTAAGAAAATTGCTCTGTGCCTAGTTGGCTTCTCCTTGGGTGTTACAAGCAGCCTGTAGGACACAACTATCACTTGGTGCTGCTCTGGGCTTTTCCCCCTCCGTGTGGGCTCAGCCTGAGCAGTGTGTGTCCCCAAACCCTCCTGCTGACCTGCACAGGGTGCTTCTGGAGGGTTGTGGGTCTATGTAGAGACACACAGGGCGAAAAATAGCACCAAGGAATCCATTCACCTTCTTCCCTGGTTGTTAAGTGCCTTATACTCTGGAAAGGTTATTAAAGTATCTACAGAATAAAAAGAAGTTGGGGCCCCTCCTGCTGCTGTCCGTGCTGCTGCTGAGACAGTGGGACGTGCTGAGGCATTGCTGTCTGCCCTCTTCCCTCGGAGCTGAAGGAGCGTCGCCTCTTCCCCGCTCACGCGTTTCTCCGGAAACGCAGAAACATTCGGGGCTGAGCCAGGAGCTTTGTTCTGCTCCTTTTTGCCTTTGTGGACAGAAACCCTGGTTTGAAACCCTGGTTTCTGTCCTGAGGTTTTTGCTGTGCTGGTGCCGAGCTGGTGTGAGGAAGGTGAGTTCTCTGGGTGCAACCGAGCAGGGCAAGTCCCGGGGGTTTGCTGGTGTGCAGCCGAGCATGTGCCACATCTCTGGCCCGAGGGAGATGAGGAGATGTTCCCAGGGCTTCACAGCCTGTCAGTCCCCCATGCACAGGGTGCTACAGTCCTGGACCTTGGATTCTGGGGAGAGTTGGGTGGTTTCCTACATAATGAGAGATGTCGTGGTGCTTTCTGAACTCTGAGATGTGAGCTAAAAAGTGGCTTTGCTGGCATGTAGCTCATGTACCAAATTTTCCATGGGGATGTACTGGCTATGGATGTGAGCAGCCTTCTAGTGGAAGGTCTCAGGTGCATGGTGTGACTCTTGTGGATGGTCCTGAGCAGGGCCAGGGGTTAGACTCGATGATCCTTGTGGGTCCCTTCCAACTCGGCTGATTCTGTGATTCCACGTTCCTGCCTGTCAGGAAGGTGGAACGAGATGGGCTTTAAGGTCCCTTCCAACCCAAACCATCGGTGTCTGAGTTCTCCCCTCACGCAGGAATGTGGCTCACTGTGCACCAGCCGTGCCCTGTGTGGGGCTGGAGGAGGAGCTCCCCCCAGCCGACGTTTCTCCCCGTTCCTCGGTGCTCTGGTGCAGCCAACCTCGAGCTGCAGCCCTGTTTTGTCTCCTGGGCTGTGCAGGTGCTCCAGGGCAGTTCCTCCAGGCTGGATCTGAGTGTGTGGACAGTGTTCCTGGTGTCCCCGCCTCCCCCAGGGACAGGGCTCGAGTGCCCCTATGGATACCAAGCCCATTCCCTTGATTGCTCACGGTTGATTATGGAAGTAAAAAGAAGTGTTGACTGAAGTGTGGGATGATTTGAAATCACTGTCACTTTTCACCCCAGCTATTTGAGCTTCTGCTTGGTTTTTCCCCCCCAAAATGTCTTACATTGAGAAGCCCCAGGAAATCTTCACAGCTGTGATCCAAAAGCCAACACAAGGCAGCTGCTGCCATGGCTGACCCTGTCCTTGCTCTACATGGTGCTTTTTCCAGCTCTGTTGAGCAACTTTCTGCTTTTATTTCATTTCTTCACTCCAATGTGGGCAAATCAAGCATGGAAATAAAATGCTCAGCTCCCATATTTCCAAGTGCATGGATGCACCAGAGATCCTGCACCCCAGGCTCAGCAGGGTGATGTCCAACAGCCCTGACTGCAGCCCTGCCCTGGTCTTGCTCGGGGTAGCCGGGCTCCCACTGCCCTTCCCAAAGCTGTGTGATCCCCTGGGACCACAGGGAACAGACGTAGGACGGTGCTCAGTGGAGAGGATGCACTGACTGGAGTTATTAAATTCTAAATATAGTGGTCCCACGCATTCTCATAGGACCTAACAGGAATCAGCAGGTGTGCAGTTATGGTTTTAAATAATGCTGCATTTTCGAACGACGCCTCCGGATAAAGCAATGCGAACGAGGTGGGGTGAGTAAGTCTGCTGGGCTGGACAGTTTGTGGATAGAGGAGGAGCCCAGCAAAAGCATCACCTCATCCAGGTGCTTTTGGGCATTCATGCTGCCTTCGATGTTCCCTCCTGCTCTGCCACCACCTGTGGCACAGAGCTGTGCTGGGATTTGTGTTCTCTCAGCTGGAGGCTTCTCCAGCCCGAGCCATGCCCACTGTGCCTGGCAGGAGGGCAAATGCTCCACTCTGGAGCTGTGGCACAGCAGCCTGGTGTTGTTAAATCAACAGGACAGTTGGTCCCAGGGCTGGGAGGCCCCAGGGTGACAAGGTGTGACAGTCCCTGGGGCAGGGACTGGCAAGCCGAGCCAAGCCCAGGAGAACAGGTGATTTATTTGCAGCAACTTTTCTCCATCCAGCAGGAGCGGTGATGGATGAACCAAAAAGTGCATCTGACGGGCTCCGGAGCTGCACTGCTCCATGTGGGATGAGGGCCTGGAGCATCGCAGGGATAGGGGATAAGGGGATTTCTCTGCAGGTGCCTGTGGGGGAACCACAGGGGGGCTGAGGGGCCTGCTGAGGTTTGGGGGGTTGTTCTTTGTGTTACCTCACTGTGCCAGCCCCGAGGTGCTCATGCCCAGCTGTGTGTTGGTAGGAAGGGCAGAGAGGATCTGCTCTGGCATGGAGGAGAAATGAAAGGAAAAGGCAGGTTATATGAAATAGCTCTTCTCTTATTAAAGTATTTATAAGCTGAAAGGTCTGGACAATTGATTTTGGGTTCCTGCAGCTTTTGAAAGTGGATCAGAACATCATGGAAAGCTGTTGTGTTGTAACTGAGCTGAGAAAATGGCTCTGCTCTGCTCTGAGTGTGCCAGGGAGGCTCCAGGGCAAGCTGAAATTCTCGGGAGCGGGCTGGCACCTTCCCAGGCTGCTGTTTTCAGCCAGGGAGCTGGGCTGGCAGAGCCCTGGGCTGGGATCCTGGGTGCCTGCAGTGATTCTGGGAGGACGAGGGTCTGCTGTCATCTGACAGAGCTCACGGGTTTAGGAGAATTTCTCAAGGACACCCTTGGAATTGGTCTCAGCAGGATGCAGGGGGGGCAAGCAGAACTCCCTGAGAATGCCAGTCCTATCACCCAAGTGGTGACCTGCAACAGTAACCAATTAATTAAAAAAAAATCCCAATTAAAAATCATTATAAAATCATAACTTCTGTCCAGGGGTGGGTTTTGAAAGGCATTTTCTCCTCTAGGTGGGAACTCAGGGGCTGATTCAGTGGCTTCCTCTGTTGGCCCAGGACTGTTCTGGGATAGATCCACTCACCTGGCTCCAGGAGGTCGATGCCTGTTCCCTCTTTGAGACCTGCCAAAGGTCTCCCTCCCCTCCTCTGTGCTTCCCAGAGCCCCACAGAGGGGCTTTGATGTGCTCCCTTTGGGATCACTGCCTAGTTAGGGAAAAGGAGGTCTTTGGGATGGAGGAAGAGGAGGAAGAGACTTGTGCCTGGGTTTGGATCCTGCATCCTTCTCCTGGGGGAGACCTTCAGCCTTGGAAGCAGCAGAGCTGATGAGCCCTGAAAACTTGGGGGGTAAAGATTTTGTGTCCTCAGTGGGCTCCAGGAGACGAGTTTTTCCCTGTCTTGGGGTGAGCTTGGTGAAACCCAGGGAAGCTCAGCTTGGGAAACAAGGATGAGAGGGGGTTGGCTCGTGGTGAGCAGGGAGCAGGCAGGCAAGGTGGAACCTTTAGGGTTCCACTGTCTGTTTTCTCAGCACCTGACTTGGAAGTTGGTGTTAATTAACAATGAATTAAATTATGTAAGAATTATATTACATAAAAATTTCAACTTGCCCGGCCTGATTTTGTCCATGTCATTTGATAATGTCCAGCTGAAGGAACAGTGCTCCAGGTGATGCTCCAGCTTTGCACTCACAGAGGGCAGAGGTGGGTCTGTGTGTCCCTGTTGCTGTCAGGGTTGGAGCCTCTCCAAGGAGCTGCTCTTTATAGTGGGGAGCTGTTACCTGCCCTCCCCTGGGGATGTTTTCCACACTGAGATCCTGATCCATGTTTCTTACTGTGTAGTTTGATGGGCTTTGAGGTGGAGAGGGGTAGTGGGGGATGTTTTCCTGGCAGGATTGTGTTTAGTTGTTTTTGGGTGCTTAAAAATATCTCCTCAGCTCTGGCAGCGCTGATGGGGGAGAGAGGAACTGGCAAGTTTTGGGGCTGAAAAAGTGCACGGAAGGAATAGTTCCTGTGTTAGCTGCACACAGCATGAGACAGGCAAAGGTGGCAGGTAGAGATGCTCAAAGGGGCTTCTCTGAGGGGCTCTGAGAGTCTCTCCTACATGGTTGAGAGTTTGCCTGACTTTTCCCACTTATTTTTTGACACATTTTGAACAAAACCTTTCTGCTCCCAAATGACACATCCGTATGGAAAGATACCTGCATTTTAAAGGAGAAAACAAGTAAGGAACTTGGAAGTGTTTTGGGTTAAGTGAGAAGTTTCCACCTGAAATTAGTCAATAAGATGTTTTCAGCACTTGTATTCCAAACTGCCTGCTGAGGTGCCAGCAGGAAAGCCTGTGTGGGTGCATGGACTCACATTTTTTGCTGTAACAGATCATTGTAACCTGTTAAAAAAATCGATGTCCATTGCTACTGCATGGAAGTGGTCTGTGCTGGTGCTGGAAATAGATCCTAAATCCAGTGCTAGTGACTCAGTCCATGGCCTGCTTCACTGAGGTGCTGACCACCCATTAATCCTGTTAACTGCAACAGACAGTGAACACTCAGCATCTTCACAGCTTGGCTGGGCAAGAACATGAGAAAGAGCTTTAGGAGCTGAAATCTTCAGCCTTGTTCAGCTGGAGATGCTCTGGGTCAGGGTCTCAGGGGGATGGAGGGCCTTGGGCTGCACAGCTGGATGTGGGGTGTCCTCAGGGGCAGCTCGTGTGCTCCTGGGTGAGGCTTGTTTGAAATGATGCTCCAAAGTTAGGAGCCCCTCTGCTCTGGAGCCAGGCTGGGAGAGCTGAGGGTGTCCAACCTGGAGAAGAGAAGGCTCCAGGGAGACCTTGGAGTCCCTTCCAGTGCTTGAAGGGGGGTTATAAAAAGAAGGAAAGTGACTTTTTACACAGGCAGGCAGTGACAGGACAAGGGAAAATGGTTTTAAACTAAAGGAGGGGAGATTTAGATTAGATGTTAGGAAGAAATCCTTCCCTGTGAGGGTGGTGAGGCCCTGGCACAGGTTGCCCAGAGAGGCTGTGGCTGCTCCATCCCTGGAAGTGTCCAAGGCCAGGTTGGACGGGGCTTGGAGCAACCTGGGCTAGTGGAAGGTGTCCCTGCCCATGGCAGGGGGTGGAATTAGATGAGCTTTAAGGTCCCTTCCAATGCAAACCATTCCTGGCTCTGCTCTGTCCCACCTGCCCTGGTGTCCCGGCGCTGAGTGTTTGTGCCTGTTGGAGTCACTGGTGACTTTCAGCTCTTGAATTTCACATCTGCCCCCTTCACCCTCTGAGCTAGTGGTCCATGATGAGCTGCAGGACCAAGCCCTCGTCCCCTCTGCTCTGTGCCAGCCTTTCCCCAGGCTGTGTGTGCCACATCCCCAGTGTCTCACAGCCGTGACAAGCTGTCAGACGTGAGTGGCTCTGTTTTGTGAGCAGAGTGGCAGTGCCACGGGAGGAAATGACATTTAGCTTTGTTTCTTGATTGAGCTGCCTGGGTTCTGTATATTAAAACTAAAGAGGCTTTTTAGCTTTGTTCTCCCTCGTTGTTTGCAGCGCCAGGGCTGGGAACTGTCAAGAAGGGGCTTGGGAAGCAGCACGGAGAAGAAATCCATCTCTCCATCAAACCTATCCTTGCATGGGGCCTCTCCACCAAACCTTGACTTGTCCTGGTTTTCTGTGGAGGTTTCTGTGCGCTGGGGGACATCTGGGTGCATTCCCAGTTCCAGCACCTAGTAACCTGCTGGTCTCAGTTCTGCAGAGCTCCCAGTGCTGCAGTGGGATGCTGGCTCCACACCCTCAGGGCAGGGGAAGCGATGTGCACAGAGCCAGGTGTGCTTGGGCCTTTTGATGTTCCTCAAAAACCTGCTCCCATGGCTGAGTGTTTAATATCTGTCCCATGAAAGTGCTTGCATTTCTGGGGCTTGGAGCTGGCTGTGAAAAATTTCTGGATCTGACAGACTGGGAAAGCACATCCGAGCTCTCCGTGTCATCTTTTGGGGCCATGTTGCATCTAAAGTCAAGGGGTGTGGTTTGTACCCAGTATTGTCCTTTTCTGCCTGGCTTTGGCCTCTTTTGAAAGTCAGTTTTTGGGCTGGGAGTTGAGGTTGGGGGCTGCCTAATTTCTGCTCAAGCTGCAGCTAATCTTTGCCTGGATTAGGCAGAAAAAGATGAACGGTCATCCCTTATTTTTGAATGGTACTTGGATGGGGTAGTGGGAGGAAGGGTAAATGATACTGGCATTAAGGGGAATTACATAGGTGGTGTGACTGCAGGAGACGTTTCCTTCAGCAGAAAGCCTTGGCCTGTGAGTCACAGTTGCTCGAAAGACTGTTTGATTCCTGATTCCCCCTCTGTTTTGGCTCTGAGTCACAGCTGGGTGGGGGCGCAGGTAGGAAACAGAAGCACCAGCAACCAACCCCAGTGGGATTTGCGCACGGAGGGGGGAAGGAAGTGACTCCAGACAGCGGATGGGAATGTTAACAGCTTCTAATAAAAGTGGTGGCTGGCAAGGGGAAGGTTTTTGAATGGGGGTTGTCCCTGTGTGCCCTTCTCTGCCTGCTCCTGCCTGTGCAGGGCATTCCCGGGTGTGTGGGGACACTGGGAGGTCCCCAAGGTATGTGGGGACATTGGGCAACCTCTGGGGTGTGTGGGCACACTGGGCAGCTCCCAGGGTGGTTGGGACACTGGGTTGTCTCCAGGGTGTGTGAGGACACTGGGTGGTCCCTGAAATGTCTGGGGACACTGTGCAGTCCTGGGGGGACACTAGGCAGTCACATGTGTGGGGCTGAACTGGCTCAGGCAGAGCTGGGGAGGAAGGGGAGAGGGGCTATATTGACAAAAAAGACTCTCTCTAGACCAAGGAAGAAGCATTTCAAAAAGGAAATCAAAAAAAGGACAGTGCTGCTGGGAATATTTCAGATGGAAAAACTAGAATACTTCATTTAATAATTAAAAAGGTTTTTTTCCACAAAAATTTTTGTTTTCTCCTCGGGGAATACTTGGCAATTATACAAATTAATGCAAAATATTTTTAGTTTGCATTTTTTTGGTGGGAGAGAATGCAGGAGGGAATAAGCAGATCCTTCTGGTTCATTGGCTATAACAGGCACTTTGGCGTGAGGGGAGCAGAGCAGAGCCCCAACCCTCATCCCCCACCTGAGGCAGCCCCTGGTATGGGTACCTGCCTGGAGCACCCATGTGCTTCCACAGATGTCTGGAAACCACTGGAGCTGGCATTTGTACCTGCTGGCTGCTCCTGGCCCTGCTGCCTGCCCTGTGTGCAGAATTTGTGTGACTGTCTCTGTTACATCCATTTTTCAGCTGCAAATCCATGTTTGTGGAAAAGCTGGAAAGCTTCAGTGCATTTTTATGTTGCTTGAAACAACAAATGGATAAAATTTATCACAGAATCACAGCCTGGTTTGGGTTGGAAGGGACCTTAAAGCTCATCTCATTCCACCCCCTGCCATGGGCAGGGACACCTTCCGCTGTCCCAGGTTGCTCCAAACCCCATCCAACCTGGCCTTGAACACTTCCAGGGATGGGGCAGCCACAACCTCTTCACTGGGAGAGGGAGATCTTATGCTGGCTGAGGATTTTAGGGGCTGTTTTTCCACCAGCAGGGAGGTGCATCCTGCAGCAGGGCTGTGCTTCCCCTGTGCTTCCCCTGTCCCTGCCTTCCTCTGCGGGAGCTGAGCTGACACTGCTCGCAGAAGTGGCTGAATCCCCATCCCTGGAGTGTTCAAAAGCTGTGTGGTTGCAGCCCTTGAGGATGTGGTTTAGTGGTGAACACGGTGGTGGTGCTGGTTGATGGTTGGATTTGATGATCTTATAGGTCTTCTTCCACCTTAATGATCCTGTGATTCTGCAGACAGCCTGGCAGCTGGAGCTGTGCCCAAGCCCTTGCTTGGAAATGAAATGTTTTTGGGCTTTGCTTCCTTGCATCCCATGGCTGGACCTCCAGCCCTGGGAATTGGTTCCTTGCCCTCAGTGCTGAAGTTCAGTGAGGGGCTGGCTGGGACCAGACCTGAGTCTGCCCTCGAGGAAACCCATCCCCAAGTGCTCCTGCCTGGCCCCTGTGGCTGTCACGGGCAGGGCTGGACTTCCTCTGTGCTGTTTTGGGCCTCTTTGCTCCTGTTCTTTCCCTCACAAGACAGATAAAATCCATTAACCTGGCTACGAGCAGCTGTTGGAGGGGTCCTTGCTGGAGCTCTGCTCCCAGCTCCTCCCAGCTCCCATTAGTCCTGCACTGAAAGCCATTTTTTAAAGGATTTTACTGTACTGTGTTGGGAGCATAAAAATGTGTCTTGTTGAATGGGCTTGTCCCTCTGACCCTGGCGGTGACCTCCCTCTTGTGCTTCAGATGAAAATGAAAACCAGCCCAGGGTTCTGGATGAAAGGTGGTGCCCAGGAGGGTTTAAAACAACAACATGCCTATGATTATAAATCTGTTTTTTGACCAAAACATATGGAATAATTATTTTTGCCAGGGGTTAGTAGTCAGAGACGGATCAGTTCTGCCACTGTTTGCCTCCAGTGCTGGAAAACTTGGTCACGCTGCAGAAATGATGGGATTTAAAGCAAACTGAGCTGCTCCGACAGCTGTCTGGAGTGTCTCTGTGCTGGAGCACGTCGAGTTCAGGCCTGAAGCCTCTGCCCCGTGGTTGTCAGGAGCAGCAGCGTTCTTTCCAAGATGATCTCAGCGGCTTTTTGTCTCCTCTGTCGTGTGACTTGGATTTTGAAGCACCAGGGGAGACCAGCCCCGTGTCATGGGACTGGGAACGGGACCAGGAGCTGGGGGGCAGCAGTGCAGGGGCATCACAGCTCCAGTGCTGGAGGTGGCTGCAGTGCTGACCCCTTCACATCCTCCCTGAAAGGTGTTTGCAGGTATGAAGGAGGCAGTCTTGTATTTATTTGTACATTAGCCAGCCTTTTAAACTGGAGCTGGGATGTTTGTCATCCATGTCACTTGTGCTTCATTAGCTTTTGTCCCCAAAATTTCTCAAGGTAGACAGGAGGTGCATAAACCCCAGAAAAGAAAAGCCAGGAGCCAGGGCACGACGTCTGTGGTTGTGTCCTGTGAGCCTGGGGAGAGGGAGGTGACTGCTGTGCCCCAGCCTTGGCAGGTCATAGAACCCCTTCTCCTCTCTGCTCTCCCTCCCTTTCACTCCCATCAGTGTGTGGTTACTGGTGAGGTGGCACTGGGCACTCTGTCCTTTACAGCAAGGAGCTGTGTTCCTGCATTGCTTTGCTCTGGGCCACTGTCTCTGCCCTGAGTCAGTGTGTCAATCCTGCAGTGGCTGTGTCCCAACCACGGCCCAGCCACGCTTTGCTGTCCCTCTCCCGCCTCAGGGCTGGCCACATTTCCAAGTCACTGGTGTGTCCCTGGGGGTTGAATCCTGCTCATGAGCTGACTTTCAGTGTGCAAGACCTTTGGCTTGTGAGCTTCTTTATGCATCTCAAACACCCTCCTTCCTAAGGTGGGGAGTGCAGCCTCAGCGCTCTTCCTTCCGCAGAGTGTGTTGTGTTCCCTGCAGAGCACCCTGGATGCCTTTGGCCATCCTCTCTGCATCACCTGGATGGCAGAGCCTGGCTACGAGCACAGGGATGCTGGGACACTCCCCACGCTGGTCCTGAGGATGCAGGTCACGCTCTGGAGCTGCCGGGAGGGAGGATGCTCGTCTGCTTCTCCGCCGTGCCGGGACTCAGTGTGTTCACCTTCGTCTGCCCTCCCTGCCCATTTGTCAGAGGGAACTCTGCGAGCAGGACAGATGTTCACACTCCATGGATGTGCCTGCTTCTTTCCCTGCACTGGGGACTTTCTGCCTTTGGACTTTTTGCTGTGGAGGTGCAGCTCCAGCTGGGCTGGAGCCCCCCCCGAAAGCCCCCCCCCCGAGAGCCCGGTCCCTGCTTCACCCCTGAATGGTGTGTGAGCAGTGCAGCAGGTGGGCAGGGGGGAGCACAGGGCTCCCCTCACCTGTGGGATGGGGAAGGGATGGTCTGGTGGTACCACAGGGATAGAGCATGACAGAGAGGGCAGGGTGAGCCCGGTGAGGGCCCCCAGGGACCCAGGGAGTGCTTCTGGGTTGGGGAGTGGGCAGAGCTCCCTGCTGGCTGGGGGTATGGTTCACTGCCTGCAGCAGAGCTGGAAAAACACGTTCTTTTAACAAAGAAACCAACATCCTTTGAATGAATGAACAGCAGTGTCTGACCCCACCATATTTCCTTATCCCTCTTTAACAACTGGATTTCAGTGACTGGTGGAATGGAGGCGTCGCTGTGAAACACAGCCACGGTGCCTGGTCTGGGCCTGCTGATGTGCAGTTTGTTCTTTTCATCCCTGGGGGTGGCTTTGCCTGTTGCCCAGCTTGGACTCTGGAGTGGTGTCAGTGGTGCTGGGTGTGAGCAGCAGTAGCAGGTCTTTCTTTACCTGGTGGGTGAGAGGCTGTTGCCCACTTGAGTGTTCGGTGCTCTTCAGGGCAGCTTCAGCCACAAAAAGGACTCTTGGCCCTTTCCTGGGAAATTTGGAACTTGTGCCCAGCCCAGCAGGGTGGTACTGGGAGCAGGGCTGGGCCTCGGGGCACAGCAGCTCATAGCAGTCAGTGGTGCCGAATCCTTCTCCAAGTAGCCCTGGAACATTTTGCTGAGGCTGCCCTCAGCACATGGGGTGTGTGTCCTCCTCTCCTGCACCTCCCCCAGCCCCTGGAGCCTGGCCCATCCCTCTGAGTCAAAGCACATTTGCAGGGACAGGAGCAATTATTCCCTGGATGCCGGTGGTGGTGTTTTGTTCGGTGCTCCAGCTGGAGAGATGCTCTGCAAGCCAGAGAGGTGGCAGGAGAAGAAGCTTTTGCAAACCAGCTGGTGGAAATCATGGTATTTACCAGCTCGCAGCTGAGCCTGGGAAGGTATTTTTATAGCTTCACATGGCTGGTTTTTTTCTTTTCTGAACTTGCATGCTGAATGCTGTTTTGGGTTTTGTTTTGCTTTGAAACTGTCTCCCAGCCAGATGAAAGATGCTCTGTTTCAGCTCTCGTCCTCCACTCCTCACACATACACTGGGCAGCCAGAAAGGAAGGTTTTCTGTTTGGGTGTTTTTCGAATGCAAAGGAAAGATGTCTCAGTGATTTTCTTTGGATTTGCAACCCACGAGGTCAATCCACTGGAAACAGTGCCAGTGACTCACGGGTTTGCTCACAGCTCACAAGGTTTGCAGAGCAAACTGGTGATTTGGACAGGTGAGGATGCCCTCTGAAGGCTCCACTCTTCTGAAATCCTTGGCCTTTGGTTTCCAAGGCTACTCTGTGTCTTACCCAGTTGATCTCTTCCTCTCAGACTCCTTCTCTAGGCTTCTGCACTGCTGTGTGACCCCCTTAAACTTAATTCCCTGCCCTCCCTGGGGTCTTGCCACTGCTTTGGGTGCTGGACCACACTGAACCCCATCCCAGAGGCACTGTCACTGCTGCCTTGTGCTTCTGTCCAAGAAAAGCTTCTGAGACACCTTCAGCCTCCTCTGCTTCCCTTCTGCTCCCGCTGCTGCCTTTTCCTGTGGAGCCCCTCTGCAGAAACCAGCTGCAGGCAGATGTTGGCTTGTCTGGTGGGGATGGAGGAGCTCCTGGCTCAAATCCCTGCTAACCCCAGGGCTCACAGCCCCCTCGAGGCACAGCCCACACTGCTGAGCACCATGCACTCCTGGGCTGTCAGAGGCTCAGCTGTGCCTTGCTTTGGGCTCTGGGAGCTGGGCTGGCCTGGTTCCAGCCCAGGCTGGTGGGGTGTCCTAGCTGCTTCCTGTGGGAGCAGGTTCTGCCTCCCCCGGGCATGGAAAGTGTAGGGAAGTACCCTAGGGATGGCAGTACAAGATGATCCCTGTGCCATGGAGCTGAGCACTGCAGGAAACCTCATGGAATCACAGCATGGTTTGGGTGGGAAGGTGTGATGACCCATCCTGAAGGGGGTCGTTCCCCCAAAAGGTGGGTTGTTGCAAAAGGGACCTTAAAGTCCCATCTCGTTCCAACCCTCTGCCATGGGCAGGGACACCTTCCATCAGCCCAGGTGAATCCAAGCCCCGTCCAACCTGGCCTTGGACACTTCAGGGATGGGGCAGCCACAGCTTCTCTGGGCAACCTGTGCCAGGGCCTCACAGGGAAGAATTTCTTCTCAACATCCCATCTAACCCTGCCCTCTGGCAGTGGGAAGCCATTCCCCCTTGTCCTGTGACTCCATCCCTTGTCCCAAGTCCCTCTCCAGCTCTCCTGGAGCCCCTTTAGGCCCTGGAAGGGGCTCTCAGGTCTCCCTGGAGCCTTCTCTTCTCCAGGTGAACCCCCCCAGCTGTCCCAGCCTGGCTCCAGAGCAGAGGGGCTCCAGCCCTTGGACCACCTTCCTGGCCTCCTCTGGACTCATTCCAGCAGCTCCACATTTGTCTTGTGCTGAGGACCCCATATCTGGATGCAGCACTCCTCCTGCCCTGGCTCTTTAGCATTCTTGTTGGCCTTTTAGGACTGTGAGCACTTTGGGACCTGTTTTCCCTGTCACCTGATGCCTGCTGGGGTCTCCACAGGCTGTTTCAAGGAATGGACGGGGGTGTTTTGTTCATTTTTTTTCCATCTTGCAGCGATTTGTTTTAGTAAGAGGCCGTGGGCTATACTGGAGGTGCTCACCTTCTTCCTCCTAATTCCAGAGGGGGCTGTGGTGGGTAATGGCTCCTCCTGGCTTGTAGCATCTCCTGTTTCTCTGAATCCAGCTGGAACCCTTGCTGAGTTTTTAAGGTCGGGTTGCTAAGTTACACCTCCTTGGAGGAGCGGGCTGAGCAGCGTGTTACAGGCAGGAGAAGATCTGGGAGCAGTGTCCCTCTGCAATAACCAGGCTCTCCTGGCCCCTCTGTCTGCCATCCTCCCTCAGCCCAGGCTCACCACATTCAGCTGTTCTACCCCAAAGCTTCAGCTTCAGCTTTATCAGCTTCCTTCTCTCAACAGATTTAGTGAACTGAGGGTGTAGAGGAGCCCTCCCCAGTTACCTGTGGGATGCCGTGTGGTGCTGCAGGAGGAGGAGCAGCACTTTGGCTTCTCTGTCTATATATTTTTTTTAATTCTTATTTGCCACGGGGGGCTGTGAGATCTTTGGGACATGTGTTGTCCCCCTCGGAGCTTGGAAGTGGCCTCTCGTGTCCCTCACGTGTCAAGGCTGTCACCAAGCCACAGCTCTGGAGAACGCAGGCAAGGTCTAGGGTAGCTGCTGCCCTGCTCCTATTCCCCTCTTTCTCTTTAGCCTTCCACTCCAGATTGCCCTCCCCTTCTCCTTCCCATTTTCCACGAATAGCCCTCCTCTGGGAAGGCTAGGAGGAGCTGGATTTGGGCAGTGGGTGCTTGAGTTTGTCTGAGAGCTGCTGGGACTGGGTGCTGTGGCAGAGTGAAGGCTTCCCTCTTCCCAGGAATGGGACATCTCTGGAGGGTCACCATCCTTGGGCATTTCCAGGAGATGTGCAGAATGTTTTCTTGCTCAGTTCCCAGGAAAATCATGTAAATCGGGGAGGCTTATTGGGGTCCTTTTTGGATTGTGAGAATAGTGGATTTAGGATTCTCTTCCCCTCCTGCTGCTCTCTCTGTTGTGCTGCTGGATTTCTTCTGGGGCTGGTGTTGTGACTCCTCCATGCTTCCCAGGCAAGCTGCAGACTGCATGGATTGGGCTGGGAAGTGCCCTCCAGAGAGCAGCTTCTCCCACACAGAAACAAGCTGGGAGTGTGTGCAGTTTGCTTCAGCTTGCAGGAGACATGCAGGATCTGACTTTCCCCGGTTTAACTTGCATTAACCTTTTCTCTATCCTTCCCTTTATCTCAGCCTTTCCCCTCTCTTTCCACGGGGATGGAGAAGCCACCCTGCCAGGACATCCCAGCAGGGAAGGCACTGGACACAGCACAGCTTCGGAGATCTGTTCTGCCTATTTTCTTTCCACTTTTTTTTGTCCTAGTGACTCTTTGTGTCAGCCTGTGTGCTCTCAGCAGAGCCTGGGGAAGCAGTGCCTGCTGCCTAGTTAGCAAAAGGAGATCTTTAGGATGGGGGAAGAGGCAGGTGAGATGTGTGCCTGGGTTTGGATCCTTCATCCTTCTCCTGGGGAGACCTGCAACCTTGGAGGCAGCAGAGCTGATGAGCCCTGAAAACTTGGGGGTAAAGATTCTACATCCTCAGAGGACTCCAGGAGAGGAGCTTTTCCCTGGCTTGAGGTGACCTGTGGCTGTCCCTAGGGCTGGTGACAGGGACCTGGCCCCAGTGATGGTCCCACATTTCCCCTTCTGGCTGTGGACTGGGAAGTGATGGAGCTGTCACTGGGCTCCTGCCTGAGCTCTTACGTGCAGCCAGAAGGATTTTTCCACCCTTGTCATGACTTGATTATGTGCTCTCCTTCCTACCCAAATGCTCAACAGCAGCTAAATATAGGCTGCAGCAGTGTTGATTGTGGCTTTTCTAATCGAGCTTTACACTCCAACAGGGATCTCTACTAATGGGATGTGGCATCCTTGAGAGCACCCAGCTGAGGAGCCTGCTTGAGAAGCAGATGTAGACACAATGTGACTTCCCAGTGGGATCAGGTCCTGCTGACAGTTGCTTTTGGAGCTGTGCACAGAATCCTGGTTTTGGCTGGAATAGAGTTAATTTTCTTCCCAGAAGCTGGTCCAGGGCTCTGGTTGGGATTTAGGATGAGAACAATGTTGGTGACACACTGATGGTTTGGTTGTTGCTGAGCAGTGCTCTCCCTAAGTCAAGGATTTTCCATTTCCCATGCTCTGCCAGCGAGGAGGTGACAGGAACTGGGAGGGATCATGACCAGGACAGCTGATCCAAACTGGCCAGAGGGATATTCCAGACCATGGAACGTCATGCCCAGTAATGGAAACTGGGGAAGTTGGCTGGGGGACCAGTTGGGCTTTTTGTGTGGTGAGAGACTGTACTGGGCACCACTTGTCTGTCTGGGATTTTAATCCTCTCACTCTTTTCTTATCTCCATTTTCATTACAGTTATTATTATAATAATTAAATTTTACTGTATTTCAGTTATTAGACTGTTCTTATCTCAAGCCATGGGGTTTACCTTTTTTCTGATTCTCCTCCCCATCCCACTGGGAAGGTTGGGATGAGCGAGAGGCTGCGTGGAACAGGGGTTCAGTCACAACACACAGGATGGTAGATTCACAAAGCCAGAGTGTGCTTGGGAATTCGAGTTCAGATTTCAGATCTAAACAGCTTTCTAGTTGTTTTGCTTTTTCTGATAAAATAAATCACTCCCTGCAGATATACAACTTAAAATCGCTCCTCTAACAGAGTGAATTCTTCTGTTTTCCCCACTGTGTGACTCGTGTGAGTGGCCCTGTGGGCACAAAAGGATGGAGCACTAAAATGTTCATGAGGTTCTGCAGGTGATGGAGCTGTACACAGGTATCCTGGGATTTGCATGCAAGAAGAAAGGAATGTTTTGAACTCATTTATGCAGCACAGCGACATGTTAAGCTCCATCCCCGTTGCCTTGTGCCAGTGAAATGTGTTACAATGAGAGGTACAAATGTTCTGCTGGAATAGAAACGGCTCAGGATGCTAATTCTGGCTTTGTATCTCCTGGTGCAGCTTGTTTCCATGCTGATTCCCAGTGAAATGTGGTGCTTGGGGTGGGCAGGATGGTGCTGAGCACCTGGCACAGCTGTGGAAGTGCCTCTCCAGGACTGGGGCAATACTGTCCCTGTCCCATTCCCAGAGCACTCTGTGCAGCTTCAGCTGGGAATTAAGAGAGAATGTGACTGATGTATTTTACCAAAATTCTGATCCTAACGCTCAAATGTGCTCCCCATCCCTGCTCGGGGGACACACACTCGGGGCTGGCAGTGGCTGCTGTGGCTGCTGGTGGCTCAGCCCCAGTGATGTCCCTGAGGTGTTAGTGGGACCATCCCGTGGGAAATGGCTGCATGGCACCACTCCCACGTCACTGCTCACCTCTGGGTGACATCAGACACCAACACACTTGGGAGCTGCTGCCACATCTGTAACAGGAGGGAAAACCAACCGGGATCAACGTGGCGGGGACAGGCGGCACTGAGGGTCAGGAGCTCTGGCACCACAGACTCTGCCTGCCTGACCTGCAGGACTGGAGAGTGAACTAGGATGAAATTTAGTGCTGGAACATGCAGGGAGAGAGAGCGACTGCCCTGCAGTCTGCACTGGGAGCTCAGCTCTGCATGATCACAAGGCTAAAGCCAGGCTGGGGGAGCTGGGGCTGCTCACCTGGAGAAGAGAAGGCTCCAAGGCCTAAAGGGGCTCCAAGAGAGCTAGAGAGGCCCTTTGAACAAGGGCAAGGGGGAATGACTTCCCACTGCCAGAGGGCAGGGTTAGATTGTTGGCTGTGAGGGTGGGGAGGCACGAGTTGCCCAGAGAAGCTGTGGCTGCCCCATCCCTGAAGTGTCCAAGGCCAGGTTGGACGGGGCTTGGAGCAACCTGGGCTAGTGGAAGGTGTCCCTGCCCATGGTGGGGAGTGGGACTGGATGAGCTGCAAGGTCCCTCCCAGTCCAAACCATCCTGGGATTTTGTAATGCTCCAAGACAGGTGGAGGATGCTGAGTCCGAGGTAGAGGGAGGGCAGTGAGAGGTGTGGAAACATCCATGGGGAATGAAAGCTCATTTTGTGAGAGAAGACCAAAAGAACTTTCCTTAATCAGCCTTGAAAAATGCAGGTGGAAAGGGGCTGAGGCTTCATTATAATGGAAATTAATCATGGGAGCAAACACCAGAGAGGGGGGATAATTATTTAAGCTGAAGGTTAATATCGGCACAAGAACAAATGAGCATAAACCAGCAAAGAATTGAATTTTGGATGGAAATTTGAAGGATCTGCACCATTCAGTGTGAGATTTTCCCGTGGCAGGGGGTTGGAACGAGATGATCTCTAAGGTCCCTTCCAACCCAAACCATTCCATGGTTCTGTGATTTGGGAACAGCCCCCTTGGGGTGTGCTGGGGGGCTCCTTTGGGCTCAGCTGTGGGTTCTGTGACAGCAGGGGAAAGGGGACAGCCTTGGGGTGACCCCAGCCTGTACCCCCAGCACAGGGCAATCCCTGCATGCCTCCTCACGCCACAGCAGTGCTGGGCTCTGTTCCTTTTTGTCACATTTCTGGGGTCCTTGCAGCATGGCCTGGGCCAGTGTCAGACCTGAGGAGGGCACCTGAGGTCCGTCCCTTGATGGAGGCTCTGGGGTGAAGCAGGAGAAGGGAGACCCACTCCCATTGCAGTGCTTGGCTCACTGGGGTTTTGGAGGAGGTGGTGACACATGACCACACTGCCAGCACATGGATGTGTGTCCTGGTCACCTCTGCAGATTTGGAGACCCCATCATCAAATTCAAGTGAGTTTTGACCTCACAGAGACCTTGAATTTGTGTTTCTACATGTTTCATGACACCTTTGTGAACTCTGCAGTCCCTGCTGTTGGAGTCTGGACCTTCCCTAGTGCCCGACCCTAGGACCCTGGAGTGACCTGGTTTCTACCACAAATACCTTTCTGGTGTCTTGGATGATGCTCACTGGGGGTTTTACTGTCTTAAAGGCAATTTGTATCCCTTCAATCTTGAACCTGCTGGTTTCTTTATTTGCTTAATTCAGAATACCTGTGAGTTTTGAGGTGGGGTGGGTGCTAGAATGCTTTGTGTGCTGTTTACGCTGCTTGTGCCTTGCAGCTTAAGATGCAAACCCTCATTACAGTACTGGCCAAGGGAGAGGGCTTTCCTGGGACAGCAGCAGCTTTGCAAACAGCGTGGTGCTCAACATGAGCTGGTGTGCCCAGGTGGGCAAGAAAGCCAGTGGCCTCTGGCCTGTACCAGCCATGGTGTGGCCACAGGCCCAGGGCAGTGCCCATCCCTGTGCTGGCACTGCTGGAGCACCTCCAGCCCTGGGGGCAGTTCTGGGACCCTCAGACCAGCATGTCCAGGGAAGGGAACAGAGCTGGGGAAGGGGCTGGAGCAGCAGGAGCGGCTGAGGGAGCTGGGGGGGCTCAGCCTGGAGAAAAGGAGGCTCAGGGGGGACCTTCTGGCTCTGCAACTCCCTGACAGGAGGGGGGAGCTGGGGGGGATCGGGCTGTGCTTCCAGGGAACAAGGGACAGGATGAGGGGAAACAGCCTCAAGTTGTGCCAGAGGAAGTTTCAATCAAATATTGGGAAAATTTCATCATGGAAGGGGTGGTCAGCTATTGGAACAGGCTGCCCAGAGCAGTGGTGAAGTCACCATCCCTGGAAGCGTTTAAAAAAGGTGTAGATGTGGCGCTTGTGGCCATGGGTTAGTGCTGGGATAATGGTTGGACTCGGTGATCGTAGAGGACTTTTGCAACCTAAACAATTCCATGATTTTAGGAAGGGCCCTATGCTCAGTAGGCAGCATGTGTGTCTCAGAGGGGTCCTGTGAAGCCCCATCCCTCCTGCTGAAGGGCTGTGCCCTGTGTTCTGTCCCCTCAGGTCTCTGGACAGAAAGCTGCAGCGGCCGCTCCTGGGCAAGTCCCGGACGCTGCCCAGCATCCCACAGTCCCCAGTCCTGAGCAGGCTCCCCCTCCTCGACTCCGCGGCCTACAGGGAGGAGATGCCGGAGCAGAAGCCCTACAAGAAGTGCTCGGCCTCTGACCACCAGAAAGGCTGCACGGTCCCTTCAGCCGGTGAGTTCTGCGGCACCGGGATGAGCCTCTGCCCCTTCCCACGGCAAAACCCCAGAGAACCTTCCCTGCTTCTGCAGGGGTATAAATAACAAGTCCAGCTCCAGCCTAGGTGGGGTTTATCCTACTCCAAAACCAGCCCTTCTTGACAAACTTTTGGGTTTTTTTGCCCCTGGTTGGGCCTTTCTTTGAGCTTGGTACTTAAACCTCCCCATCCCTCGTATTATGCTGATGAAAAAGAAGAGTTGGATGCTGAAAGGCACCCAAGGTGGAGAGGTGATGCCTGGAGCATTCTGCCTGGGGGTGGTGCTTGGATCTTTCTGCCTCTGGATGAGCTGCCTCTCCTGGCCACATGTGCCTGGGTGAGCTGCTCTCTCAGGAGCTCCTTGGCCTCTGCAACAGGCCCAAGTGCCTCTTTTCTGTGCCATGAAGTGGCTTCAGGGCACTCATAGATGGTCTCTGGCAGGAGCAGTGGCAGGAGCATCTCAGTGTGCTCTTCCCACAGTCCTGGCCTTGGAGGTTTGTGAATGCTCCCCAGCCTGGCACTGTGTGTTGGCCCTCGGTTCAGCTCTGAGGGTTTTTATCATGTTCTTCTACTCTCATGCTGATCCTGATGAAATACTAATATGGTTGGACCAGCTGCTCTGAGCAAGTTTATTGGCAAAACCGCTGGTGGCCAAAGTGTTTCAGTGCTTTTGGTGCCAGCAGGATCACGCTGGGACTATAAAAATAATGGGAAAAGGGATTATTAGCACTGAAACAAAGATAAGGCCTGCAAGCCAGGGCTGACAACCCAGCACTGAATAAAATCCTTATTAAACAGCTCCCTTCAAACAGCACCCTTGGATTTTTTTATTTTTATGTTTTTTTAAGTCTAACCCGCTCACAGTTGGATCCCTGTGTTACCCAGCAGAGCAGCTGTCCAAACCATGGATTAATTTTAGTGCTTTGCAGGCTGCATTTTGTTTTGCGATGCTACTAATTCTCCCAAAAGTCGTGCACAGAGCAGATCTGGGATGCTGCTGAGCCCATCCTGCTGTGCTTGTCCTGGCAGAGCCCCTGGGTGTCCTGCAGCTCCTGAGCAACTGCTCTGCTGTGTTTGGGACCCACGTTTTTTCTTTCAGCCCATCAAATTGCTGGAGTGGGTCTTGGAATGGGAAGAATACCTGTAGTATTGTAGTAGCATCCACCACAAGGGATAGCATAGCACCCCTCTGCAGGTCCCTGGTTGGTGTGCTGGTTGTTCCAGGGAGCTGTGCTGGAGGGAGAGGGAGAGAGGGAGAGAGAGGCTGGTGTAAGACTGTGGGGTGATGTCCCAGAGTGAGTCAGACCCACTGCAAACTGGTCAGGCTCTGCTGCAAGCACCTCCTCTCCTGTGAGGGGCTCGAACTCCATGGAACAGCCATCCTGGAGCAAGCCCTGTGCACAGCCCTCCCTGCACAGCAGGAGTGAGGAAGAGCCCTGAGTTCACATAACAACGGTTCAGGATCTTGCTTTACTCCTGGCTGGAAGGTGCCAAGGATGCCAAGAGGAGGAGAAAGTTTAGGAAAACCCTTGTAGATTGGAAGGCTCCCTGCACAGCCAGAGCCTTGGATGAATGAATGAGGAGTTGTTTTCTGTCCAAATCCTCCCGTGTTATTTTTCTGGCTCAATTAGGAGCTGCTAATTAACTGCTCATGAAGGCTACCAGGATGCTGTCATGGAGGAGAAAAAGAAGGGATGGCACTGCAGGATGGGACGTCTGGGCAGCAGGACAGGAGAGGGGCAGCACAGGGCAAGTTAACAATCCCCAGGATGCTGGCAAGGAAAACAGGATTCCCACAGGGAATTCCCACAGTTACAGTGGGGCTGCAGGGTGTTGGGAGAGAGAGGAAATGGCACAGGTTGCCCAGAGAAGCTGTGGCTGCCCCACCCCTTGGAAGTGTTCAAGGCCAGGTTGGACGGGGCTTGGATTCACCTGGGCTAGTGGAAGGTGTCCCTGCCCATGGCGGGGGGTGGAATGAGATGGTCTGTAAGGTCCTTTCCAAGTCAAAACATTCCATGATTCTCTGATAAGTACCTTTTCTTAAAGAACTGGTGAATTTGCTTTGAGCAGGTGCCATCGCTCCCCATTTGAGACAGGGGGACATGGCCAAAATGAGCTCGGGAAGAGGCTCATCCACAGGGACATGAAGTTTGGCAGGAGCAGGGCTGTCCATGGGAGCTCATCTTCCTGGAGAGTTCACCACTCCATGGGGAGGAAAATGCACTTTACCTCGCTGCTGTTTTGGGGGGCCACGAGCAGAGGAGTCACCAAGCAGGGTGGGAGAAGTGAGTGAGGTGTGACATCCTCATCTGACCATCAGAACATGTTCCTCAGCCTTTTCCTTTGTGTCCCATGGTTCCAGTGTGTCAGTGCTGGAGGAGGGGTGTGTCCTGTCACTCCATGGGAGGACACAGGAGATTGTCCTGCTGTGGCACCACAGCTCCTCTGCAGATCCTTGTGAGGGTATCAAGGTGCCTGGCGGGGAACTGGGGCCCCAAGGATGGACAGAAGAGCTGAGCCTGCGACTGCTGAGCCTGCCAGATCCTCTCCTCTCAAAAAAACCCTTCCTTTTCATTCAGAGACCAAGGCTGGGCTGGTGAACAGGTCTGGATGTCCTGTTGGTCTGGTTTTGGTTTTCCCCTTCAGGTAACCCACAACAGTGGTGTGGTCAGGTGGGACAGGCCCCAGGTTTTCCTTCTCCATCATATATCCTTCAACCCCTTACCCGGAGCAGTGTTCCTGGATTAACCCCAAATCCTTATGGCCACAAGCCTGGGATATAGCAGGGGGAAGACAAGCACAAATGAGGCTTGACTGAACAGGGGCAGTGCCTGCCTTGTCCCAGCGATTATCCCTTGGGTGTCACACTGCAGTGTGCCAAGAGATTTCACACAGGCTGGTGGCACAGAGAAATGAGCTGCCTTTTGCTTCTCATCCCTTCTTCTCCTGGGAAGTTTTAGGTGTGAGACTGAGAAAGACTCTCTGTTGCTCTCTATTCCTCCTACAGCAGGCAGGGGCTTCTTCTCAGCCTTTGGCTGCCTGCAGCTCTCACCTGCAACCCTCACCTGCAGCCTGCCCAGGGAGGTTGCTGCATGTGGTTTACATTCCTGATGCCTTGCAATTCCCTCCTCTTGCACCTGGAAGGAGCAGACCACTCTGGAGCTCTTCCCTGCCTCCCCCCTCCCTTGTCTGTCAGGCAACATGCAGAGCTCTTCAGGAGCTGGCTCTATGCCCTGCTGTGGAGCTGGGAAGAAGCGAACTGATAGCAAGGTTGGCGTGAGTTTATTGGGAGTTATGCCCATGGGAGGAAAGGAAAGAAGCCAAAAGGAAGCAGCTGGATTGAGCTTAGACCAGGATCCTGGAACTAATTTTCCTAACACTTGCAGGGATCATCCTGTCCATGCTCAAAGGAGGTACTGAAGAGGCACCAGGTCTCTGTCCTTGCTGCCCTCTTCATCCTTTGATGTGTGTCCTCCCCACCACTTCAAATTCGGAGGGAAGAAAGGCTTTGCAGGAATCGTTGCTGTCAAGCCCAAGACGATGTTTAGAAGACCTTTCAGAGGTGCCCATGTTGAGGGCACAGCTCTGGGTGCCAGAGGGGTGAGCAGCTCCAGGGCAGAAGAGCATGAGGATGGTTGGCCTCCAGGCTGTGGGCTTTCTCCTTGTCCCTGGAATTTCCTCTCCAGTTTGGATGGGACACTAAACAACCTGATCTAGTGAGTGGCATCCCTGCCTATAGCAAGGGGGGTGGAACAAGATGAACTTTAAAGTCCCTTCCAACCCAAACCATCCTGTGATTCTATGACTTCTTGATGTTTCCCTTCTGACCATTCTGGGCTTGATCACTGATTTACTTGTTTGGCAGCAATCAGGAACAAGCTCCTTCAGCACACAGAAAATCCTTTTGGGGTAGACAAGGCTCTCTCCTGCAGTGGCTCCCAGGGAGGAGGGACCACAGTTTGGTGAGGATCACTCCTTGGGGAAGCCCAGGAGCAGCTCCTGGACTGTGCTGGAGGATGCAGCTCCTGTAGCTCCTTGGAGAGAGAAGAGACCAAGAGCAGCAAAATCCTTGGGAAACTGGAGTCAGTGAGATCAGATGTGACCCAGATGAGGCTTGAAACCCAACTTCTCATCCTCCAGAGAGCTGTCCTGCACAGAGGACAGCTTGTTCAGCACACAGCCTTGGACTCCCTCGCCCAGGGTGGCAGAGCAGGGGTGCCTGGGTCTGAGCACCCTGTGGGGCTGGGAGGGCACAGTCCTGGAGACAGAGGGTGGCACAGGCAGTGGCTGGGCCATTGCAGGTGAGCACGGGGGCACTGGGGCTGGTTCCTCCCTCCGTGTGTGATTTCCCTGCATGGCGGGGGGGTCTCCTCCCGTTTCCTGCTGCGTTCCCGGGGCGATGCTGCCTCTGCCTCCCAGTCTGGATCTGCCTTCGATTGATGTGTTTGTGCGTTGAACAATCACAGCTTTCAAACAGCAGTTCCTGTGTTGTGTGAGGTGACATTTGGAGAGGAGCAGCAGCAGCTTATTAAATTGAAAGTAGGGGAGGAAAAAACTGACAAAGTGCTTGGAGTGCTGTGCTCTGGGTTGCCTCTCTCATGGAATCACAGAATACTTTGGGTTGGAAGGGACCTTAAACCTTATCTCATTCCAACCCCCTGCCATGGGCAGGGACACCTTCCATTATCCCAGGTTGCTCCAAACCCCGTCCAACCTGGCCTTGGACACTACCAGGGATGGGGCAGCCACAGCTTCTCTGGGCAACCTGTGCGAGGGCCTCACCACCCTCACAGGGAAGAATTTCATCCTCATATCCCATCTAACCCTGCCCTCTGGCAATGTGAGTAGGTGGTTGCTCCTCTGGTGGCTTGTAGTCTAGCCTGTTACATCGTGTTCCATGTAAACCCCACAGCCTTCCTGGGTAAACTGGACTGGGGCTGGGTTTTACCTTAGGGCCATTATCCAATTCAAATTCTGGAAGTGTTTTGCTCCTCAGCCCTGGAGTAGTGGGGTCATGGTTGTTTGTGCTCAGAGGTGCTGGGATTTTAGTAGTGAGACACTTGCCTTGGGAAGAGGCTGCAGAAGGGGCAGAGCCTCTGAAGACAACCCTGTGAGATATACTTTTGGGCTGAAAATTGATAATTTTTCCAAGAATTGAACAAGAGGCTTTTATTGTTTGTTTGTTATGGCTTGAGCAGTGATTTTGGCTTAAGGGGGGAGGCAGGGCAAGCTCCAGATGTGAAGAAGAGCTTGGCAAGAAAAGCAGGCGGCATCCGAGCTGAAGGGAGAAGAGTGGAGCGGTGATATTCTGGAGACATTTCCTGTTGTTTGGTTGTTTTTCTCTTTTGTTGCAATGAAAATGTGGTCAGTCCTGCCCTGGGAGCACCAGCCTTGCGTGATGCTGCCTGTCCTCTGCCACCACTGTCACAGTGTCAAGTGAGGTTTGTCCCCAGGCTCTCAGCCCTGCAGAGCTGCTGGGGACAGGCTGGTGGAGACAGGAGGTCTGGCTTCTATCCTTCATGTGGCTGTTGATTTGCTCCTGGCTGTGCCATAAAGGGTTTATTTTCTGCAGGAGGAGATGGCAGCAAATCCTTTTGTAATTTGTAACATTTGTGGTGCCTCATTTTTTGCATACACAAAGCAAGATTTCAAGACCAGGTTGAGCAGGACTTGGAGCAACCTGGACTACTGGACGGTGTCCCTGCCCATGGCAGGGGGTGAAATGAGATGAGCTTTAAGATCCATTCCAACACAAACCATTCCATGATTCTAACTATATTTGACTGATCCCTGCCAGGAAGGTGTTGGGGGCTGTGGATAGGTGGGGCTGGGCACACTGGGGGCAGGGGCTGTTGCCTGGGGCAGGGGATACTCAGGGGTTTACAGCAGGGATGTGCCCTCTGATCCCTCCCTGGGGAGTGGATCCCACAGCATCTGTACCCCAGGGCCTGCAGGTGGGTGTGGGATGGGATGCCCACTGAGCATCCCCTGAGGTGTGCTGGAGAGTAGGACATGTCCTGGGCTGTGGATCTGATGGGGTGGCATGTCCTTGTCCTCCCCAGGGGAGGCCTGGCGGCTGGAGGATGACTGCACGGACCCCCCCCGGGACGCCCAGCTGGGCACGGCGGTGGAGGACGCCCCGTTCAGCTACTTCCGCACCCGCTCCTTCTACATGAGGAAGAGCCTGTCCGTGGACAACCACCTGGGCTCCCTCAGCTATGCCGTGCACCCGGCAGAGACCAAGGCCGAGCGTGTCAAGACCAAGCTGCGGCGGCAATTCGTGAGTACCGGGGCCTGCCCCACCACCACGCACACACACGGCTTCCCAAAAACACCGCAGGGTGGAGAGCTGTTCTTATGGCCAACATTCCCAAAACAGCAGACAGAGAGGCCGCTCCAGTGTGGTGGAGCACCTGGCAGTGGCAGCTCAAGTTTGCCCGCGCTGTGGCAGAGCCCCTCAGCCGAGGGGGTTCCTGCTCCCTGATTTCGGTGGGCTGTCGCTGGCTCGGGGATGGCTGGTGCTCAGCCAGGTGATGTGTGGGGCAAGGGCGCGGTCCCTGGGCTGTCCAAAGCATGGAACGAGGCTGAAAGTAGGAAACAAGCTTTCCTGTGCTCAGCCTCACGTGCCTGAGGAACTGCATCTTCCCAACGGTTTGTCCTGAGCCAACAGTGAGGGGCTGGGGCAACGACGAGCCAGCACTGAGTCCCTGGGGCAGCTCAGCCCTTCCTGGCCCTTTGGAGCATTCTGGTGGCCGGACAGCCAGGACACGCCAGGGCTACACCACAGCTGCAGGAGCCTCTGATCAATGTTTAATGGGTTTTGCCTCTTCTCTTTCCCAGAGACACCCGATCCCGGGGTTTGTATGGCCTTGTCCTGCCTCGTTAGGGGCTTGGGGATGTAATGAGGGCTCGGATGTCTCCGTGATGAAAAGCACTTGGTGTTGATTGGCAATGGGTGAGAGCATTGGTACAATGGGAGCAGAGTAGGGAGTGGGTGCCTGTGCACCCCGAGGTGCTGAGGCTGAGGGAGCGGGGCTCATCCTTCCCCAGGCTTTGCTCAGACACATCTGAACCCCCCGAAATCGCTGACGTTCCTCTAACCCAGAGGAGGGGCTGGTCCTCCCCCGGAGCTGCTCCTGCTGTGCCTGGGCTGCGTCACTGCTGGACAGTGTGAGTCTGGGGGCTCTCCCTCCCTGCTTGTGCTTGGGTGGATCCTTGGATGTAATGCTGCTTTTTCCCCCGGAGGACAGTTCCACCCTCGAAGCGTGTTGGTGGCAGCAGTGGGTGCTGTGGGGGTGAGTCTGGGCGAGCTGGTCACGACCCAGGCGCTGCCAGTGAACCATCTCTGTGGGAGCTGCTGCCTTGGCTCGGGAAGCAGGTGAAAGCTCAGGGATGGAGATGAGTGGCTGAAAGATGCTGGAGCTGTTCAAGCTGAGGCGGCCCTGCTGTGGGGTAAGACAATGTCTGCTTTGTCTGTCTGCCTGAGTCTGCGGCCCCAGGTGCACCCAGCACAGCGGGAGGGACAGGAGGGCACTGCGACACTGGGGACCATTCCTCTTACAGGGATGTTTTTTCAGTATCTCCATGGGACTTGTTACTCATGGCCTCCCTTCTGCACGTGTGGGAGCCCTTGGACTCTCAGCACCGTGTCCTGGTGCCTGCAGAGAGGTGGGTTCTGCCCTGCCCTGTGGAGCAGCCCCCTGCCCCTGCCTGCTCGATGCCATCCCAGCACCTCTCAGTGCTGTCTGTGGCCCATTTGATTTGGCCTTCGAGTTCCTCAGGTTTTGGGGACCTTTAGCTTTCCTCAGTGTATCCCTGGAGCTGAGTGTTCCTCAAGGAACAGAGTAGGACTTCTATAGGGTGTGGATTTTTTTTTTCCTCTGCTACATCATTTCTGGTTCATTCTGACAGGTAAAAGCTGTGGTTGCTGTAGGCTTGGCTATGGTCTCTGACCTTGTGAGACCTGCTGAGAAAAACAGACTCATCCTCCTTGGCAAGGGCATCCTCAGGACCCTTCAGAGGAGTCTTGGGCAGGAAGTGTGGAGGAAGGTGAGCTGGTAACCCTTACTTAGGCTTGGGCCAGTACAGGACCAGCATTCCCCACACAGCTCCAGAGCCTGGTTTGTAAGATGAAAGTAAAGGTCTTGCCAACCTGGGGAAGTTGTTTCCTAGAGCAGTTCTGGGCTCTGTGTCCTCCCAGGGCTGGGTAGACACCTTCCATCTCCATGCTGGAGGTGTTGCAGCTTCCCCTGGGTCCGTGCTGTGCCCTCACCCTGCCTGGCACCTGCTCTGCCCAGCCCTGGCTGGTGGAGGAATTGATGCCAGGGGGGATCCACTCTCCTCATGCCTGGCAGAGCACGCACAGGAGAGAGCATGATTTGCCTTTTCCCACTGGCTCATCTGGGACCTTTTAGGAAAGTCCATGTTTAAAACTGGATTCATTTTTCTGGGCTGTTGCACTTGCCCAGCCTATAACACTGATTCCTGGCTTTGCTCTTTCCCTGCTGACAGTCTGAACCACCTTTGCCGCGCGATGCGGCTGCTCGGCTTCATTTTCACATTCCCCAAAAATAGAATTTTGGGAATTGCTGAGTGAGGGGGGAGGCTCCTGAGGCTTTGGGTGGGCAGCAGGGACCCTACGCTGGCAGGATGGATGGAGACAGGGCAGAGCTATTGCCCCCATGAATCCAGTGCTGTGTGGCACATCTCAAATCTCACATCATTAGGCTCTGCCTAACGAAGGCTTCGCATGCTGGTCATGGACATCTGAGCTTGTCCAAGGGAGAATTTATTACAGCTTGTGTGAAAACACTGGAGTCTGGCCTCCCTGCATCCCTGCATGTGGAGAGCTGGATGCTGCTGGGGCTGCTGAGGTGCAGAGGGAGCACCTGCAAATCCTGCCTGGCCCCGTTGTCCTGGAGCAGCCGCCCTTCGCGTGTCTGCCGGCGCCCAGCACCCCTGCCTGCCTCCCAGAGGGTGCAGGGTGGATTTCCTCCAACCCCCCATGGTGACATGTGTCTGCGGTCCCACTCTGGTGTGTGATGGATCTGCACGTACAGATTACTGGAATTTGCATAATTTGAATTTTAAATGAATTCCAATTTTTGTGATTGTCAGGACTAGTTTTCTCTCTAGTAAGCCTTTCCTTTTAGCTCCTCCAAGGCCTGTAGTGCTGTCAGCGATCCCGCCCTGGAGACAGAGGAGCGGTTGATTGCTTTTGACACCTGTCTCTCACACGGATCCCTGGCCTTGTCCCAGTCACTCCGGCTGTGATGGAGACATGACCAGGCTGGGACTGTGCTCCGAGACCTTGGTGTGTTGTTTGGGGTCACTCGGGCATGGCAAGGGCCTGGTTTGGGTTTTGTGCCCTGCTGGCTCTGAGACGGGCAAAAGAGGAGCAGGGAGGGGACCTTCTGCAGTGTCCCTTGCCCAGGGGCAGGAGGAGAGTGACATGGCTGAGTTACAGACTGTGCTGATCTCCTTGTCTTCGCAGGAGAACTGATCATTAAAGGCAGAATTAACCCTGTTAAACTCAGCATTAACCTCACAGAGCATTAAAGGAGGTCACTAGGCCTGAGTCACTGTCTGTGGTGGCTGCAGGGACAGTCAGTGCAGATTGCAGCAGGGCTCTGAGGGGATGTGGGCTCTTCCCTCTTCCCCTGGGGAGTTTGAAGGTCTCTGTATCTAGGCCAGTCATTCTGGCATTGCCCACTGACTTTGTGACATTATAAGGAAACCTTTCAGCCTGATGGCACAGATCCTGCTGCCTCTGGAAGAGGAGGAGCCAGTGGTGCCCGGGGTCACACCAGCTGGATTTGAGGTCTCTATCTGACCCCCCAGCTCCTACCAAATTACGTGCTGCTCCCTGTGCACGAGGGAGGAGTTGGCCAGTTTGTGCAGGGGAGATGGAGCAGATCAACCCTTGGCATTGCCATGGCATCCCTGGTGCTGCCCCAGCTGCACTTGTGTTTGCTGTACTTCCTCTGTTTTACAAGTAGGTGACTCAAGGTTGTGTTGCTTCCCTGACTCTGCACTAATTAACTTGACTCTGCGCTCTCATGCACTAATTTATTTTTTAATCATCATTATTTTTTGGGTAGTATTTTTCCAGGCAGTGATTCTGATATGAAATGTCTGTGCCCTGCAGGTAACACTTAGAGCACTGTTTGTCTTGGGAGCTCTACAGATGAGCTGAGCAGAGGTAATCCCTGCCTTACAAAGCCATGATGAAGGAGGAAAGGCAAACCGGGATGGTAGAGCCTGGGCAAGGGAGGCAGCGAGGGGAGGAACTCACTGTGTGGCAGAAACTTGATCACAGCTGGTGCTCACTGGAGTCACTCACAGGGACTGGGCTGGCATTGGCTGAGATGTACCTGTCCAGGTTTTCCTATTCCCATGAATAATGATCAACCATGAAATGCCTCCTGTTGCTGGTGGTCACTGTAGTAATATTGGAGAGCACATGGGTCAGTGCAGAAACCTCCTCACCCCAGAGCAGCACCAATCCGTGGGATGTGAATATCCCAGTCTGGGCTTTTGGTGCCAGCTGAGCTGGGCAGAGCCAGAGACCTAGTAGGACATTAGTAGAACCCAACTCTGCTTTATCCCAATGGTTTTGTCTCGTTCCTAAGTGTGCAGGGACTTCCCAAGTCTGTGGGGTGCAGCCAATTGTCTCCTGTATGCAGCCAGTGCTGGAGGCTTTGGCATGATGCTTTGGTGACAGTGAAGTTGGTTACCTGCTGTAACCCCACTGGTACCAGTGAAATCCTAGCTCTCTCCTTGCTGTTGGATTCTGTTCTGACACTGCTACAAACCTGGTTTCAGAAAGTGTCAGCAAACAGCCAGAAAATGCTTGGCTGTGCCTGTAGTTCAGTGTGACAAAAAGAAATAATAATAATAAAAAAATAGAATCATAGAGTCCCAGAATGGTTTGGGTTGGAAGGACCCTTAAAAACTATCTCATTCTACCCCCCTGCCATGGGCAGGGACACCTTTCACTATCCCAGGTTGCTCCAAGCCCTGTCCAGCCTGGCCTTGGACACTTCCAGGGATGGGGCAGCCACAGCTGCTCTGGGCTGAACAAATGCCTGTGCAAGAGGCAGGTCAGCTGTGCTTGGTGGGGAGGTGGAGCAGAGCGGTGGGTCTCCCTGGATCCACGTACACACTGCCCCAGCCTCCTGAGCAGAATGGCAGCAAGTGCCTGAAGGAGGTGGGTGCAAAGGCAGGTGAAGGATGAGCTCTGTGTATCACTGCCTGGGCCCAGCCCCTCCCTGTCACATTGCTCATTCTCTGACTGTTGTTCATTGAGTATTTTAAAAAAACCCCAACAACCTGATAAATAATGTGATGTTGGAGACAGAGAGCAGCTCATTCCCCTGAGAGCAGGGAAGAGGCTCCCTGTGAATCACCCCACTTTGCAAATTAGTGTGGGAGTGAACAGGCCCAGTGATGCTCCAAACACAAACCTACCCGGCTCATTTCTTTGGTGAACGTGGTTTTATTTCCAACAGCAGCTTGTGACGTCCCAGCAGGTTCTTTTTGGTGGCTGTAGTAAAACAGGGATGGCTTGGGAAAAGGAGAGTGTGCTCTCAGCATTCTCACACAAAGGGAGATGTCTTCTGTTGGAGGAATTAGGAATTAGAGAGGCAGATTGTGGGGATCACTCCAAGCTGGGCTGGTTCTGTTGGGGTTTGGGACAGTGCGATACATCCCACTTGGGCAAAGCCAAGCTGGGGCCAGGTATCTGTGACAAACAGCATGGGACTGGCTGAGCTGGGGTGGGTGAAGCCTCTCCTGTTTGCTGTCGGTGATGTGGGCCCGGTGCTGGGCAGAGTGAGAGCACAAGGCTCTACAATAAACACACAGGAGCTGTGGGACCCTGAGCTTGAAACTGGAAGGGTTTTTTTGCTGAGGACTACTTTGGGTTTGATTTCAATGCTGCTGTTGTGGGGTGGGTACTAGTGAGAACTACATATAATTTTCCAGGGCTTTCCCAAGAAAATATGCAGGCTAGCTTCGGTTCTCTCCAAATAACTTACCCAAAGTATCATGAAAGAACGTCTAGATTAAAAATACAATCACAATGAAAACCCAGCACGATCTCCCTGCAAACCTGCAGTGATTGCTCCCTCTGCTGGCTTTGCTTTGGGGAGGAGAGCCTGGGTCGGGCTGCACAGGGCTGGGGATGCTGTGGGGCACGAGGAGGTGGTGGAGGGAGCATCCTACGGATTGTCAGAGGGAAAAGCAGTAGCTTCAGCAAATCCAAGTGCAGGGTCCTGCACTGGGGCCAGGGCAATCACAAGCACAAGTACAGGCAGAGACTGGATCAAGAGCAGCCCTGAGGAGAAAGACTTGGGGTGTTGGTGGGTGAGAGGTGTTGGTGGACATGCCCTGGCTGTGTGTGCTGGGACCCAGAAACCCCCCGTGCCCTGGGCTGATCTCACACCGTGGGCAGCAGAGGAGGGGGGGATTCTGCCCCTCTGCCCCCTGAGGTGAGACCCCCCTGCAGAGCTGCCTCCAGATATGGGGGAACCAACAGCACAAGGACGTGGAGCTGCTGGAACGAGTCCAGAGGAGGCCGTGGAGATGCTCCAAGGGCTGGAGCCCCTCTGCTCTGGAGCCAGGCTGGGAGAGCTGAGGGTGTTCACCTGGAGAAGAGAAGGCTCCAGGGAGACCTGAGAGCCCCTTCCAGGGCCTAAAGGGGCTCCAGGAGAGCTGGAGAGGGACTTGGGACAAGGGATGGAGGGACAGGCCACGGGGGAATAGGTTCCCACTGCCCGAGGGCAGGGTTAGATGGGATATTGGGAAGGAATTGTTGGCTGTGAGGGTGGTGAGGCCCTGGCACAGGTTGCCCAGAGAAGCTGTGGCTGCTCCATGCCTGGAAGTGTCCAAGGTCAGGTTGGACAAGGCTTGGATTCACCTGGTCTAGTGGAAGGTGTCCCTGCCCATGGCAGGGATTGGAATGAGATGAGCTGTGAGGTCCCTTCCAGCCCAAACCATGCCATGATTCTCTGAAGTTTCCAGCCTCTGATGCATTAACATTTTGTTTCTGCACGAGGAACATCAAATGCTCAGAGAGCAGCAGGGCTGAGGAGGAGGAGAGCAGAGTCCTTTGCCAACTTCCAATTTTACTCTACTTCTTCAAGCAAGACTTGCCAAAAATGTGCACCGTGTCCTTTGGTATGTGAAGTTTGTGTGAAAGAAGAAAATAACCACAGTAATTTAAAATAAGTGAGACACTATTTTTGTGAGCTGGTGGGTTCCTCCTCCTCCTCAGGACTGGAGTCTCACAGCGTGAAACTCAAACGAGTTTTTGAGTGGGAGCTGCAGCCTGGGCGGGGTCTTGGCGGCGCAGGGTGGGCTGGGGATGCTTTGGGCTGCAGCCAGTGATGGTCCATCTGCGTGGAAAACCAAACGCTTTTGGGTGCCTTGATCCTGCTGAGCGCACAAAGACTTGGGGTGGCAGGGCCCAGAGCAGGTTTGGTTGGGGTGAGGAGGTGCCTCTCCCAGTACAGCTTCTCCTCCTTTGGCTGGCTGTCCCCTCCCAACAGCTGGCTGTGATGGTGACAGTGGCCACACGTCGGCTGCCCAGATCCTTCCTGGCCTCTGTATCCATCCAGGCCCTGGCTTCTGGGGTTGTTCCTCTTAATCCCAAAGTGCACACTCTGGTGAGTTTTGTCATCCTGATTTCCTTTTCTTCTGTGGTTTAACCACAAGAATGGCTTTGTGATGGCAGGTCCCTGGATCCAGCCTGGTCACTGCTCAGACCATGTCCCATCCTCTGCTGACTGTGGGGCCTCTTGGTCCTCCTGCAGACCTTCCTTTTGTGTCCCTTGGAGATCTGCTCTTCTGCTCTTCCTCTCGAGCGTCTTGCTCTTGCCTTCCCAGATCTCAGACAGCAAATCTGTTTGGTGTAGTCTGTCCTCTTAGACTCACAGTCTTTGGGTTTTCCTGATGTGAGGGAGGCAGGTGCCCCAGGCTCATGAGCAAATGCTGCAATCCCCAGATGCCTTTCATTAGCCATTGGAGCGTGCCAGCGAAGGAAGTACTTTGACAGCCTGAGGTTTAAATGCTTCAGAGCACTTTCCCTGCAAGCAAAGTCATACAGGGAGGTGCTTGTACCTGAATAAGCCCTTTGGGACACCCTCTGTGGCTTCATAGAGACTCAAGGATCTGGCAATTTGATTCAGCTGCAGGCCTGGGAGCATTTGAGTGTAGTGCTATGTGGAGGTGGCACTTGGTGTGTGCTGGATGCCATCAGCTGGCTGCTGCAAACCTCTCCAGGAGCAGCCTGCCTGGGTTGCTGGATAAATCACCAGCGGGCTGTAAAGAATTTTTTTCCTTTAGAAAGCATGGAGCTGTGAGATGCAGTAGCAGCTGTGTGCTGCGAGAGGTCTCTGCAGCACAGCACTTTGTGCACCCAGCACAGAGCGGCTGCTCCAGCTCCTCTCACCACCCCTGGATGAAGTGCTTCCTTTTACCTACCCCTGCTCTCACTGGAGAGCTCTGAGTTCTCAGCCTCTAAATCATGGGATCTCATACTGGTTGGGGTTGGAAGGGATCTTAAAGCTCATCTTGTTCCATGGGCAGGGACACCTTCCACTAGATCAGGTGAATCCAAGCCCCATCCAACCTGGCCTTGGACACTTCCAGGGATGGGGCAGCCACAGCTTCTCTGGGCAACCTGTGCCAGGGCCTCACCACCCTCACAGGGAACAATTTCTAACCCTGCCCTCTGGCAGTGGGAAGCCATCCCCCCTTGTCCTGTCCCTCCAGGCCCTTGTCCCACGTCCCTTTCCAGCTGTCTCGTACCTCAGTCTCCCCACTCCTTGCACCTTGGAGCCTGTGGAAAACTACCAGAGCTCCCCAAAGCACCGGGGGGGTCATGGTGTCAGCACGTGGTGGCCACATCTGACTGTCCTTCATTAGTGATGCTGTCAGGGCTCTGTACTCTCCCTGCCCTGCAGCCAACACCTGGCTCTTTGCTGCATCCACTTTCTAGGGTGACCTGTGACCGGGGTGAGTGGTGGGACGTGACCCTGGTGCTCCCTGGGCGTGCTCATCCTGCTGCAGGTTCTGGGGTCCCAACACCTCCTGCAGGGTTTGCTGCCTGCTGGGTGTTGCTGGATCTTATAAAATCATGAAATCACAGAATGTGCTGAGTTGGAAGTGACCCACAAGGATCGTCCAATCCAACCCTCACCCCTGCAACATGCCCACCCCCAACAGTCCCACCCTGTGCCCCAGAGGATCAGCCAAACCCTCCTGGAGCTCTGGCAGCCTTGGGGCTGTGCCCCACTGCCCTGGGGAGCCTGGTCAGTGCCCAACCACCCTCTGCTGGGGGAAGAACCTTTTGCTGAGATCCAACCTGAGCCTGCCCTGACACAGCTCCAGCCATTCCCTGGCTGCTGTCCCTGGTCCCCCCAGAGCAGAGCTCAGTCCCTGCCCTTCCTCTGCCCCTGCCCAGGAATTGGAACTGCAGTGAGGTCTCCCCTCAGCCTCCTCCAGCTGAACACACCAAGTACCCTCAGTGTCCTCACACAGCTTCCCCTCAGGACCCTTCCCCACCCTCATTGCCTCCTTTGGACACTCTCTAATGACTCAATATCTTCCTTATATCCCAGCTGAGGAGGGAGTGACTTTGGGGGATGTTGTTACAGGCCAGAACCCACACGTGAGCAGAGGTTTTTCTGGCCCACAGATGGCCTTACCTGCCTCTCCCTGCAGCTCCCATGGCAGAGCTAATCTTCAGCAGCTTCCCTGGCAATGCAGTGTATGAGGACAACTGCCAGCCTGCCTCATGGGATGCTGGCACGGACAGGGGAGAGCTGATGTGTCCAACTTGTGTTGCCATGTGTCTCCTTTCCCCCTCTGTGCATCAGTGCCCACAGTGGCACATAGGAACACACTGGCAATGTGAGGCTTGTCTGGGCATGGTCTTGAGCTGGTTGAGCTCCTTGGGGAAGGCTGACAGTGGAAGGCAGAAGGTCCAGTGGAGACTGAGGATGGGGAAAGTTCTCTGCCATCACAGGGTCCCTGGCAGGGTCTCCACACGTTCTCTCCCTCACCAAGAGGCTCGTGGTTATGTCTGACACTTCCCAAGGAGAAGGGGGGTGGAGGCTCTGGGAAGGAGCTGGCAGTGATCTCAAAGGGGATGTTGGGGCTGGAGATTAAGTGGAGCATTTCCGGTGGGAAAGCTGATGTCTGGGCTCAGGTGTCACCTCACTTTGACAGCAACAACAGCCCCGTTGCAGTTGGGAAGGATGGAAAAAGAAAGGAACCTGAAACCCAAGAGCTGTTTTGCTATTTACTTTGGTTCTGTTTTTACTCCAAGAATAGAAACAAAGACGATGGATTTGCATCACCAGGAGCAACTTGAGGAGGGAGGAGGAAGCGATGGGGCCTCATTAGTGGCAGGAATGTGCTGGCAAGAGGAGGGCCCTGGTGACAGGGAGGTGGTTTGACCTGGGGGTTCCTATTAGCATTTGGTTCGTCTTACTTGTGTTTTATTTTTTTAATGACCAGTTTGTGAGGTTCAACAAGCAGAGCCTTGTCTCCACAAGGGAGCACTGGCAGAGAGAGCCCAGGCTGTAGCACAGAGGAAGGTGCCCTTGGAGGTGCCCCAGTTGCATAGTCAGGTCTTGATCTCCTGGAAAGAAAAGGAGATTTATCTCCCTCTATTTAGAGGGCTTTGCATGTTACATGTAAAGCTGTTTTTCCTCATTCCAGCTGCTGCACTGGCATCTCCGGTCTGAGCCTGGTCACACCAGAGGACTCAGAAAGCAGTGGGATGGTGATGGGGTTGCTGTGAGACCATCAGCCCTGCTGACCCTCACCCTGGGGGAGGGAGGGCTGGAGTGGATGCTGTGGCTGAGGAGCTCCTGATGCCTCGTTTCATGGCAAGGGCCGTGCTTGCTGCCAGGCTGATGAATGTGTCCTTGCTGAAACCTCCAAGCAGCCCAGGAGAAGGTGACCTGGCACCCAGGAGCAACTGGCAGGGTAACAGAAAGGCAGAATGATGTTTTTGTGGGGTGAGAATTTCCCTCTGTTTCTTTGGCTGTTACAGAGGTGTCCAAGTGCCAGCATGATAACATTCAACTTCTGGATCTTCTTGTTCCCTGACAGCAGAAATGTTCCACTTCGTGCTAAGTTTCAGCACTTGTGGACGCTTTGAGGAAAGCAGCATGAAACTGCTGTCTTGGAATGACCCTGTGGGCTTCCAGTTTCTCTGTGCGCTGATGTGGTCCTGGGAAGACCCTACATGCTCCCAGTTTCTTCATGAGGTTTTGGGGTCCTGACACTCTTGTCTAGGCCTCTATTACCTCCTGGGGAAGAGAGGGAGGAAACTGGTTGCTGGAGCAGAGCAGATAAGGAGCTCCATGTGAGGAAGCCCCACGGGACAGGATGTGCAGTGGCTGCTTGGGTGGGAGGGTGGAGCATTGGCTGCCCCAAAAAGTAGGGAAAATAGAGTCCCAGTGCCTGGTCTGAGAGGGGGTTTGTTCTGACTGTGGGCCTTTGCTTGCCGTGGAAAGGCACCAGGCCCTTTGCACTGCGATCGAGCCTTGTGATGCTCCAGGAGGAACACACAAACCACACAGTTCCCTGGGAGACTTTCTGTTGTTGAGCTTGTTTTTCCTCATGGGGAGGATTTGGACAGGAAGCAGGAGAGGTGCTAGAGAGTCCTAGAGGGATTCGGGTGAATCCAGCCTTTCCCCCAGACCTCTGGCTGCCCTGTGGCTCTGGTGTGCTCTTGCCATATGTTTCAGGGTGACAATTTGTTCATCTCACTTCTGGAAAGCACTGGAACAGGCTGCCTGGAGAGGGTGTGGAGTCTCCCTCACTGGGGGTATTCAAAACCCCCCTGAACACAATCCTGTGCCATGTGCTCTGGGATGACCCTACTTGAGCAGGGAGATTGGACCAGGTGACCCCTCCAGTGGTTCTTCCAACCTGAACCATTCTGGGATTCTGTGACAATGCTGGTGGTCTGATACAGCATTCCCAGCCTTTCTGCACTGAGCCTGTGAGGAGGCATCTTCTCAGGGAGGTGTAGGCCCTTCTGCCATCCTTCCATCTTCTTCCTCAGGGGGCATTGACACCAGAGAGCCTTTTGATGTGATTACACATTGCCTAGTAAATCAGCAAAGCTGCTTTGTCATCTGAGAAGTTGAGTGGGGAAACTGCAAATCTTCAACTGGGGCATTGCTGTGAGTGAATTAATAACTGGAGCATCCTCGGGCACGGCCTGCTCTGAGTCTGTCCGACAGGACACACCGAGCTGGAGACTGAGCACCACGTGACAGGAGCTCTGCCAGCTGGGCACATCCTCCTGGGGCTCATGCACTGATTTAACACCAAACTGGTTTTAGTTTCCAACATGTTCAGCAGATCAAAGTGTTTTCCTTCCCTCCCCGTGGCCACAGGCATCCACAGATGACACCGCCGAGCTCCATGGTCTGCGGTGCCTGACCTCCCTCTGGGGGTGTCTGTCCTCCCTCTGGGGTTGTGTGTCCAGTCAGGGTCCTGCTTTTTGAGTGCCCTTTTCTTGCTTTCAGTGGTGACTGAGAATGCTGAGCTCCAGCCATCTGTCTGTTTGGGCTGGATTTTCAGGGCAATCCTCCAGGACTGTGGTGTGGTGAGGTAGATGTGCCCCAGCACATGTGCCTGTGGGGTATGGATGGACCTGCTCAGTTTTGGAGCCTTGCTTTCAGCTTTACAAGGGTGAGCTGCTCTTTTCAGGCCTGCAGCGCTTGAGACAGTGACAGGCTCAGCTTTGTCTGGGGTTGGGCTTTGAGCCCTTGTGGAAGCAGCAGGTTGGGATGGGCTGTGCTTGGCACCCGCAGTCCCTCTGGTGCTTGTCCATCCTGCTGGTGCCACTGCAGTTGGGTTTGGTTTGTGCTCCTTGTTTTCTGTGTGTGCCCCATCGTGGGGTTGTGGGTCTGACAAAAGCCCAGGTGCCTGTCTTGGAAAAGCATCAGTGGATCTGGGAGAGCCACCGGGAGCCCAAATGTGCTGCAAACGCTTTACTGCGGAAAGTAATGACCTTGCTGAGAAAAGGCCGATTTTTCATCCTGAGAAGGAAATAAGTGAGGAAGTTACTGTCACAGAGTGGTGAGGAAACCTCAGTAAAGCAGTCTGGGAGCGTCCCAGGGCAGAATCACAGAACCATAGAATCTTCTGAGTGGGAAGGGACCCACAAGGATCATCGAGTCCAACTCCTGGCCCTGCACAGGACACCCCAACAATCCCACCCCATGCCTGAGAGTGTTGACCAAATACTCCCCGAACTCTGAAAGCCTGGGAAGGAGCAGAGGGTGGGATCCATCTCTGTTCATCCTGCAGGAGACCCTGCCTGTGGAACTGAGAAGTGGCTCCTTCATCCCCAGCTGGCACAGAACGACAGTAACTCCCTGCCCTGCTCATCCTCTCAGCCACCCCACCTGTAGCCCCAGCTGGAGGTGATGGGACCCCGGCAGAGAGTGCAGGGGGCAAGGCTCAGGTTTGTTTTAAACCATGTGCACAAGGTCCTTGGCTGCTGTGAGCTGGTGTGGGGCTGCAGGACACTCAAAAGTGACACACAGCTCAAAGCCTGGTCTAAATATTTTTAACTACCCTGCATTTGGAGACCTTTTACAAACAGAAAGTGACAAACCATCTCTTTTCTGTGGCCTTGGCCACAGAAAAATATTTAGATCAGCAGCAAGGCAAGTAATCTTGGTCCAGGGCTTTACTTTGAAGGTTCTTTTTGCATAGGGTTGATCTTTCTTTAGTCTTGGTTTTGTTTAGGAGTTCCCATCATAGGCAGACTCGGACCCTCACACCCTCGGACGTGTCTCCTTTCTCCAGGACCATCCAACACCCCCACAGGCATCGCTCCCCCTTCCCAAAAAGTTATTGTTCCTAGAAAGCAGAGCAGCGCTGCTGGAATGTTAATTGGGGGAAGTGAATAACCAGGGCTCCCCTCTCCCCTTCCCCAGCCCCCTCTTAACAAGCAAATTGCATTTATTTAGTCATTGAAGGCCCTGTCTCTCCTCCCCTGGGCAGACTGAAGTGTCCATTGTGCAGCCCCACACTGGGATTTGCTGCCATTTGTTCGCGGAATTTTTTTTTTAAGAAAGGCAATTTTTAAGGAGGGCGGGGGGCACAACACCCCTTTCTCTGTTGCTGCAGGGAGAGATGAGTTGTGGTGGGCAGAGGTGGGCACGGGAGTGGGTTTGTCACTGGTGCCGTTCCCACAGTCACTCGGGCTTCACTCGTGGAAGGGAATGTGTGTTTCCTCACCTTTCCTTGTCAGCCTCATGGAGGAGGCAGGGAATGTGAAACCCAGCCTGTGTCTGCAGTGGGAAGCGAATCCATCCTGCCTTGCTGTGTGCTCAGGGAGCTGCTCCCTGCCAGCCCTGGGGCCCTGCTCCCCAGCCCATCAGCCCAGCCCAGTTGGTGGCACTGGCAGGGCTGTGGCTGAGCCTGTGCTCAGCTTGATGGGAAGAGGTTTTCCCAGCAAGAGTGAGGCTTTGAAGCCATCCCTGCAAACCCACTAGAAGCCGCTGAGCTGGCCCGGGGGGACTGTGGGTTTGTATCTTGTGTTGCTCTGTGGTGAGAGCTCCATCGAGCACAGCCTGAGGCCCAGCCCAGCCTGGGCTCTGGTTTGTGGCCGAGATTATGGTTTCCACAGATGTGCAGAGCTGGCTGGGGGCCCCCGGCTGGGCTGGGGCAAGGACAGTCCCCAATATTTTTGTTTTCCTGCTCATTGATCTTTGGATTTACCAGTTGAACCACTGGATGGGTTTTAGAATCAGGATCATAGAATGGTTTCGTTTGGAAGGGAAGTAAAAGCTCATCCCATTCCATCCCCTGCCATGGGCACGGACACCTTCCGCTATTCCAGGTTGCTCCAAACCCCATCCAACCTGGTGTTGGACATTTCCAGGGATGGGGCAGCCACAGCTTCTCTGGGCAACCTGTGCCATCACTTCCAGGCAAATGATAATCCAGATCAAATGAATAATTCTACCAAGTGATTAAAGTAAAAACAGGTAATTCTGCAGAGATAGCATTGGGTTGAAAACTGAGGGCTCAGTCCCAAATCTCTGCCACAAAGCCCTGCAGGATTTCAGGCCCTTGGAAGGCAAATTCCCCGTGTTTTGTGCTGAGTTTAGGCAAGCAGGCCTGGAAGTGAGGAGCACTGCACGGCTCCCAGCGGCACCAGAGGGATGGTTTGTGCTGGGCTGATGCTCAGCCCCGTCTCATGCCCTTTTCATAGAATCCCAGAATATGCCAAGTTGGAAGGGACCCACAAGGATCATTCAGTCCAACTTCTTGCCCTGCACAGACACCTCAACAATCCCACTCTGGCCCTGAGAGCATTGTCCAAATGCTCCTTGAGCTCTGTCAGCCTTGGTGCTGTACCCAGTGCCTTGGGGAGCCTGTTCAGTGCCCAACCAGCCTCTGGGGGAAGAACCTTTTCCTGAGATCCAACCTGAGCCTGCCCTGACACAGCTCCAGCCATTCCCTGGATCCTGTCCCTGGTCACAGAGAGCAGAGATCGGAGCTGCCCCTCCACTGCCCCTCCTGAGGAAGCTGCAGACTGTGATGAGATTCCTTCTGCAAATCAACCCTCTGGGAGCTCTGGATAGCTCCTGCTTCCCAGCTCTCTTTTTCAGATGGCAGACAGTGCTTTGCACTGATGGGTATCTCTTGCTGCCTGTCCCATGTCCAGTTGCTCACCAGCTTTGTAGCACCTGAATGTGCAGAAAACCCCCTCAGAGCAGCAAAAGGCAGGTGTTGGATGCTGAGCCTGCTTGGTGGCAGCAGCTCTGCAGGACCCCTCTTGGACTGGTGTTTGATGTTAAGTGTAACAGCATCGGTGCCTGCGTGGGAGCTCGCACCCCCTCCCTTGGGTGTGCACCCCCCTGCACACTGGGGTCACCCCTGTGCTCTGCTTGCTCGAGGTACATACAAAGGGAGCCATGTCCCATCTTTTCCATAGGTTAGACCCCATGTTTTCCCTTCCCAGCTCCCTGCTCGAGTGCCAGTGCAGCTCCAGCCGCTCTCTGTGCTTCTCGTTCCCCCCAGCCCTTGCCTCTGCTCACTCTCCCTTACTTCTCCTCCTCTCCTCTCCTGTTCACTCTCCTGCAGCTGGGAGAAGCTTTGCTGGGGTAGGGAGAGATGCAGGTTGGCACTGCCATGTCTGGGAGTCAATGGGAGAGGCACTGTGGTGGCAGGAGGAGGTGGCAGGTCCTGGCTTTACCCATCCCCTCCTTTTTTCAGTGCAAAGGAGGGCGAGCAGCAGCTGAACCAGACCAAATTCTGGGTGTCTCTGTTGCATTTGGAGACTCTTTGTTGCCCATGTGTTGCTGATTTGTATATTCATGATTAAACCTGCAGCTGTCCAGCACCAGGAGGATTTGGGATGAATGACAATGACAAGAGACAAGGTCTTTACAAATAAAGTAATCATTTCTCCCTGCACTTCGCATTCATCCCCTTTCAAAGGGTCTCTGTGTGACGCAGATTTGGTGCACTTTGATGCTGGGACTGCGAGGAGATGTCTGGATCTTGCAGCCCCCTTTATTCCCATGGCAGCTGTGGGTGTGATGACGTGGGAGGAAGGGGCAGTGTGTTAAATGCTCTGATAGTTTCTAATGGTGTCAAAGTCTGCCATTTAAATTGGGACTTTCATGCTAGAGAAGAACTGAAAGGGGAAGATGGGCGTGAAAATCGATGCTGTGGCCTCTGTTCCTCCGCAGCGTCCCTGTCGTGGGTGTTGATCAGCTCCCTCCCCTGGTCCTGCTTCCCCTCCCACTGGAGCTTAATCCTCTGCTGATGGCATCCCTGTGTTGCCATGGGAATTGCTTCACCTCTGCCTGCTGGAGAGCTGGAGCTGGATCTGCTGGTGGTGACCTGGTGTGGAGGTGGCACCATTCCTGCTGGGTCCGTGGTTGGCACCGAGGTGGCAACACATGCCCTGCAGCAGCATCAGGGGACTGGGGCATGGGTGGCATCAGCAATGTATGTCATGTTTTAGCTGTGACTTTGACTTTTTACTGGTGTCTGCAGTTTATCATTCAGAAGTGTTGGCCTGTGCTGCTGAAGGCAGAGTGGGTGGTCAGTCACCTGAAGGTCTCTCCCTGGCCCCTGGTGGTCCTGCCTCCTCATGTTCCAAGGAGTTGTACCCTACATCCACACTGCTGTTGCCTTAGTGTGAGGTTCTTCTAGTAAATGTTCCACAGCTCATCCTAAAGCTTCCTGAATTGACCACAACTTCTGGTCCTCACCTTCCTGGAGTCTGAGAGACCAGTATTTGCCCATCAAACTCCCCAGAGATGCCTGGCACCTCTCCCTTGGGTGCTGTACAGGCCTCTGCTCCCTCCCTGGAGATGGTGATGGGAACAGGAATGGCTGCTCCGATCTCCTGGCACGGCATGAAGGGCTCCTGGGAGAGCAGTGGCAGAGGGCAGGGGTAACTTGGGATGGGCTGTGGCCCAAGGCTGTGTAGGAGCCATATCCCCAGGGGGTGTGGGAGCCATGTCCCCAAGGCTGTGGGACCTGCCTGACTAAGGAAGGATGGGGGCAGCCTTGGAAAGCAGAGGAGTGTGGATGAGATGGCTTCACTCTTACAGAGGTGATGAGCAAAGCCCCAAGTATTTAAACGAGGTGTTCCCTTGAGCTGAGGCTGATGTGAGAGCTGACTGTCCTGAGAGCTGCATGGTCTGAATGAGGACAGACCATGGTGGGCACAGCTGTGTGCCCTCATGAGGTGTCTCTGCAGAGAGGAGGAGCTGTGTGTACCAGCTGCTGACATTCATCCTGGCGCACGGCCGAGGGCAGGCAGCTGCCAGCCCACCCTCGGAAGGTTAGTTGGTTGCTGATGGTGTTGGATGTTTTTCCTAAGCTCCACCTCAGAGCTTTGAAGCTTCACAGAACTCCAGTGTGAGAGGAGAGCTCAGAGAGGTGTGGTGGGATTTCTGTGGGTCCTGCCTTTAGGGATCATGGTGTCTGGGAGCTCCTCAGGGTGACCTGTGACCCTCCTGTGCTGGCAGGGAGCACAGATTGTGGCAGGGAGCTTTTGGGCACATCTTGCAGGAGGTTGGGGGTTGTGCTCAGAGGTTGATGGACAAGGGCAGCTCTTCTGTAAGTGACATAGACAGGGCACTGTTGTGGCATTGGTGGGGGTCAGATCTGTGGTTCAGTGCGTCCTTGGGCACCAGGGCTGGAGTGAAGGAGATCTGCTGGATCGTGATCATGCTGGTGTCCAAGGCCAGGTTGGGCAGGGCTTGGAGCAACCTGGGCTAGTGGAAGGTGTCCCTGCCCATGGCAGGGGTTAGAACGAGATTAGCTTTAAGGTCCCTTCCAACCCAAACCATCCTGTGATTCTAAAACAAAAATGGATTGGGCTGCATGGAAAAGCTGGAAGCCATGTAGTAGGTAGGACAACCTGAAAAGTGCATTTATTTCTGTCTTTTTGTGGTGGTGGGAAACAGTTTTCCCCCTGCAGTTATAAAATGGTAAAACCCCAGGGGGTGGTGACCCTTGAAGTTTTGAAGTTTTACCCAATGAGTGCTTCTGCAAAATATAAACATATCACACTCAGAACGGAAGAGAAGGTAGTTGTAGTTTGGTGGTAGAAGTGATAGCCATGTTCTTAGACCACAAGGAAGGGGCTCGGAGCCCCTTGGGGCCTCTGGGGCTCCCCCAGCCCCCGGCAGCGGGGCTGCAGGGACTTGGAACAGCATAAGGCTGGGCTAAGTACCTGTGGCTGAAAACTAGAGAAGTTTTCTCTACCGTGAGTGGGCAGACGGAGCAGCGGCAGAGGCAGCAGCGGACAGAGAGCAGTGGCAAAGAGCCAACAGATAAGAACTGAAGAAGCAGCAAACAGCATGCAGCCAAGAGAGACACAGAGTTGTCTGAGAGAGCCGAGAGAGAGAGAAAGAGCAGCAGAGAGAGAGGAAGCTGGGGTAAGAACTGAAATAAAAACCCCAAACTGCTTTTGTGACCTTTCCTAAGTGGAAAGGATGGACTCCTACTGAATGGAAGTCCTAAAACTGCAGCAGCACCGCAGAGAGGAGCTAAAAAGCTCAGAGGAAGAATGCAGAGGGGGTGACCTTGGCCCCCCCTGCTGCTTGAGACAGAGCACAGAGCTCTGTAGGGACCTTGGATGCCCTGAAGATAAGGACTGTCTCAAAGACCCCTGCACTTCGTGAGATGACGTGGTGACAGCGCCCTTGTCCTGGGAAACGCAGCCCATGCAGGAAGACCCTCGTTTGAGGATGAGTGGCCCAGGGGCTGGGATACCCCTCGTGTGTACTGGCAGAGATCCAGCTGCTGCAGGAGAAGAAGAGCGAAACAGATAGATGCCTGCTGCCTTAGAGACTACTGCTCTGAGAGTGGAAAAGGATCTTTCCTTCTTCCCTCCTGGACTTTTATTTGGAGGGGAGAAGAGATTTGATCCCTTGTAAATACTTATGTCATGGTAGAGATAATTAAGATTGTATATAATGTATTGTAGTATTTATTTGTAGAGTCATTGTAATATATATTCCCTTTCCCCCATTTTGAGTCTTGTGTGGTTGTCTGGAAAAAACCATCTCACATTGGGTTGAGATGTGGGAGGGGGCTTAGACTAGGGAATTTGATTTTGGGGCTCTCAAACCATGACAGTTTTATAATTGAAAATCCAAGCAGATGATGGTTTTACAGTCATCCACCTGATTTAAATGAAACCATCACCATTGCCCAAGGACAGCTGTTGACAAAGTAGCTACAAAGTTCCCAGGAGCAAAAATACTGTTTGAATGAAACACAGGGCACACATTTGGGAAAAGTGGGCTGAGTAAGACTCTGAGGTATTTTTTTCCCTTTAAATAGCATGTTTGGAAGATAAGAAAGTAGAAGAAATGTTATTTGATGGTAGGTCTGTTCCTGGAGGGGAAGCACATGGAGCACGTGGGGCTGTTTGCTGTGCTTGGGGTGTTGTGTGGTGTTGGAAGGATGTGTGGGGGAGGCTGGGCAGGGGTGGGATCTTCATCCCTCTTTTAGCAGCGCGTGTGTCCTGGCTTGGTGAGACTGGCTTGGTGAGCCATAAACAGAGCAAAGTTTGCTTCATTGCCAACCCAGATGAGATAAAATAGTTTTATCGAGATTTATGGGGATAATAAACTATGCAGGGAAGTTTATGACACATCTAGCTGTGATCAGGGAACCTTTAAAGGGTTTATTGGGCAAGGATGTTGTCTGCATGGACAAGCCCTATGTGGTGCTGGAACAGTTGGAATTGTGCTGTTTGCTTAAAATATCTTCATTTAAGCCATTTATTTGCCTCTTCCCAGAGTCTCTCCATAAATGAACCTGGCAGGAACTGTGTGCAGGGAGAGGACTGGTGGTCAGTCACCTCCTAATTTTCATCCAAACAAGAGGGAGATGAAGCTGGGGGAGATCAGCTGCAGGAACCCACCACAGAGCACCAGGTTAAGGCTGTGTCGCCTTCTGGTGTTGGTGAGCTTAAAATTGGGATAAACTGAATTTGTGTCCTCAAGCCATTGATTCAGGGCTTCTGATTGCCTAGATGTGCATGTGGCTTCCTGCCAGCAACCAAATAATACCATAAAGTCCTGCCTTTCCTGTGAAAAAAGGAAAGGGATGGAAAATGTGGAGGTTGTCAGAGCACAGGTCAGCACCACTCTGGTGAGGACCTGAAGTGACAGAGCATCTCCTGCTGTGCCCAGGGAACACAGAGGTGATGAACAGTCCTGGATTCTCCACGTAAGAACCTGGACCCGTGTTGCACAAGAGATCTGGGAGTGAAACCACTGAGCTTAGCAAATCTGAGAGGACAAATGTGTGTTTCTGGGGGACAAATCCCAATGGCCCTATTACTGACTGGTCTCTGAAATTTTGAGGTAAAGGCAACCTTGTGTTGGGATTTTCGGCAGGTTGTGGGTGGAAGAAGCTGTTTTACAGTTAACTTAAATCACCATAGGAAACGAGAGGTGGCTTTGGGATGGGTCTGTGCCCTGAGGTTGTCCCAGCTCCCTGCTTGGTGCCCACCAGCACAGCAAAGTCCCAGTGGGACCTCTGGGCTCTGCAGCAGCCTGACCATGTCAGCCCTTGCCTTCCCCATCCCTCTTCCATATCCCATGACCATTAAGTGTAATTCATTGCTTTGATTCTTGACCACAGCTGGGGAACTTTGTGGGGAATTTTGTTCCTTTCCACCTCTTGCTGTCAGACTCTGTGGAACAGAACTGGGGAGAGAAGAGGCCACCATGGGAGTGGCACTGTTTTCCCTGTCACTGAGCTCAGCATTTGAGCCCTTACCCCAGTGCAGAGTGGGTGGGGAAGTCATGGAGATGGACTTGGTCTCCAGTTGTGTTCCTGTCCTCTAATGCAGGAGTTTGATCTCCAGGTCTCCCTACACCATTTTAGTTAACTTTTCTTCATGCTTGGGGCCTGAGGAAACCTTTTTCTTTCTCTTCTGGATTTCTCAAGGAAGGGAAAGCTGATGTCCCCAAATTGAGTCAGTGATTTTAGATCATGTTGTCATTTCTGCAGGAGGGGTTTGCAGAGGGGGCCCTGTCCCTCCTGCACCCACTGCCCACCCAGGGCACAGCTCTCCGCGGGCAGTGATGGCTTCCCATCAGCTGGAATCTTCCCTGCCCCAATACCATGCAGGTTGCTGCTGATCTGTAGCTCTGCAGAATTCCTGGTGCCTGCTCCAGGCAGGATGCCTATTCCCGCTTTTCAAGGTGAATAAGATACCTTTTGTTTTCCAAGCACAGAATCAATTTACATGAGAAGCTTTCCCCTGTAGCTTTGAGAGCTGATCTCAATTTGTGATCTGCAAACTGCCTGGAGGGGGAAGCAGAGCTTGGTTTGGCACTGGAATGGAGTCACATCCTCAGGGGCAGGCAGGGCTTGGGGCAGGGTGGACTTGGGAGGATGTCCAGTGGGCAGCTGGGACTTGGGCACTGGCCAAGGGAGAGAGAATCATGGAATGGGTTGAGTTGGAAGGGACCTTAAAGCTCATCTCCTTCCTGTCATGGGCAGGGGCACCTTCCACTGTCCCAGGTTGCTCCAAGCCCCATCCAACCTGGCCTTGGACACTTCCAGGGATAGGGCAGCCACAGCTTCTCTAGGCAACCTCTGCCAGGGCCTCACCACCCTCACAGGGGAGAATTTCTTCCCAATATCCCATCTAACCCTGCCCTCTGGCAGTGGGAAGCCATTCCCTTGTCACTGTCTACCCATATAAAAAGTCTCTCTCCCTCCTTTTTATAACCCCCTTTAGGCCCTGGAAGGGGCTCTCAGGTCTCCCTGGGGCCTTCTCTTCTCCAGGTGAACCCCCCCAGCTCTCCCAGCCTGTCTCCAGAGCAGAGGGGCTCCAGCCCTGGGAGCATCTCCATGACCTTCTCTGGACCAGCTCCAACAGGTCCCACGTGTGGGCACAGAAAGATGAAGCTGGAAATGCTCTGGGGCCAGCAGGCCTAATTCCCACTTTGAACCCTGCTTTGTTTTCTTTTTTTTTATTTTTATTTTTTTTTATAAACTTGTCCTTTAAGAGAATTTTCTCTCTGCAGCACACAAGGATTGTATGAAATGCCTCCTGTCTGGTGGTCTCTGCAGAGGTTCAGCCTGTGCCTCGTGAGGAAGCGTGGTGGTGGTTTGCTTTGCTCGTGTTGTCACGTCTTCCTTCAGTTATGGGATAAACATTAACACCACAACCACCCACTAACCAGGCGCTGCCTGCCATGGCTTATCATCCCAGCCCTGGGCTGTTGGAACAACTTTACAACACCCTTAAGTTTAAAACAAACACACGCGAAACCCAGTCCCTGTGGGTCTATTAGAGCTGACCAGCAAATGTGCATTTCATTACCCAAAATATGCTGGTAGACCCAGCACAGACAGTGAGCCAAGAGGAAGCAGACCTGCAAAACACTTTGTATAAAATATGAAAAGTGGTTTTTTTTATTTTTCCACCCCTCCCCTTTCTCTTCTTGATTTCTCCTGCTCTGAATTCCTGGGTAAAGACTTGTATTTCTGAGGGAAGCCCAGGCACCAAGCTGGGAGATGCACTGGGCAGCTCAGGCCCAGGAATGGCAGGGCAGGAGTGAGCTTGTGGGCAGTCAGAGGACATAGTGTACTCTGTTTTTATTTATTTTTACTTCTTAATGGCATCAGTGCCTGGAGGGGAGACCTGCTTGGGGTCATTTCCCCCTGTGGGAACAGAGCCATGTCAAGGTTCTGCAGTGGGAGCAGAACTTTGCTGGACTGGCATCCTGGGGGAACAGGGACAGGACAGGGTGTTCCTCCTCTGGCTGGGGAGGTTGGCACAGAAGGGCAGGGATAAGGGGGCTGTGCGAGCCCTACATGGCTGGGCACCACAGAGCTTGGCACTGACTGTGTCTGGCTCATCCACCAGCAGGAGTCCTCTGCTCTCACCCCCATAAGTGGGAGGGAACAGTTTTAAACTAAAAGAGGAGAGATTTAGATTAGGTATGGGGAAGATAATGGGTGGGGAGGCCCTGGCACAGGTTGCCCAGAGAAGCTGTGGCTGCCCCATCCCTGGAAGTGTCCAAGGTCAGGTTGGACGGGGCTTGGATTCACCTGGGCTAGTGGAAGGCGTCCCTACCCATGGCAGGGGGTGGAACGAGATGGGCTTTGAGGTCCCTTCCAACCCAAACCTCTCTGGGATTCTGTGATTCCCACGGGATCAGCAGGTGTGGCTCTGAGGTTGGCCCCGTCCATGCAGACACATCTCAGATGAGGACTGGTAACACCCAGCCCTCCATTTATCCTGCTTGGTGCAAATTACAGCCATCAGGGCTCCCCTTTCATCCCTTCTTGGTGGGCTTGGCAGGAAAAGCTCCTGCCTTTTCCAGTGGGATTTTGAAGGCGTTCATTAATTTGCAGTGTTGATGATATCTCCTGGTGCTTGGAAGGATTTTGTCATCCGAGACCGAGCTGTGCTGCACAAGGATCCTGTGTTGGCCTGATGTGCAGGGGAGGCCAAGGCCAAGCCCGTTTCCATGGGCTTTGAAGAGCTAAACAGCAATAAGTGTCTAAAGAGTTATCTGCTTTCTTTTTTTTTTTTTTGGAAATATTTTGCCTTTGGATGACTGGCTCGTTGTTCATGTGGAGCAATGATTTTTTATTCAGCAATGTCCACATATCCCACTGCTTTCCCTCCAAGAAAAACAGAGCAGCTGTCTCACCAGTTCCACCAGACTGGTCTCACAGAGCGGAGCCCGGCTGGTGGCTCCACGCAGGGAGTGTTGTTGCATGTGAGAAGGTGACTCACCAGTGGCCGTTTGGGCAGCAGCAGCTGTGGGCATTTTCTCTGGCTGCTTTTGGACAGTTTAACAAAGTCATGCCAACTCTGCCCCATTTTTCAGATGGAAAAATAGATGGGGAACCCATAGTTGATCAAATTAAAGAAAATTCCAGGTAATATTAAGAACAGTAGTGGCTTGTGAGCTCCAACATCAGTTATTTCACCTTTATTCTGACCAAAGGACAGACTCTCTGAGGGGACTGTGGCACAGGAACCACTGAGCTGTATAGCCATGTCCCTGCAGGTGGGATGTTCTCTGTGGTACAGGGAAAGGTGGATTTGGTCACAATCAGGGAAAAACTGCAGAAAGCGGTGATGGGGGAGCACCTGGTGAGGGCTTCAGGAGAGGCAAAGCAAAAGCCCCCAGCCCAGGTGTGCAAGCAGGGTAGAGGGTGCACAGAGCTAAGTATCCCTTCCCATCCCTGGGAGTCAGGTTGGGCAGGGCTTGGAGCAACCTGGTCTAGTGGAAGGTGTCCCTGCTCATGACAGGGGTTGGAATGATTTGGGCTTTAAGGTCCCTTCCAACCCAAATCAGGCTGTGATTCTGTGAGCTTTGGCTTTGCCCTTTGCTCTGGGGGTGAAGGAGGTGCTGAGCATCACCAAGGCAGAGCAGCCCATCCCTGCTGTGAGAGCAAGGCCTCTCTCCAAAGATCCAGAGAATGGATCTTTGGAGAGAGAGACTGACCAGGCAAAGCTTTGAGCTCCTGGTGATGTGCAGCTGGCACACAGCATGAGCAGGATGGGGCAGGATCTGTGCCAGCATCCCAGGGGTGGGAGAAGATGACTTGCTGGGCCTGGTTTTGCAGTCCCTCATGGCTGCAGGGAATGGTCCAACCCGAACGCCGAGAGCTGTGCGGGGATTTTCAGTCCCAAGTGTTTCAGATGTGTTTGACTGGCTCTGTGTCCGTGGTCAGGCTGTGGATGGACACGCTGCTGCTCTGGGCTGGAGCTGCCTGGCACAGGGGTTCAGTTGGGATGGCTGTGAACTGGGACCTTGGTTTTTAGCACACGTGGCACTGAATTGCTTTTTTTCAGTGGGCTGCAAAGGGTCCCTGATTCAGCACTGACTGCACTTGTTCAAATGGACAAATTTAATTCAGGATGCGGAATTCCCAACAAACTGCTTTTCATATTCGCCTGCAGTGTGTGATAAGGGGGTGATCTGCACACCTTAACAGGTTTCTTTACTCAAAAGGAATTTATTTGACTCACAGTACACCTTTTAATAAATAATTCAGCCTAAAACCTCCAAACTCCCCAGTGCAGCAATGTCTGAGCTGGTACAAATGTCAGTGCTGACCCAGCTGCTGAGTTTGGTGGCCCCACAGGGGCTCAACCTGTGCCTGAGCCACACCAGGGGCTTTGCTGGTGGTAGTAGGTGTTGTGCTCTTCCCTTTGCTTTTAGAATTTTAGGATTTCAAGTGTGGGGATGTTCAGGAGCAGAATCTGTGGTTATTTTTCTCCTGTCTGTGGAGCAACTGTGCCAAACCATATGGGGTGGAAGTGGGAGGAAGATGGAGACTAGGGCAGTTCCCCAAATTAACGCTCCAAAATGGTGAGAGCCTGGGGATGGAGGATGCCCTGTGCCACCTTCTGGAGTGGAGCAGTGGGACTGGGGGAAGGAGAGCACGTCCAAGGGCCTGTGGGGCTCAGGGAGGGTCCCCAGTGGGGTTGTGGGTGCTGGTGCCACTGACTCAGGTCTGGGGCCAGGCACCACCTTGGTGGAGGAGGTTTTCTGACTGACTTTTGCTGCAGTGCTGGGAAGAGGTTCTGGCAGCCCCAGCTGGCTGGTAGAAGCCCTTGTCACAGCTCTGGGCATGTCATATCTATTTCTTCCCTTGCTGTCTGTGCTGAGACCAACCTGCTCCATGTGGGCAGAGCCTCCTCAGGCACATTGTCATTGTCTGACTTTCCTGTCCCCTTTTACCCTTTCCTGGTAGAAAGGGAAAGGTTTAATCCACTAACCCAGTCTGTGTAACGGATGATCCTTCTTTCTTCTTGTTCTCTGTTTTCATATCCTTCTTCAGCCCTCCAACAAGTACCCCCCTCTGCCAGGCCGTTTTGGGGCACTGGGATGGTCCATATCCTGTGTTGGAGGAACTATCACTGGATAGTTTGGGTTGGAAGAGATCTTAAAACTCATCTCATTCCAACCCCCTGCCATGGGCAGGAACACCTTCCACTATCCCAGGTTGCTCCAAACCCCATCCAACCTGGCCTTGAACACTTGGAGGAATGGGGCATCTCCCGGGGTGGGATGAGCATCATGGCAAAGGCTTGGGCTTGCTGAGGGCAGAAGACCCTCTCCTGAGAGCCCCAGAAGGCTTGGGAGCACAGCTGTGGGGCTCATGTGCTTCTTGGGCTCACAGCAGGGCTGGTGCCACCCTGCTCCTGCCAGCAGTCTAGGAACATGTGAGCAGGTTGGGGGCTTGGAGGTGACTTTTGGAAACTGGATTCTACTTTGAGGAGAATATAGCAGTGCAGATCATGCTGGCTTCATGGTGTGGTGCTTGGAGAGGCACACAGGCTGCGTGGGGAGCTGAGGAACAGCCCTGGACAGCCCCGTGGGAGCAGTGGCCAGGTCCTGGTGCCTGCTGAGACACATCACTTTTAGCTGCAGAGCCCATGGAATGGAGTCTCACACTGTTCAAACCAGGTAGGTCACTGCTAATATTATTGGATAGATAAAATCCAGAAAGACTAAGAGTCTTTCCTAATATTGCACCCAGATAGTGCCAGATATGGCTTTGTAATAAAAGTTCAAAATGCCCTACTTTAGAGCCTTCCCAAATCTCCTATTGGGATTAGGAGCCTGTGTTTCGTCTTATAAAAGCAGAAGGGATGTAATTTTCTGTGGGCTGAACCACAAAATCTCTGTCCCTGCACAAGGTGGTGTTTGGGAAATTTATCCCTGGTCTCTCTTCCCTAGTGCTGCTGTTTCTCATCATTTAAACTTGCTGCATCTCCTGCAATCATCCTCTCCTCCCTGCCCTGGGTGGAGAAAATGGACCTGTAGGTGCAACCACAGTAAGGAAAGGTGAGAGTGCTCTGGTCTGGCCCATTTTTTGGTTTTTTTTCTCCAAGCAAATATCTTGTGTGGTGGGTAGTAGGTACCCTGTTACAGCTGCACAAGCTGGGGCAGGAGAGAGAAGGGATTTCTTCAAGGGATATGTGTGGCAAAGACCAACCTGGAGCCTCTGTCCCCACTCTGTGCTGCCCAGATGTTGTCATTCCTCGTGGAGGGACATGAGCTCAGTGTCTTACCCGAGACCACATGTACAGAGTCTCCAGATTCAAAGTCTCCAGGTGCTCAGGATCCAAGTTTACTCACCGCTCTGTGCTGCCTGGGGGTATTTCCCTCTGTGAATTCACAGTGGGTTTAATTAATCATCCTCCTGTAGGAGCTGCTTGTGTGAGCCAGTCAGTGTGTGAGCAGGGTGGCTGTGTCCCCAGGGGGGTGTTATCCTACATAAATAGCTTTCTATAAATAAATAAACAGATTAAGGGGATGTCCCTGCAAACTGGTCTCTCAGTGTGTCTCAAACCTTTTTGTGTAAATAACCTCACTGACAAGTGCAGGGCCGAGTGGCCTGTCTGGTGATGAGTCTTTGACCTGTGCCAGGGCCTCACCATCCTCACAGCCAACAATTGCTTCCCAAAACCCATTTAATCCTGCCAGTATGAATCTGGCAGTGGGAAGTCATTCCCCCTTGTCCTGTCTCTCCAGGCCCTTGTCCCAAGTCCCTCTCCAGCTCTCCTGGAGCCCCTTTAGGCCCTGCAAGGGGCTTTCAGGTCTCCCTGGAGCCTTCTCTTCTCCAGGTGAACCCCCCCAGCCGTCCCAGCCTGGCTCCAGAGCAGAGGGGCTCCAGCCCTTGGAGCACCTTCCTGGCCTCCTCTGAACTCACTCCAGCAGCTCCACATCCTTCCCGTGCTGGGCCCCCAGGGCTGGAGGCAGCTCTGCAGGGGGGTCTCACCTGAACAGGGCAGAGGCAGAATCCCCTCCCTGCCCTGCTGCCCATGCCGTGGGAATGCTTCCAAAGGGTAAAATGCAGATCCCTGGGTCTGGAACTGGCCAAGCTGCTCCTGTGTTTCCCCTGTACAGGGGGGTGGGGATCTGAGGAAGAAATTCTCCCCTGTGATCCTGGTGAGGCCCTGGCACAGGTTACCCAGAGAAGCTGTGGCTGCCCCATCCCTGGAAGTGTCCAAAGCCAGGTTGGACAGGGCTTGGATTCACTTGGAATAGTGGAAGGTGTCCCTGCCCATGGCAGGGGGTGGAACTGGATGGGCTTTAAGGTCCCTTCCAATGCAAACCAGTCTGTGCTGGGAGTTGGCAACCCCAAACTGCCCCATTCCTTCCCGGGCTGGGTCAGTCTCTCCTCAGGGAGTGGAGCTGCTGCAGCAGCCCTGGCCCCTCTGCCATGTTCAGGGCACAGCTGGGCCCTGTCACAGCTTGGAGCTCCCTGCAGAGAGCCATTGCTTCCCCTGTTTGCCACTTGTGTGTCTGTACGCTGGGGAGCACTCTTGTCTCTCCATGCACAGCCTGGGCAGGATGCTCAGAGTGCCTGTGCTGTGCAGCTCTCTCAGGAGGCATGGGAGACCTTCCCAGCAGTGGTGTTGCTTTCCTCCTGTTCTTCACCCACTTGGTTAGAAGCAATTTTGTGGACAAGCCACAGTTTCAGTTTGTAATTTATCAGTGGCTCTGTGAGCTGGAGTTGCTCCATCAAGTGCTTTTTCCTGGCTGACTGTGTGTTTCAGGGCAGAGGGAAGAGCTGAGGTTCAGGTGGGGTGTGAGATATGCACCTGGATGCTTGTAGGGCACGTTGAAGGTACCTCACCTAGAGCAACTGCTTGATTTCCAGACCCCACGTGCTCAATGGGAACAAGTGAAGAGTCACTTCGACTCCCTGCTTTTTGTTGGTGAAACTTTCAGAAAAAAAAATGCCCTTTTTCTTTCCTCTTTCTCAAGAGGGATTGGAAGGAAGGTTGAGATGACCACGAGTGTGCTCAAGTGGTTGCGGAGCAAAGCACCTCTTTGGAAGAGCTCACAGATTCCTTTTCTTTACTGGAGCTGCAGAGCTTCCCCACCAGCCTGGCAGCACTCAGGTGCTTTGACACAGCAATGCCACCCCTTATTTTTACATCTGCCCCTTCCTGAGCTACCCCCCAGCACCCTATTTCATCAGTGATCATCTCCATCCTGTGGCAGGTCTGAAGATGAGATGAGTTTTGGCTGCCTTGGCCCCCCACCCTGCCCCAGGTGGCAAAAGGTGGGTGCCAGGCTCCATCTCCCAGGCTGCTCCCAGCCCAAGAGGGTGCTCGAGGTTGTTTTCCTTCCATGGGTCTACTTTTCTGACACAGTGAAGGCAGAAATGCTAAATTCCAGCTATCTGTGGGTTGTGGCTGGTTGGTTTGGGCTCAGTGAAGGAGCTGGGACAGTGTTTGAGCCCCTCGAAATGGGGGCTGCTCCAGGCTGGGGGACAGTGACCACGGGCACTGTCACCTCCTCTGTGCCTGAGTGGGCACATGGCAGCTGCCTCGAGCCTGACTCAGCTCAAGGCACAGGATTAAAAGGCTCTGAGCTGCTGGGACTGAGCTGAGATGAAAGCAGTGGCTCCAGCCTGGCATGCCATCACTGCCATCCAAGGCTGTGGTTATCTGCCCACCGAAAATGTTTCTTTGGAGCACTGGCAGTGGGTCAGCTTGCTGTTTTTAACATGATTCTTCTAAGCACATGCCGGGGCCGTGAACTCTCACGGGGAGAAGGGGATGGGGTGTTTTGTCCTCTGCCATTCATGGCAGAAGGACCAGCTTCTGTGCCCAGCTGCTGGTGCCAGTGGCGTGGAGGAGCCACGTGGTTTATGCTGCCCTGAGGTGGACACAGGGATCTGGGGACATGGTGCTCTCTAGTTCTAGACTTTTCCAAATACTGTTCAGCTTTTGGGGCTATTCTAGGAGATGAGAAACTTCCCCAGTATCAGCACAGTCAGCTTGGGTGCTCACAGAGGGGCAACGATGGGCTGGGAGAGGAGGGGTCACCTTAGGAGAGGTGTCCTTGGAGATGTCTTGGGTCTGCTGTGCTTCTCAAGGTCCAGCAACCCTTTCCCTTACCACCAAATTCACCTATTGCTCCATTTGATTCTCAGTGTTACTCAACCCCCACGTTTTGGTGAACACCTACTGACAGAGGTCCTGGATGGGACTGGGGGCTGAGGGTAGAGGGATTCCATGGGGCTCCGTGAAAGCTGAGTGTGGATAAACGGGACACAAAACATGCTGGGAGCCCTGGGGAGCTCCAACCGCGATATTTGGAGCTGTCATTAGCTGATCAAAACCAGATTATCTGCATCCATCAGAGATCTTAAAGGGTCCTTCTCACTTCTTGGGGCTTTGTTATGAGGCCGTGACCGCCATGTCCTTGTCTGATCCAGAAGGAGGAAACTCTGAGCTGAGGGGATCGAGGGGAGGGAATGAGCAGCCTTGGGAAAAGCACTGGTGGTCCCGCTCCAAGGCGTTCCTGGCAGCCCGGGGGAGCAGCGTGGTGTTAAATGTCATTTTAATGGGGGCAGCATCCCCCTAAATGGAGCAAAACGCAATCTGAGATGGATCAAAGCTGTGTTAATGGGGGAAAACGTCCGTGGCTTTTAAACACTAACGTTGCTGCGGGACTTGGGCTGTGCATCACGGGAGACATGGAAAGGTTGGCCCTTGGCTTGGCCCAAGAACATGGGAGAAAAGCTCCCAGCTGCTGGAATGTCTCTGTCACGCTTATGGTAGTGGGGCAGAAGAGGGAGGGAGAGGAGCAGTTGCACAGGATTTGCCTAAAGGATGCTGTGCCCTCAGATCAGCCGTAATGGAGAAAAGAGAGCAGGGAGAGGGGAGGGAAAAACCTTCTAGTTGTGTGGGGTAAAGGGAAAGCCAGACTTTCCCCCTCCTTTAGAGTCCCCCATCCCATGGATTTAAACACAGGCTTTAAAAGGAGAATAAAAAATAACGAGGACATGGATAGATGGTTTCTTTTTATCTCTACAACTGAGGAGATAAATGTGACATTAATTATGTGACACAGCTTTGAAAATCATTATGTATCTCTTTTTTTTTTAAAGGAGGTTTCATATTTCTGTCTGGGACTAATAAAGAAGGACAATTTAAAAAAAAACTTTAAAGATGATCTGTAGGGAGAGTTTGCTGTCTTAATTTTCCCTCTGTAGCTGCAGCTTGTTCAGCTCTCCTATCTCTCACGTGGAGGGAGGATCACTGTGTGTGCAAGAGCTGCTGGGGGAGGGAAAACCAGGAGGGCCTATGAACTCTGATAGTAGAATATGGGCTTTTGGATGGGTGGGGGGTGAGATGGGGCCATGGGAGGAGGAAGCATTGAACCCTGCACCCCTCTGCCCCCAGGAGAGAGGAAATTACAACTGTTAGCAGCACTGAGTAAGCAGTTTGTATGGTTTTGTTGAGGTCTGCAGCCATCTGCCTCCTGAGCTTGGCTGGGATGGAGCAGGGAGAGCATCAGGCAGGTGAGGGGAGTTACGGCATTTGAAGCGGTTGGTTGTGGAATCGTGGAATCATTTAGGCTGGAGAAACCCTTTAAGATCAACAAGTCCATCAAGTCCTGCAAGGCCACTACTAAACCATGTCCCCAAGTTCCTCCTTATCAAAGAATCATCACAGAATCACAGAATGATTTGGGTTGGAAGGGAACTTAAAGCCCATCCAGTCCCACGCCCCGCCATGGGCAGGGACACCTTCCACTAGCCCAGGTTGCTCCAAGCACCATCCAACCTGGCCTTGGACACTCCAGGGATGGGGCAGCCACAGCTTCTCTGGGCAACCTGTGCCAGGGCCTCCCCACCCTCACAGCCAACAATTCCTTCCCAATATTCCATCTAACCCTGCCCTCTGGCAGTGGGAAGCCATTCCCTCTTGTTCTGTCCCTCCATCCCTTGTCCCAAGTCCCTCTCCAGCTCTCCTGGAGCCCCTTAGGCCCTGGAAGGGACTCTCAGGTCTCCCTGGAGCCTTCTCTTCTCCAGGTGAACACCCTCAGCTCTCCCAGCCTGGCTCCAGAGCAGAGGGGCTCCAGCCCTTGGAGCATCTCCGTGGCCTCCTCTGGACTCACTCCAGCAGCTCCACATCCTTCTGATGCTGGGGCTCCAGAGCTGGTTGCTCTGTGTCACTGGCCTGAGACATTTTTCTTTGCAATATCAAATTGAAGATTTCTGATTGGAGTGTTATTAGGTAGAAACAAACCCAAGAAGCCTTATTTGAGCTGCCTTCCCAACTGTAGTGTGCTGGAGGCTTGGGTTTATCCTGGGCTTGCCCGGGAAAGGGTTTGGAGCAGGCTGACTGCTGCGACTGCAGTGGTGGTTGGGGGTTAGATGCAAACTCTGCTACCCAGAGTCCAGGGCTTCTCCCAGCAGTCAGTTTAAAATGGTGTGGCACTAGGACAGACGAGGGGTTGCTTGGGATAGGGAGAATAGGTGGAAAAGCATGAGGTCAGTCCATATCTATCCTTGTGCCAGGGCCAAACCGGGTTCAGGGCTGGGGGAGGGGGATGAGATGGAGTCTTGAGCATCCTGTGGGAGGGAGTCTTGATCCACAGACAAAAAAATGGTTTTAAATGAATGTTTTGTAAAGTTGGACTCCTTCAATAGGGTTTTCCTACAGACTGCTTGGAGGGTACCATGGCAAGGTATGACTTTTGGTGCTAGGTAAAGGTGGAGTCCTACAAGTGGAAGAGGAGCAACACTGCAGTGTCTGTGGCTTTCTAGGGATTGCTGGGCTTTAATTGCATCTCTGGGTTTTCCATGCATCCCTATTTACCACTTGCACTCCTCCAGAGGGGCTGTGTTGGAGGCTGCAGCCATGGCAGGAAGCAGCAGGTCCACATGACTCCCGTGAGAAGTGGTGCCTGTGGCTCGGGAGAGCTCCAGCCTTGCCGTGGGCTCTGGATCTGGGTGGTGCTGAGAATGCACACTGCAGGGCTCAGCACATTCCATGTGCTGGAGCCCAGGATCTGTGAGCTGTGGGTCTGCAGGGCTCAAGCTTGCACAGCACGATGCTCCTTAAAAACCAGCTCTCTCCATGGTACACCAAAACTTCAGTGAGGCTGAGCTCGGTTCCCACTCTGTGTCCTGCTCCCCACCTGAAGCAACCCACAGAGGGGGGGGTGGGTTGCTGTTTCAAAGGGAAAAGCTTCCCAACATTTGGCAACTTGATCCCTTGCCACTGCTGTTTTGGTGCCTGCTGGCAGCCACTGTGTGCGGGGCCGTGGCCAGGGAGCCGTCGGGCTCCTCAGGTCCTGCTCCACTGTCAGGGGGATGGGGAAGCTCTGATTCTCCTGCCTGGGATGCCCAGCAGGTCCTGCTCCACTGTTGGAGGGGACATGGGAGCTCTGACCCTCCTTCCCAGAGACCATCCAGCTCACCAGACAGCTCACCAGTGCAGGCAGAGCATCTGTCCAGCTTGGCGTGAGCTCTGCCATAGACCTGCCCTGGGGGGACGTTCCTCTCCTCTGTCTCAGTCTGTCTGTGTGATGGGCATTTCTCCTGGGCAAGGTGGCACCTTGGCACCTGGGGTGAGGAGCAGGGAGGGCTCTCAGGTCACTGCTGCCCATCAAAGCCCACCCCAGTGGCATGAGGGTCCTTGTGCTTTGCAGTCACCATGAGTACGTGCAGGGCATATTGGGGAGCACAGACTGTGGCAGTGGGGATGGTGGCACGGCCACCCCAGGGAACGGCAGCAGGGAAACACCCTTGTGAGAAAGGTGTCAGTGCCCTCCCTGTCCCTCCAGCATAGAATGAATTCTGGAAAGACATCCCAGAGAAATGCGCCGCTGAGTTTGGGTGGGTTGGGTGTCTGGAGTACGTGGTGGCTTTGGGATTTTTGTAACACTCATCTGCACGCTGGCTCATGGAAAGCTAATAACTCCCGGCTGGGAGCTGTCAAGGGCATTCTGTCTTGCTACCAGAGGTGGGCTCCAGGGAAAAGCCAGGCAGCTCAGACCCCTTCTCCAGGGGGGATTTTTGTCCTGACTCGTGCCTGGTGGCCAAGAGTTGGACGCAGTTGAGCCTGTTGCATCTTGGCATCTTCCCAAGGCGGGATGATGCCATAGTCCTCCTCCTCCTCCTCCACCCTGATGGATGGTGGCTGGAGGACCTGCAGGATTAGGTCACCCTCTGCGGTGGCTCCTGCTGTGTGGTGGCTGTGCTTGGCAGCGCTGCCCTGCACAACCTCCACGGCAGGTCCTGCTAATATTTGCTTTATGACACATCTCTGATAGCGGTTGGTGTGTGCCCAGCCATTCCCTGTAACTCAGCAGCGCCGTTCCAGCCCGGCAGGACGTTAGACCAACAATAACAAAAATAAATCACTCCACACTTGCCCTCCAGTATATACTTAGTTGTTACTGTACATGAGCCCCCGAGAGAAAACAATGTGTTTATTGGGGCCAGCCTTGCACCTCCCGGCACTGCCCTCAAATACCCCCCCGAGGCTCCGGGGTCAGCCCTCGAGGTGCCTGTCTGCACCTCAGTAAATCGTGGAGCTCTCTGTGCCCCCACCCAGCATGGGCTTGAACTTTCCCTGGAACACAGGGAATCAGCAGAGCCCACCCAGAAGGTTTTGGCGAGGGGAAGGGATGTCCCCCGTGTGCTGCTCCCCCCCTCTGGCCAAACACAGGCTCTCATTTACGCTCGGGAACAATGTCCCTTCTCCCGTGCTGCCTCCCCAGCCTCCTCCCAGATGGTATTTTAAACACTCCAACCTCAGTGGCCACCTCTCAGCTCCAAAGTTTTCTGAGAAAACAGAAGTATGTATGCTGTGGAGTCGTTCTTCCCGCTGCCCTTCGCTGCACGCGCTGTCTCCAGCCTGTTTTCCATGGCAGCTCGTGGCAGTACCTGCTGTTTCCCTTAAAAACCTCAGCTGTACCAGTGGTGCTTGTTTGTCACTGTGCCAGCTGTGGAACCAACAGGTTCCAGGGCCTGTTTCTCACTGCAGGATGCTCTCTGGTTTGCAGCATCGTGGGACAGGTAGGCAGGTAATGTGTAAATAGGCATGGGAAGAGATACCTTCACTGCTCTTACACTCACCCGAGCAAAATCCCTGTTCCCAGTGGGCCAGCTCTGGCACTTTTTTAAAGGATCTGGCTGTATATTTTTTCTCCAGTAGAACTGGGCATGTGGGAAGTGATGGAACCTCCTTGAAATACAGAAACCTCTGTGCCCTAAATCTTCTGTTGCTTTGGGATACATGGATGAGGAAGTCTGGGAGAAGAGGTAAGACATGACCGTTCTTGTGGGCAGCAGCTCCATGAGGAAAGCTCCTAGGGGAGAGATGGGGGCTGCAGGGGTTGAACCTTTCCAAATGGTAACAGGGTTTTTCCTATTATTAAGACTTGGTGTGTTTTTCTCCCATTAAAATACAGACACAATTGTTTTTTAGTCTCTCTCCCATGCATGGGACTAGTCCCAGTGCTAACACCAACTCCCTACCCCATTTCTTCTTGGCTAAAGCCCTTATTACCAAGTCTCGGTCCAGCACTTCCAGTCCCCAGCCCTTGTGTTCATGGTGTTTAATGTCAAGCAGTGTGTTTGTGATGAATTAATCTCCGTGTGGTTGCATGTCCTGGCACACGTGACTGTGATTTCTGTGGCACAGCACCTTGCATGTCCTTCCTGCACAGAGGCCAGAGTGCTGATTTGGGCCTGAGCTCTGCTGCTCCAACTCCTTTGAGCTGCTGTGAGCCTGAGGGGGCTGCAACAGACCCTTTTGCTCTCCATGTCCCCCCTGTTTTCCTCATGGGGGCTGAAGAGGGGGCAGCCCCAGCCCTGACAATGCTCTCGAGCCATTGTTGGTAGCTGTGCCCATGCCCAGCACTGCCTGAAGGACATGTCCCTTTTTGATTTCCCAGCTGGGTATGGATGATCCCTGTGTATCCAGAGGGAATTCCCACCAGCTCCCAGCCCAGCAGCTTCAGCAAAAGGTGGGCAAAATAGAGCAAGGCCCTGGGTCTGGTTTCTGGCTCCTTTCTTGATGCTGTTCCCAGTGTGGTACCAGCGGAGCTGGGCAGGGGCACATGGCTGGTGCTTGTGGGGGGGACAGGGCTCTGTCAGGGTCTACTTCACCCCACCACAGCCCCCAAGCATCATGTGGCTGCCCACCCAAGCCTGGAAAAGCAGAGAGGGTTGGGAACACCCTGGGAGGGAATACTTATGGGGTCTGGGATGTTGCAGCCTTAACTTGTGCCTCTGAAAGCGCCAAGTCTGGGGGAGGTGTGTGCAGGGAGGAGGCAGGAGGCTGATGCCTACAGGAGACAAGGTCTCAGCTCAGGCCAGCTCTGCTGGTGGCCCTGGGCAGCCACTTGGACACTGAGGACTGCAGAGCCATCCCCACACTCCGATGCCAAGACCATGGCAGCTGCCTGGCTTTCCTCACATCCAGCTTTGTTGGGGTGGAGCAGTGCTGGAGCGTGAGTAATGATCCAAGCCAAAACCAGACCTTGGCTCTTCTGCCTGCAGGGAGCCTCTACCCTGATCTTTCTCTACTATCTACAAAGTCTGGTTTCCACCAGGACACCCCTCAGTAGGGAATGCCAGAGCGATTTGTACCATTTTAAGTGTTAGGACAGGCTAAGTGCAAAACTTTTGAGGATGTTTTTCCGTCCCCACCGTGCACCAGTTGATCTCCTGAGTCAAAATCTTTGTCCCACTGCGTTGCTTCTTCATGGTGGGATCGTCACCTGCCTTCCTTGACCCCCAGTGGGACCTCGCTTTAAGATCTTGCTTTAACGTGCAGTGGCAGGACAAGGGGGAAGGGCTTTAGGCTGAAGAAGGAGAGATTTAGATTAGATATTAGGAAGAAATTCATGGCTGTGAGGCTGGTGAGGCCCTGGCACAGGTTGCCCAGAGAAGCTGTGGCTGCCCCTGGATCCCTGGAAGTGTCCAAGGCCAGGTTGGACGGGGCTTGGAGCAACCTGGGCTAGTGGAAGGTGTCCCTGCCCATGGCGGGGATTTGGAACTGAATGAGCTTTAAGGTCCCTTCCAACCCAAACCCTTTTAGGATTCCATGATCTCCTGAGGGTCCATCACAGCAGAGAGCAGGGATGGGAGAGGGAATGTTCCCCTGGGGTGCTGTAGGACAATCACTTGCTCGGGAGCAGCTGCCCAGACAGCACATCTCCCACCCAGGTGGGCATCTCACTGCGAGGGACCAGCACAAGGACAGCAAATGCACACTGAGGAGGATTTGCTTCTGGGAACATGCTCTGAGGTCAGGGCAGAGGTTACCTCAGGAGCCCAGTGGAGGAGGAGGAGGTGGCTGTGCCCTCTGAAGCCCCCAGGAGCCAGGAATGGGGTCACCTTTGAAAGTGGCTGGTCCTTGCTTCCCTTGGGCCCAGCTAACCACACCAGTGATGTGTTTTTCAAGCATTTCCTCCTTTAGGCAGCTCAACCTGGAATTGTGCCGTGGGCTGGCTTTGTCCTGCTACTTATAGGCATCACCCATCTTTGCTCAAGGCCTTGACTAGGTGGACACAGGGTTTTCCCCAGTAGCTTGTGGAAGCCAATGTCAAGGTTTCTTTTGGCCTCAGTGCATTTCAGATAAGAGCTGTAATTGCTGCTCAGCACTTCAGAGCTCAGCTCTCTGCTCCCGCGCCTGAACCTGCCTGCCCTGGAGTGGGAGTGACGTGGAGCAGTAGAACACACGCACATCTCGTTTGCTGCAGGGCTGCTCCCCAGCATTGCAATCAGGTATGGTGAGATCAGCACAGTTCTCAGCCTGCCAGCTGGGTTTGGAAGCAGACTGTGCCCTGGGATCTGGCTGTGCAGCTGCTTTGAGCCAGTAGGCACTGCCCTGAGTGGCTCCATCACCTTTGGAGTGGGCAGAGCTAATGCCCAGTGACAGGAGGCTGGGCTGCCCACGTGGCCTCAGCCACGGAGGAGTGTAGTGCTGGAGAAATGTGGCCATGCAGGAACGGCCACCTGGCAGAAGACCTGCATCTGGTAGGAAAAGTAGCCCCTGCTGTGGCACAGTGTTATTCCGAGATCCATCAGTCTCTGAGGTGCCCGTGGAGCCAACCCACACGCTGCCTTGCTGGCTGGGGGCAGGGATGTTGCATGATCTGCATGGATGATGCTGAATGGGTCCTCCCATTGTAGGAGAGCTGCTCTTCAGCCCTGCCCTGCTCATCTCTGGAGCCTCTGGCCCAAATCTGGCCCAAATCATGGGCTGATTCCCAGAGTGACCCTGCCCTCGCCTCTGCAGGTCTGCCCAGTGATCCCGACCCTGACTGTGCCTTGGTACCCCAGCATGACCTCAGACCTGCCCCGTCCCACCAGTTCACTGGTGATCTGGTCTCCTGCTTGAACTTGGCCATGACCTCCAGGTCTGCCCTGCTCCTTGCAGGGGAGGGATGGTCCTGCCCTTCTGGCCATGAGGTCCCCCCAGCTCCTGGCCCTCACTGCACCCTAATACTTTCCACCGAGGCTTGGGAGCAAGTTGGAAATGCTGCTTGGAGCTGGCAGGAGCCTTGCCAGCATCTGCTTTGGTGGGAAAGCTGTGAAACCACAGAGCTTTGCAGGGATCACCTTCAAAACACTTCCAGACACCTCCAGTGTCGTGGGAGAGAATGTTCTCATGCTGGGTTGTGGTGAGGTCTGCCCACCTGGGGAATGATGTCACAGGTTTGCTGTGTTCTTATCCCCTCCTGGGGCTGTGCTGGACACTGGACTGGGTCCTGCCAGGTCAGAGCTTGGACACAGCTGACCAAGAGCAGCGCAGAGGGGCAGCTGGAGCAGGGTGTTCTCCACACCACACATGGTCCCACCTCCTCGAGGTGCAAGAGAGAGCCAGGCCACCCACAGACACACAGGAGCACCTAAAGGCTGCATGGAGCAGGGTGGCTACTGGATCCTGCTGACCTCCTCAGAGACCCTTGGCCTCGGGTCTTGCCTGTCACTTTGGAAGGGAGCAGGAATGCTGCTGGAAAGGCAGGGGCTGATGCTGCTGGATGCAGACCTGAGTCTTACGGCTGCTCGAGGTTTTGCAGCCGACAGAGCATCTCACCTGAGCACAGCAGATCCCAGCTGAGCTCTCATGGCTTCTACCTTTTGGCCAAGGGCTTGGGAGCACAAAGGGCAGATCTGGGGTGTCCAAAGGAAAGCAAAAGGAAAGTGAACACTGTCAAATTCCCAGTGCTGTGGTGGCCTTATGGAAAGGAGCTTGTCCTTGTCAGGGAGGACAGGGGCAGGCAGGGTGCCCACTGTCACCCTGTGGAAGGTGCCAGCTGCTGTTGCAGCACAGAGCTGTCTCTGGGTGTCTGGGGTGCTCAGAGAGGAAGACTTTGTTCCCCATTGAGATTAAGGACCAAACCCTCCAGCTCTCTTCCCACCTGCCCAGGGCAGAGGGAGCTGTTCCATCCTCCATGGCCACACTCTTGAAAGAGCAAGGTCTGAGTGTGCAAACCCAGGGCAGGCTGATATCTGCTCTGCTTTAAAAATAACCCTTGTTGAGCTCTGTTCCTATGGTCTCCTCGGGAGAGAAATTTGTTACTGATGTGCCTATGAAATTAGTTGAGTGATTCCTTTACTCCGCGTCATTAATATGAATGTGGCAATGGCAAACAGGAAGGTTTGGCTCCCTCGGGAGGAGAGATCTTTCAGATGGCACAAGTGCTGATCAAGGAGCAGGGAAGAAATCAGTTACCAGAGTTCTGCCTCTGCAGGAAGAAAGAAATGAGTTTGTGTCTCTGACATGACAAACCCCAAACCTCCAGAGACATCCTTGTGCTGCTGCCACACACACTGTAGTGGGAGCTTGTTCCCACGTGAATTTGGGTGATGAATTTGGGTGCACAGGGTGTAAGTACGTGTGTGTGGGTTCATGTGTGTGTGCATACACTTGCTTTTTCACTAGAAACATGGATTTTTGCTTTTTTGGGAGTCAGGTTTCTCTTCAATAACTGTGAAAGACCCAGAGGATTCTTTTGGGGGTTTGATTCTAGGTTTTAAGAAGTTCTTAAATTTTTAAAGTCTCTTCCTAAAGTTGGGTTCTTTGGGTCTTTAAGCAAGATAAAACCCAAGGATCAGGCTTTCTCTTCTACTCAGTGGCTCATTCTGTTGGGATGTTGCATCTGTTGATTCTCAGGAATCTTTGTGGGTTTTAAGTATTCTGTTGCCCAGGATTGAGCCAAGAGTTAAGAGGGAAGCGGTCAAAAGGTGAGGAAGTTTAGTGAGGCAGTGACTCTCACGCTGTGTTTCCTGGTCCAGGACTTTCACCATAGACCTGGAAAGAGTGGATTTTAGTTTTCAAAGCCACAGGAGAAAGGTTTCCCTCTGGAGCTGCCTCTGTTGATGCAGCAAGCCCGTGGCCAGCCATGCCCACCAGTGCTCCTGCTGTGTTCAGACCCAGTTTGGGATCATCCTGCTTCCCACAGCCTGCTTAGCAAGATGTGCTCTGGCTCTTGGTTTACTGGGTATTTTGGGGACCCAAAATCTCGGTTTGCTGGGTATTTTGAAGGTCTTGCCTGAGGAGAGGTGGTATTTCAAACCACCTTTGCTCATTCAGAGGTTGCTGAGAGCAGCAGGCAGAGGTATCCACCCTTGGTCAGAGGAGGAGAGATGTCTCACCTGGCTGCTGGACTGACTGCCAGAATCCACAGGAGGGCTTGGCTGTTCTCCCTGGGGCCATGCAGTGCAGGTCTCCTCTGGTACTTGTCGTCAGGGCCCTGCAGTCCCTCTGCAGGGTGGCACAGACCACCACTCCCCTCTGTGCTCTGCCCAGTCCTGACTGCAGGGTTCACTGCTGGATTTAGGGCTTTTCTGACCTTTTCCTGCTGGGCTTCGTGGCCTTTAGCTGCTCGGTTGGAGGCAGCTTCTGTGATCTGTGATCTCGACACAGCCCAAGTCCTTGGTGCCCCCTCCTCCCAGCCAAGAGCCAGCTGGCCATCACCAGAGACCTCCTGCCAATAGGAGACACCTCCCTCTGAACCTCCGTGGGTTTTCATGCCCTTATTTTTTTCTCAGGTGCCTGTCTCTGCTCCACCCAGCTGGTTCACCTGTGGGACAAGCAGGGAGCAGTTTTTTGGGAATGCAAGCATGTGCTGCAGGCACAGAGTGCACGAGTCACTTCTGTCCTGGTGGGCCATGAGGTCTGCTCTGGATGTAGCTGCTCCACGGTGTCCTTTCTTCATCCCTGGGGTTTTTGGGGTGGTTTGGCACTTGTCAAGGCCCCTGGGGCACCCTGGCTGTTAACCAAGTGCATTTGGGCAGGAGTGGGTGGCCAGCCTGCAAACGCCTTGTCTCCTATAGCTGAGACAAGGCAGCTCAGACAAGCTGAGACAGATTGACACTTCCTACATTTCTTTAGCATTCAGCCTAGTGAGACACACATTTTAATGTAGAACACATCACCTGGCCACCCTCACCCTGTTAAACCCTGCAAGAAAGGAGGGCTGTCACCTCACCCCTCCCTAGGTGGTGGTGATGACTTTGCCTGTGCCCTCCTGACTCATGCAGAAGATTTGCCCTGCAATTTGTTTTGTTGCAGTAGCTCTTGTTCTTAATTACAGGGAACCTGTAATCAAAGCAAAAGTGTCACAAGCTTTGTTGTTGCTGTTCTTGCCTGTGACAAGCAGCAATGGCAGCAAGGCAGTGCCTCTGCCCCACCCCTGGAAGTGTCCAAGGCTGGGTTGGACAGGGCTCGGAGCAACCTGGGATAGTGGAAGGTGACCCTCCCATGGCTGAGGGTCAGAATTAGATGAGCTTTAAGTTCCCATCCAACCCAAACTGTTCTGTGAATCTGTTTCCACTTTGCTTTATTGGTCAGTGAAAAGTGCAGGGAGGCCCCTTGTCCTCCAGACTCTTTTGGATCCAAGTCATTGGGACCAGCTGGATACCAGGACACACCTTTCCTGGAGTGCTCTCACTGCATTTCCAAGGCCCTCCACATCACCTGGGTGAGAAGAAAGCACCGTTTCCTTGCTAAAAGGAACTGCAGGTCATGCAGGTGTCTGAGTAGAGATGCTGCACATCCTGCTGCCACTTCCTGCAGCTGTCCAAGATTTGGGGTTAGAGCGATTAAAGAGTTGAATTCAGCCTGGAGTTCCCACCTGGATCTCAGCTGCTGGATTGCTCACAATGTGAGTGGGTACCCAAAAATGTCTTACTGTGAAGGTGGAGAACCACATTTATCCAGACAGTCCAAGTGTGGCGTGTGAAAGCAGCGTGTGCTTTGCTGTGCTCTGCTCGCTGCCCCTGGGTGAGCAGCCTGCTTTGCCTTCCTGTGATGATGCCTCTGATACGAGGGGGGAATGGGGATGGAAATAATGGCTTGTTACTGATTTTGCACAAACAAAACTCGACTGCTGGGTAGCTGCAAGATAATGACCAAAATTTGGTGGTGGTATCACGTGGAAGGATCTTGGAAGGATCTTGCTGTCATAGATAAGGATCTAAGAGAGCACCTCCCTGCCTCCAGCACTGGGATGTCTTCAGCTCAGTTTACAAGGTACAAGGCTTTTGTTAATATCAAAACTGATAAAGATGAATGTTTCTTAAACCCTTCTGACTTCAAACACACTAGTGGTTTGTAGCACTCCAGTGCCTCTCAGCTGAGGAGCTCCAAGCCATGAGCAAGGAAGGAGGCATCTGGAGTCCTTGTCCTCCCTGGGAGAGGAGGCAGCTCTGGAGCAGGGCTGGGAGCAGGTCTGGGGGGGCTCAGCAAACCCACCAGATCCCTCCTCTCTTGTCAGTGCATGGCTGAAATATTCGACTCTTGTAACACAGGAGGAGTGGAGAATCAGATAGAGCAGAGGAAATAATTCCCAATTTGAGTAGAAATTATGAATGCAGCCTTCAGGTACCTAAAGGGGCTCCAAGAGAGCTGGAGAGGGACTATGGAGGGACAGGACAAGGGGGAATGACTTCTCACTGCCAGAGGGCAGGGTTAGATGGGATACTGGGAAGGAATTGTTGGCTGTGAGGGTGCTGAGGCCCTGGCACAGTTGCCCAGAGAAGCTGTGGCTGCCCCTGGATCCCTGGAAGTGTCCAAGGCCAGGCTGGATGGGGCCATGAACAGCCTGGGCTAGTGGAAGGTGTCCCGGTAGTGGGGTTGGAATGAGATGGCCTTGGAAGTTCCTTCCAACCTAAACCATTCTATGATTAATAGTCTGCTCAGGGTTTAGGCTTATTCTTGCTTCCCAGATGTGAAGCTGGTCAGGAAAAGGCCCTTGAGGATGCTCTGCTTTCTCCCCAGTAATGGGGCTGAGGCTCAGGGGCTGTCACTGGCCATGGCAAGGTCTGAAGGCCTGTTCATACCTCTTTAATCAGGCTGCTCCCTGCTGGGGGTGCTGTGTGGGGGCAGTGAGGGGGAGGTGGATCAGAGGAAGCCCTGGCTGGCCTCCCTGCTGCAGGCAAATGGATGTTCAGCTCCCAGCAGTTTGTCGTGACTGCTGGGACACCCCCATACTTTCTCCTGCTCTGTGGGTGCCAGAAAAAGCTTTGTCTGAAACAGCTTCCCATCAGGAACTCGCCATGGGTTTCAGCATGGCCTCAAGCTCCAGTCTGCAGTAGAACTGAGTTTCGCATTTATTTTTCATCTTCTGCTCAGATTCTTCTCCAGGGTTATCAGGCAGTAACAGCCACCCTCTCCAAAATGGGATCACATCCCTCTCTTGAATGTCACGGAATGTCTGATGCTTCCAGCCTGTTCTGCCTTGGGCAGCAGCAGCTGGGAGTCCCAAAATGAGGTGGGACAGGATGACGGAGGGCTGGTTATGGAGGTGAACTCTCCTGTAAATAAGAGCTCTGAAACCCATTCTGAGTACCAGGAAATTACTCGTCTCCATTAGTTTGGGCTTTTATGAAAGCAGGTGATGGTTTTGCTCTGCAGGGATCACGTGCAGCTGGCAGGGCTGGCGTTATCCCAACAGCAGCCATGAGGGCTGAGATGTTCCCCCAGCACTGGAGCTGTGCAGTGTTTTCCCTGCGTGGAGGGATTTCTCTGGCCAGTGCTGAGCAGGGCTCAGAGCTGTGGAGGTGGCGTTGGATGCCCAGGGGGGATGGGACAGGGCCAGGTGGCTGCTTTGGAAGTAAAGGCAGGGAAATGTGCTGCTGCCTGCTGGGCACCTGCCCTCCTGCCCCAGATACCCCCCAAAATGAGCTGGTCCTCAGTGCTCAAGTTTGGGATGGAGCAGTGCTGCAGCATCCAGCCAGGAGCCTGGATAATTTCAGGTTTATTTTGTGTTTCCCAGATACTTTTCAGCAGAGGTTCCCAAAGCATGCTTCAAATAATAGGCAATTTTTTCTTTTACTGCCCCTTTCAGGCTAGTAAATGGTATTTTCCTTTTCCACGGCAGCAATCTTGTGCACACGGAAGCTGCTTGGCCTCTGTGGATGCACACAGTGCAGCTCAGGCTGGGAGAGGATTTATTTACGAGTCCCAGGCTTGAGTTCTCCTTTTTATGCTGTTTCTGCCAGAGTTGGGTCTATGGTTCTCCACAAAGCCAAGGCAAAATAACTGTGGAACTGGGACATGGAAGCAGACAGGATGATGGGTCCCAGCCAAGCTCCAAATCTGCTCCTGATGCCAGGGTTTATGGATTACTGTTAATCTGAGAGGCAGCTTTGTACACTTAATAGGTGTGTGATTGATCCTGGTGCCCAGGAGATTGGCCCTTCTCATCGGGCCATCCTTTATTTATAACCTGGAGCAGCTGGAAGTTTCCTCCTGGAGCCACACTGGCATGGACGTGGCCAGGATGGTCTTTCTGCTGTCACCAGTTGGCATCCTGAGAGCTGTGATGGCTGGAGAGGGGATTTCCCTCGCTCTGGCATGGGGATGGAGCAGAGAAGCAGCTCTGGAGAAGGTCCTCCAGCTCCTCCCAGCCTGTGGCTCCTCTTGCAAGGAGAGGCTGTGCTGGGAGATAGCACTGGGGATGGAGAGGGCCTCCCCTCCCTCTCTGATGCAGCCCCTTCCCACCCATCCATCCGTTTAAAAATAGCTGTTGGGGGTCTTTTTAACCTGGACAGCCTGAGGCTGATGGTAAGGCTTGTTGGGAAGGGGAGGGAGCGACGTGCCTGAACGTGCACACTGTTCAATGAACCAGCACAGTGTGAAACAGCACCAAATCCTCGTCCCCCTGCCCGGGCTCAATTAGCTCTCCCTTTATTGAGGGCCTGCCTCGTGCCTCACTCAGCTAATTAAAGAGCCCATGCCAGTAAGCTGTGGCACCAGGTTGACGGTGGGGAGCTTTTCTGAGCAGGATGTGAAGGGAAGAAGGATCACGCTGGCAGCAGCTGCTTGGCTGGGGGCCCTGTGGATTCAGCTCCCCCCCACCGAGCTACTGGAAATGGAAGATCAGGTTTTAAAGCCTGGTTATAAATACGAGCACAGGAGCTGATGCAACCCCGGCCATGAGAACGAGGTGTTTGGAAATGGGAGACTGCTGGCAGGGAGGGCAGAGCTGCCCTGCTCCCCCTCGCTGACTGGAAAAGGGAGGTGCCTCCTTGGCTGTGGAGGGGCTCCCACCCCCTGCTCCCACCACCCCAACCTAGGGTTTCCATGAGGGAATTAGACAAGGTAATTAGTGGGCTTGATTTGCTCTTGGGTCTGTCTCCTTCTAATAAGTTGTTCAGCCTGGAGAAGTCTCTGTGGAGGAGACTTTAGAGCCCCTTCCAGTTCCTAAAGGGGCTCCAAGAGAGCTGGAGAGGGACTTTGGTTAAGAGAAATGTGCTGGGAGTAACAGGACAAGTTTCTGAGGCACTTGGAACATCTTGGTTCCTCCTTCTAAGAGCAGGTCCATGCTGAGGTGGGCCAGAGAGGGGCTGGATGGGGAGCAGAGGAAGAGGGTGATCATAGAATTAGGGAGTGTTTTGGGTTAGAAGGGTCGAGACTGTCTTGTCCCACTCCCCTGTCATGGGCAGGGACACCTTCCACTAGACCAGGTTGCTCCAAGCCCTGTCAGCCTTTCCCCATAGGAGAGGTGTTCCATCCCTTGGCTGTTTCAGCACAGGTGCTGTGCCCCAGGCAGCACCCATGGGTGTTTTCTGGCTGAGGTCTGGTGTCAGAGCCCTGTCTGCAGCTTACTCATCACCTGCAGGGATTTGGGAATGGAAGTACCAAGCCCAGTGCACTTCTGCACTGCCCATGGCTGCTCCAAAAATCCTGTTCCCTTTAACAGAAATAATGTCCTGCTCTTAGTGGGGCAAATGGAGGTCCCAGGGATTTAGTTGGGGTCAGGCCCTTGCACTGCTACCTCTCAGCTGGTACATAGCAATGACTGTGATTCGTTAGGAGTAGCTCTTTGTTTGGAATTCAGGAAAGAAATTTGCACCTGCCTAGGAATATTTCAGACTGATATAGAAGAAACATGGCAAAGACTCTCGAGAATAATAAACTCTGTGGGTTTCAAAAGAATTTCTTGAGCAGCCCCAGGTTTTGATACCTGTGAAGTTCCTTGCAGGACTTTGCCTCAAGGCTTTTATCAGGGGGCAGGGAGCGCTGGGAAGCAGTTCCATAGGGTGGGGAGAGTCAGAAGTTTTGGGTGTGGGGGCTGCCCTTGGCTCAGTGCCCACACCTGCTGCGCTCTGCACCTTTCCATCTTGCCTGTTTTCGTCTTCAGCACTAGTTTTGTTCCTTTCCAGCAGGTACTGCCTGAACTGGGAATGTGACAGGAGCCCACGAGTCTGCAGAGAATAAAATGCAGCCCCCACTGCTGCCTCTGCAGCCCGGGCCCTGCTCCTCACCTTCCAAAGCATCCTGCACCTTCCTCCCTGGCTTTGGGATGCTTTGGCCAGGTCTGGATGTGTCTGCAAGGGGCAGAGCTGCTGTTTCTGCAGCCCTTGGACAGGGCAAAGAGCTGAGGAGGAGATGTTGGTACCACCCCCAAACCCGCTTCCCCTTTGGCCACATCGAGCATCCCTGCACCCCCCACCCTCTCCCGTCCCACCCGGGACTGAAAATCTGAGCTGATATGGGTGAGGTGTGTGCGGTCCCTCCGGTGTTTTAAGCCCAGCACCACGTGAATCTCCCCCGAGCCCCGGCAGGAGCCGCGGTGCGTGTCCAGCGCCGGTGCCGGTGTGGGAGGGAGCCGGTGGGAGCTGGGGTGCAGCGGCAGAATCCTCCTCCTGGCGCACCCATGCGAGGAGCCCTTTAGGTGTCGCGCTGGAGCGGTGAGTCCCCCGCGAGCCCTCGGCCTCCTCCTCCTCCTCCTCTCCCGCAGCCCGGCCGCGGACACTCCGGGAGCTCTGTCTGTCTGTCTGTCTGTCTGTCTGTCTGCCGGCGGCTTGGCGCGGGGCGGGGCGAGTCACGCGGAGCCGTGACTCCCGACCACAGCGCCTGGCACGGAGCGAGGGGGCTGGCACGGCTCTAGGCTGTGGGTTGGAAACAGCCCGGAGATCTCCTGGGATCTTTGGGATCTCACGGGGTCTCCCGGGGGCTGCCCGCTGCCGCTCCCCCTACCCTCCGGGGCGCTCCCGCTCTCCCGGGAAAGGGATAAATCACTGTGCCCCCGGAGCCGGGCGGTGTCCGGTTACCCTGGGCTCCAAGGCATCCTCCTTGTGGGGCCGGCTCACATGCCGATGGTTTGCTCAGGGCTCTTGGCCGGCTTGGGGGAAAAATCTCAGTTCCCTGGCGGTGACACGGTGTGGGCAACGTTTGGGGAAGGCTGGGAACTCCTGGGGCAGGAACACACATCTCCTGCTGCGCCGTGTCCCGTACACTGGTGATGAAGCAGAAATCCCGCTCTGGGGTGGGATGGAGGATTGGAAGGGGTCAAAACTAGGAGCTACCCCTACTCTGCATCTGCTCCTACCCCTCTCCTCCAGGACAGGCTGTCTGTGTCCTCTGTGTGCTCTGCTGTCTCTCTCTCCCCCTCACATTTTTGTCCCACTGTTGTGTTACCTCTCAGCTTTCCATTTTCTTGGTCTAATTTTTCATTTTGTTCTTCCTTTTGCAGTCTGAGCCCTGGTTCCTTCTCCTCCTACTGCCAGCTCTCTGCCCACCCCTGGATCCTGAGCCAGCTGCTGGGTCATGCTGCCCCACAGGAGGAGAGAGCCCTGGCTGGAGGAGAAGCTGGAAGCTCCGGGGGAGCCATAGGGGGTCTCCAAGAGACCCACAGCTTATTAGAGACCCACAGCTAATTAAAGAGGCTGGCACCTCTTTGAGCAGAGCTGTCCAGGTTTAAAGTGACCTGTCTTGCTGGCGCATGAAGTTGCATCTGCAGTCCTCTTTGGGGGCCTGTCCAGCTGGAGCACGACATGTTAGGGACCCAAACTCACGTGCCCAGCCCGCACTTTGTCATGGCTAAGCTATTTTTGGGCTGGCTCATTTTGTTCCTGCCCTGGCATTTCCAGGGTGAATGACATCAGAGGCTCCAGAGCTGAGCCTCTGGAGAGGAGGGAGCACTTGTGGAAAGATTGGATCATTCAATTCAAAGGGAGAAGATCCTGCTTCTCTGGAAGCAGTTCAAAAAGCCTGGAATTACTTTCGAAACCCCAGTTATCTGACCTTGGGCATGAGTGCTGCGCCCCCTGCAAGGAACCCCTGCACAGGGACCCTGTCAGCACTGACAGCCCTGTGTCCCCAATATCTGCAGCTTGAATTCTGGCCTTGCAGGTCTGAGCTCTCCCTCTGGCTGTGGTGGCTTTGTCTCCCCTTGGTTCAGACCAGGAGGTGGATACAGGGAAGCTGTTTTCTGGAGGAGGCACACTGAGGTGTCGAAGGGGCAAGTATTTGACTTTCCCTTGTAGCCAGTCCCCAGAAAAGCCGCCATGAGCAGGAGGTGCCAGTGCTTGAGAGGTGACAAATGTGTCATCTGTGGGCCCAACTGGCTCCAGTGACCACCTGGACGTCTGCCCTGCAGAGCATGGCTAATCCCCCACCCAAGGCCAATTCCTGCTCCTGCTCTGAGGGATTTTTATGATCGGTTTCAGCAGGATCTGGGCTGATGCACTTAGGAGAGGGAGGAACACAATGAGAATATTTATGTGGGTTGTTTGCTGCTTAGGAGAAGGAAGCTGTGTTGGGTTGCTGGATGGTTCCCAGGGAGAAGGTACTTCCATGGATTTCAGCTTCTTTCCATGAGGTGAAAAGGGAAAGCAGAGGTAAGGAGAGAAACCTCATGATCCAGTGCCATGAGGGATGGTACAACACCTAATGGGGTCTAACATGCTCCCAGGGCTGGAATGTGGTCCCTCCTGGTCCCACTGTGCCATGCTGGGGACATGAAGCACCACCAGCAGCTGGGACGAGGGTGAAGCAGAGAAGACATTCCCATTCCCTTCCCCAGCAGGCTGGAGGAACAGAAAGAAGACAGTTCAGTGCTGGGAATGTGGGAGCATAGATGCCTCTCCCCTCCTTTCCTTTCCTTCTGACTTCACAGTGTTTTGTGGGATGGAGCAGGTTCCCCAGCACTGGATGCTGCAGCGCCGAGTGCAGCTCGCTGGGCTTTGGGAGCCGCGCGCTCCCAGGGCGCAACGCGCGATCCGTGGGAAAAGTGGGATGGTGGCAGGAGGGGAAGGGGGAAGGAGTGGGAGGAGAAGGGTGTCCCCCGAGCCCCCCCGGCCCGCTGAGCGTGCGGCAAATTCCTGCCGGCTGGGCTCATGTGAGAGCATTATCCCCGGGATGAGCTCATGCGCGAAGCGCGCGGGTTATCCGTGCGATTCCGGGTGCCGGGGCACCGGTGGCGGATTCCCCGGAGTTATGTGCAGTTGCCATTTCCACGCATTCCTGGGTTAACAGCCGATCGGGTTTCGCTGTTCACAGCCCCATTGAGCGCTCAGGGCCTCGGCTCCCGACGCTGGTGATGGAGCGAAATCCCTCGGCTGTCTGGCTTCTGCTTTCTCAAACCTTGCCTTCCCCCTTCCTCTTCCTTGATCTTCTCCAGACCCTCCCTCCTCTCTCCCACAGCATTGCCCACGTTGCAGGTTCTCCATCTCCTTCCTCATTTTTCGTTGAGCTTTAGTTTGTAGTGCCAGTAGGAGCTTGGTTGAGGCCATCGCTGTGTGGGATCCTGTGCCCTCGCTGGTGTGAGGACCAGGCTGGTGATGAGCCACCACACCCAGCAGCTCCTTGCTCTGCTCCGGTGGAGTGTGCTGGCGGGAAAGCAGAGTCTGGAGCAGAATAATTCCCTGCTGCCCCTTCATCTCTGTTTTCTCCACTCACGGGAGGACCTCAGGAAAGGTGGGCAACTGAGGAAGGAGACCTGGCTGTGTTTGGCCAAGAGACTTGGCTCTCTGTTAATAATTCAGTCGCCAGTAGGTCAGTGATGGGACCAGCCCTGTAAGGGTGTCTGTGACTACAGTGGAGGGTGAGCTCATCTCAACCACTCAGCTTAGGCCATGAGAGGGTCTGCCAGGCTCTGGGGGTCTGCATGTGGCTGCTGGGCCACCCATGGCAAAGGACGCTCTTCAGAGCTTGGCCTGCTCAGCTCTCATCTCTTTTCCTGGTGGGGAAGGGGTGGGGGAACAGCAGGGCCACGAGTTGCAGAAAATGAGCTCTTTAATGTCTGGTGGATGTCCATGTACTGGAGAGGCTCTTGGCTGGCCCCAGGCTGGGCTGTCCCAGTCCACAGCTGGCTGTGACAGTCAGGGGGGTGGCCCCTCACCCACACCCGTCTGGCTCCATGGGAGCACTTGGGGAGAGCTCAGGTGTGTCCCCAAGGGGTGAAGCCAGTGCATGTAGATCAGTGTCCCTCTAATTAGTAGCAAAGTGGCTGGAGTCTCTTCCTCCACTTCCCAAGGTCATCCCAGCTTTGAGAGGGAACATCTGCATGGAATCTCATGGCTGTGCTGCCAGCTGCCGTGTAACTTCAGGGGGTGGATTTGTTGCCACCTCCTATCACACAGGACCCCGCAACTTTCAAAGTCACTGTGAGGCAGGGAGACCATGGAGGTGATGGGGGGGAATACCACTGCTCAGACATCCCTGGTTCCAAGTCAGGGAGTGAGGTGGGTGAGGAAAGAGTCTGATCACTCAAAATGAGTTTCCACCCTGAACTCAGGAGTCTGCAAGACCTCCAGGGTGGAATCAGCTCATTCCTTGGGACCCTGCAGGGAAGTGCTTGGAAAGAGAACTGTGGGAGGCTTGGACTAGCGTGGAGTCCAGGTGAATTTTCTGCTCTGCTGAATATTGAAGGTGTTGAGGAGTCCCGGGGAGGGGGGGTGTCAGGCAGGTACTCTGCAAGTATAAGTGTTAGTGGTGGTTCTCAGTCGTGAGCCCATCCCCTCTCTCCTGCTCACTTCTGCAAGGATGAGAACTGTATCCCAGTACAGTGGGGAAGAGCTGCTTTGGATGTCCTAGGAAGGAGCCTTTTAAAAGCAAAATAATGCATGAAAGTCCTTTTTCTGGAGAGTTCTGTGCTCCTGGTTTGTTAGGACATGAGCAAGAGGCATTTATAACAGCAGCCTCTGAAATAAATTGCTGAAGCTGTCTTGTGAATGGAGCAGAGGACTAAACTCAGAGACTGATTTGATTGTTTTTTCATCTTCTGAGCCTTTAAAAGCAAAAGATGGAGCGATGTGAGCAGATATAAAACATGATAATGGCCAAATTCTGAAAAGTCTTAGGAAAAACTGGAAGGACACAGCTGTGATCACGGCAGTCATGTGTGATCCTGTGCTGTGTGGGTACAGGCACTGCCGTGCTCCTGCCCTTCTGGTGAGAGGCTCAGCTGACATATTATTTTCTAAGATATTTTATATAGCTGTGCGTTGCAGCTTTGTTAATATTGTTACATGAACCTTTTAAATTTCCTGCCCTTTTTTTCCCCCCTGTGCAACCTTAGGATGGATGCTGCGAGTGAAGTTCCCTTTGTGTACGTGTGTGTGGAGAAACAGAGAGGGTGGAACACGGCTGGTTGGAGGGGAGATGCTCAACAGGGAGAGCGGAGGAGATGGGGCTCCAACACGAGAGATGGAGGGGGAGAGATTGAAAGAAAACACAGCCGAGCCGTGCCGGTTCAAACCCTCTCCTTGTTCAGCAGGAGCGAGGTGAAGGGTGTTGACATGTTAAGTGGTGGCAATTAGGCCAGGAGTTAGCACCTTATTAAGCGGGACTGGGGGCAGTTGGCACCTCCAAGCCTCCCTGTCTGCAGGCTCGGCCCGGGCACGGCACGGACAGACTTGTTCCCGGCCTTTGGGGCTGTGCCGGTCATCGCTGAGATCCATAAAACTCTCCTGGCTGGTGGGCGAGGCAGCAAACCCTGCCGAGGGCGAAATGGAAGTCCTTGGGAGTCAGAGGAGCCAGTCCAGCGCCAGAGTCCAGGCACCCTCCGGCCGCGGTGGGATGGCAGCTCTCAGTGCAGGCGCTGCCCTGGCTCAGATTTTCCATCAGGATTGCCAGCACCGTTCCCAGCTTTAGAAGGGAGGGCTTGAACTTGTGCCCACTGAAATGTGGGGCTCAAGGTTCCTGGGGGCTGGGACAGGGGCACCTGGGCAGCATGACCTTTCCTTACCCCACGTGACTCCAGCTGGTGATGAAGTGGACTGTGGTGTGCCAGGCACCTGCCTTTGCTTCTCCATCCTCAGATAAAATGACCTTGATGTAAAAGCCTCAGGCACTTCAGGATGTCTGTCCTCCCACCCCACTGCAGCTGCTCAACCCAAGCAAAGGAGGGGTCAGGGTATTTTTGCAGCTTTGGAGCCCTTTGCTACCAGACTTGCCAGGACACTGCAATCAGCTGGGAGCTGCTTCCTAGCCCATCAGCCATTTCCAGGGAGCTGCTTCCCAGCCCATCAGCCATTTCCAGGCTCACTGTGGAGGTGACAGCCTGGAGGAAGACTGTACCTGGGAGAGGAGACACCAGCCCATGAAGTGCCCTAAATTCTGCCACGCTGCACTTTTTATTGTGATCACTGGGATGCACATCCCTTAGGGCCTTCCATGAGACCCAGCCCCTGTGTTTGCCCATTGGCATTTATTGGCCTTGTTTGTCCTCGTCCTGATTCAGCCCATTTGAGAAATTCCAGGGGTGCTGTTGGACTTTGGTTGCCCCGTTTGGAGGATGAAACCCTGGCCAGTCTCAGGGGTGGTGATGAGGATTTCCTTGGTGCAGACCTGGGTGTGGAGCAGGACATGGCCCATGGAGCTGGGGATATTTTGGAGCTGGTCTCTCTTCCCCAGCCTGGCTGCAGGGAGGGGTGTTGTGCCCTGTGGAATGATGGGAGATGCTGCAGGACACTGAGCTGACACTGCCTCTGTGGCCCTGGAGACTCTCAGCACACCACTGGCAGTGGAGGCAGATGATGATGGGATCTGTAAAGCCAAAGGATTTTGGGGGGATGAGGAGAGGAATGGGATTCACCTCCAAGGCAAGAGTCCTGCCCTCTGTGGGGACTCTGTGGGGACTCTGTGGAGACTCTGCAACTCAGACCTGCCATTGATGGGATGTCACCTGCACTGTGCAGTGCTGTGAGCCCATTCCTCAGCCTCTGACCCACCTCAGTGTACTACAGAGCAGATGCAGAGAGGCAAGGGCAGCATGTCCATAAGCTTTCTGTGAGGAAGATGTGTGCAGCCCACCCACAGTAACAGAGATCACAGTTGGCTGGGGCTATGGGGGATGCCAGAGCATCCCACATCCCACCTCTGGCCAGACATGGTGCGGGAGGAGTTGTGCCCGCCAGGACACCCCAGGACATGGCAAGGAGATGTGATTTTCCTACAGTGGTGTTGGCTGGCATTCCCAGGTGCAGCTGGGGAATGTGGATTTGGCTTCCAAGGATGCTTCCAACTCCCTTCATGGGGATGACTGCACAGCCTGGGGTTGGGGCAAGTTAAGTCCCTGCTTGGACAACCCGTGTGCTGCTCTGCTCCAGCCTCTGGTAACATCAGTGGTAGAGTCACCATCCCTGGAAGTGTTCAAGAAACATGTAGATGTGGGATTTGGGGACAAGGTTCAGTTGTGGGCTTGGCAGTGCTTGATCAGTGGTTGGACTTGATGATCTTAGAGGGCTTTTCCAACCTTAAGGATTCCATGATTCTGTGATCTCCACACCATCCTCCCCTCTTCCTCCCCTTCTTTCCCGTGCTTGGGAAGGGGGTAGATGTGAGCCTGTGACCTCACTGCTGTCACCGTGGCATGGCAGCATGATGTCAGAGCGGCGCAAATTCGGAGGAGGAGGAGGAGGAGCCTCCCGGCAGGCGCGAACACACGGGAGGGGCTTCGGCGGGGGGGAATCACTGAGCTGAACCAGGACGGAGCAATGGCAAACCCCGAGCCGGCGTCAAAGCTGCTCTGCTGCCAGTGTAATGGCTCTCAGGGCTTGCTTTTATGTGACAGCTGCTTCCAAAGGCTGGCGGCTCTCCAGGCAGCTCGAGCCGGGGGTGAGCCGGGCGCTCCGGCAGCGTGCCGTGCCCTTCAGAGACAGCTCTGCGCTGCGGAGAAGCTGCATTTTTGCGGTTCTTGTGGTTCCCTGTGTTTTTTGGGAGAAGGGAAGAGGCCACTGGAGCACAGACCCGCGGCTCAGGCGTGCTCCGGGGCAGGCGAGCGGCGCTGGGAGGGTTTGCAGTGCCCGGCCCGGTGCCCACAGCCCGGGGTCCCACGGACCGGAGCCCTCTCGCCGGCCTGGCTGCTCCCTGATGCCACGTCCCTCGGCTCCTGTGCTCGCTGTCAGCTGCCCACCCCGTGAGCAATGGGACAGGGGATGGCCCCTGCCCTGCCCTGCCCACCAGGCTGAGGTGCAGGGCCCAGGGTAGCCCAGGACATGGGGGTTTTGCCGGAGGTTTCCATATCTGCCGCCCTGGCATGGGGCTGTGCGAAGGCATCTTTTACCCTGACAGCAAACCCATGGTGACAGCTACCGCGAGGGGCGAGATTGAAAACAGATGCACCCCTCTTTCTCAAACTCCAGCAAAGCCAGAAACAGCCCTCTGGGGACGGAACGTCTGGGAAGGGCTTGGATGTGCTCCTTCGCCAGTGCTCTGCCCTGGAGCCCCGAGGCACCGCTCAGCCCTGGGCCAGGCTATGCCCAGTAGGTGCTCCGGGCCACCGGGCAGGAGTGGGCACCGCAGGGCCCTCACCCAACAGGCAGCAGCGCCCGGAGCACACGTGGCCCTGGCTAACGAGAAAAGACATGGTTAATTAGAACAAGGCAGCGCGTAGTATGTGTGGCGCCGGCTTTTAAAGGGCTTTGCGTGTTGTCTTCGTTATGAGTGTGAGAATGCAGCTCACTCGCTTTTTCTTTCCGAACAAATTAAGGACACATTTCACCCATCAGGAGATGAAATAAAATACGAGCAGGGAGGGAGCGTGCCTGGCGAGCTCCCTCTCCCCGTCCAGCCTCCCTCGCCCTGCGCGTGGCGGACCCCGCGCTGGGCAGGTGCTGCCAGGCTCCTGCCTGCCCTGTCCACAGGCAGGGCACCATCCCCTGCCTGCCATCGCTCCCTGGCTCACCTGGGCTGCTCCTGCACTGGGGTGGGCAGGGGGACATGGTGCAATTCAGGGCTTGGCAGGGTGGAGATGCCCACGGCTGGAGCAGCTGGTGGAACCTGAAGCCCTCGGGATGCTCCTGCTTCGTGGCAGAGTGAGGTCTATACCGTGGTGGCATTCCACTCCTTAATGCTGGCTGTAGGGATGACACTCCTTGAATTTTTAAATTTTCTTTTAGTGCTGCTGGGCTTGACCTCCCCAGAGAAGCACCATCATGGAGCCCATAGTGGAGGGTGAGGGGTGGACTGGAGAAAGAGACAGAGAATAAAGCTGTTCCTGTGAACAGTTGTGATGTTGGTGCTGTGGAGTTACTGGTTCCAAGGGCCATAAAGATGCTTCAAGGGCTGGAGCCCCTCTGCTCTGGAGCCAGGCTGGGAGAGCTGGGGATGTTCACCTGGAGACGAGAAGGCTCAGGGAGACCTGAGAGCCCCTTCCAGTGCCTAAAGGGGCTCCAGGAGAGCTGGAAAGGCACTTTGGGCAAGGACCTGGAGGGACAGGACAGGGGGGAATGACTTCCCACTGCCAGAGGGCAGGGATAGATGGGATGCTGGGCTCTGGATGTTGCCCAGAGAAGCTGTGGCTGCCCCATCCCTGGAAGTGTCCAAGACCAAGTTGGACAGGGCTTGGAGCAACCTGGGATAGTGGAAGGTGTCCCTGCCCATGGCAGGGGGGTTGGAACTGGATGATCTCTAAGGTCCCTTCCAACCCCAACTGTTCTATGATTCTGTGAACTTGGCACAGACAGCTGCCATCCCCAGCTCTGTGAGAACCACAGCAATGGGAGCTGGGAGAGGTGTGCTGGGCAGCAGTGCCAGGCTGAGCACATGAGCTTGGCTGGGGACAGGCACTGCAGCCAGGAGAGCTGGTGTGGTGGGTGCTGCAGGGGATCTGTCCAAGAGACCCCTATCTGGGGACACAGGCCTGGGAAAACAGCCATGAAGGGGCTCCAGTCCCTGGCACCGCTGTCCCGGCCCTCATTTCAGCCACAGAGCATCAGAACTGTTGAAGCCTGAGAAAAAAAACACGGTGCAGCCATCCCTCCCCCCTCAGTAATCTGTTCTCTGAGCTGGATTTAGGGATTCACTGTGGCATTAAATGCAAATAACAGACGAGTCGGTTTTGCCCCAAATGGGGGAGGAAAACGAGTCTGGGAAAGGAGTTTCTGTGCGGTAACGTAACCGTAGCTCGGAGGGGCCCTCGACTCCGCCGTGTGTGTCTCTCTCTGCGTGCCTCTATTTTCCTCCTAATACTCGTGGACTGCTGGCTTGTAACGTGACGACTTTTCAACGTCAATAATGTATTGAATAACACTGTCAGAAACTGGGGGAGCGTTAACTCCTTTCCTAGTCTGCAGCTTGCGGTGGGAGCCTCTGGGGGAGAGCTGTGGTCCCATGGTCAGGGCTGGGGACATTCAAACCCAGCACTGGGAGGTCTCTCATCCTAAGATTGCTCCCTGCACAACCACAGGCACAGGGACAAGAACAATGGGCACCTTGTCCCTCCCCATCTGCTGTCGGCCTGGCTGAGGGGTGCAGAGTGAGGCACATTTTACCACAAATTAGTTAGGAGTTTATCAATGCAGTCACATTAAATGACAAGGCATTGCTTGCTATTGAATTTGGCACATCTCTGATTTTTTTCTCCTGTCCTGGTGACTGAGGGACAGCTTTTAGCATTTCCAGAGTGGCTATTCCCCACCAGGGAAGTGCCTCTGCCTCTCATCTGTACCAACCCAGCTGGGACCACTTCCCACCTCAGACTGGTACGTATTCCCATCCTGTCCTTTGTGACATCTCCTGCTCAACAGGACAGCAGTTCCCTCTTTCCCATTCCTTAGTGCTGGATGTCATTTTTGTCCCATCACGGAGGGGTTTTTCCCATCATGTTCCATTTTTCCCCCACTATGGACTCAGCTCTCTGGCAGTACTGAGGAGTGGCCGATACCAGCAGGCAGCAGTTGTTTTGTAGATCAGTAATCACAGAATCACAGTCATGGAGTCATTAAGGTTGGAAAAGACCTTTAAGATTGCCAAGTCCAACCATTAACCCAGCACTGCCAAGGTCACCATTAAACCATGGCCCCAGGTGCCACATCTACACCTTTTTTAAACATTTCCAGGGGTGGTGAGTCCACCTCTGCCCTGGGCAGCTGTGCCAGGGCCTGACCACCCTTTCTGTGAAGGAATTTTCCCAATATCCAACCTAAACCGCCTCTGGTACAACTTGAGGCTGTTTCCCCTCTCCTGTCCCTTGTTCCCTGGGAACAGAGCCTGACCCCCCCCAGCTTCCCCCTCCTGTCAGGGAGTTGCAGAGCCAGAAGGTCCCCCCTGAGCCTCCTTTTCTCCAGGCTGAGCCCCCCCAGCTCCCTCAGCTGCTCCTGCTGCTCCAGCCCCTTCCCCAGCTCTGTTCCCTTCCCTGGACACGCTCCAGCCTCTCAATCTCCCTTGTCTGAGGGTCCCAGAACTGTCCCCAGGGCTGGAGGTGCCCCAGCAGTGCCAGCACAGGGATGGGCACTGCCCTGGGCCTGTGCCCACACTATTGCTGGTACAGGCCAGGGGCCACTGGCTTTCTTGTCCACCTGGGCACACTTGAGCTCGTGCTCAGCCACTGCTGACCATCACCCTCAGGTTCTTTCTTGCCAGGCACTTTCCAGCCACTCTGTCCCAGGCCTGGAGCTCCATGGGGTTGTTGGACTCAAGTGCAGGAGCCAATACTGAGCCTGGTTGACCTTCATAAAATTGGCCTCAACCCTGCAATTATAATTGTTAAATCTGTGCTCTCTAATTCAGACAGAGAATTTCAGCTCTAGCATTTGCAACAGATACCCAGGCTGGAGGGCAGCTCTGCACAGAGCAGAGCCTGACACCCCACTGACCCCTGTCACCCCATTCACCCCATTCACCCCGCTCACCCTGCTCACACTCGGCTGCAGAGCAGCAGTGCCAGGATTTCTCTTGAGGTGATGAAAGTTGAGTTTCATAGCACTGCCCACTGTGTATGGGTCTGAAAAAGATCTGCTATGGTGGGGGCATTGTGCTCACCCTCCTCCTGCCATCCCAGAGTCCCTTGGCATGACGTGCCCACTGACCCCATTGCTCAGTGCGTGGGACGGCCCAGCTCAGCACCAGCCCCTTTGCCCTGCCCAGGCAGGTGCTTTGCACACTGGCTTATGACATGGGCTTCTGGGCTTTGAGCTCTGCTTTAGCAAACCACGCAGCTTCCTAAGCCAGCTTTGGGTTGTTTGGGATTTGCAGCTCTGGGGCTGCTGTTGAGGAGGGGGAGCAAGAGGGTGGCTTGGGGGTATCAAGCAGCCAGTCAGGTAAAGGTCAGCCATCCCTGGCAGCTGAGGCTCCTTGCTGCTCCCTGTCATCTTCCCTGCTTGGGAACAGGGCTCAGCGTGTCCCCTTGTACCAGCCTTCCAGTTGCATTTCATTGTGCCCCGTGGCATAGTGGGATGGCATGTGGTGGTGGATTTGGGCACTTGGTGACAGCAGAGAAGCTGTGCCCCCTCCTTACACCCCCTCCCACGGCTACCTGCCCTGCTGTGGGATGGTGTCCATAGCAGGAGCCTCTCTATAAGTGCTGTGAAAGTGGCACATGGAGGATGCCACCAGCTCATCGGGGTGACACGAGCTGGCCTCACTCTGCAGCCTTGAGGTGCAATTCCCTCCTTTTTTTCCCAGACCACACTTGCTGTGCTCAGAACACCATGTAGGGTACAGCCTCTGGATCATTTTCCACATTCCTTGGACAGCCCCACAGCTACTGATGTGGCCGTGGGGTCACAGGAACATGACTGATGGTATCTCTGGAGCCGCATCATCTCTCCCCTCGCTTGCTGTGCTCCAGGAAGTTTCTAAAGAGCTTCCCCAGCTCCTCTCGGAGCAGCACTGATTTCCACGAGCCAGGAGCAGACAGAGTGTCCCTCTGTGTTTGTTGTGTGCCCAGGCCCCATGGCATCACCCCACAGTGTCACCCCACATGCCCTGTTTGCCCAGGGACTGCTGCGGGGAGGGGGCTGCAGGAATGCGGCTGGGAATAGGGAATCAGCTGGGATTAGCTGCTTGCTTTCCAGCAACGTGACTTTGGCTAAGTGCTGTGGGGGACCCCCTCCCCTCCTGTTTGGCTCAAGGAGAGGAGGGAATAAAAAAAAAAGTAAAAAAGGAAAATGTTGGTTTTGTTTTGGCTGGGGAGCTGGAGCCACAAGGAATGTTGGGAAACCACAGCTTGGGTTACCCTTTTCCAGCGCACGGCATGATGCTCTGGCGAGGAGGCAGAAGGGGCTTCTCCCTCCTTGCCTTGCTGAGACAGAGCACTGAGCCCAGTCCTGGCCTGCAGGAGCTCTGTGGGAAGAGGGATCACTGCTGGGAAGGCACCCTACAGGCAGGGTGGAGGTTGCTGACTCCAAGTGGCCAACGGGCCAGCGGGGCTCTCTGGGAGCAGAGAGCAGTACAGGTGGCACTGGGAGAGCAGTGCTTTCCCCACTGTCCGCTGTGACACACTCCCTAAAATAGTCAGGGCTCTGTTTTGACTCGTGGTTTGGAGGGATTCGGTTGTGGGTCAAACCTTCCAAGGAAACCAGATCTACATGGAGGAGCGTGCAGGCAGGAGGGAGATGTTCTCCAGCGGATGTGAGTAGGATCTGAACCTCCCAAAGAAGGTTCCAACTGACCTTGGAGTCGGCTATTCTGGGAGTGATGGGTGTGGTTTTGGGCGCCCTATGCTGGGCACCCTGACCAGTGCCAGAGCCTGTACTAGTTGGAACCCTTGGAGATAGCGCAGGAGGGTGCTCCTACTGCAGGGGATGGGAACCTTCATCTCTGGGTGTTGTCCCCCACGGTGCGGGGACATCACCAGACCAAATGTGGGGCTCCGGGCATCAGGTTTGTTCAGCTGGAGGAGACTGAGGTCAGATCTCATTGGAGTCTGCAGCTTCCTCATGAGGGGCAGTGGAGGGGCAGCTCCAATCTCTGCTCTGTGATCAGTGACAGGACCCAGGGAATGGCTGGAGCTGTGTCAGGGCAGGCTCAGGTTGGATCTCAGGAAAAGGTTCTTCCCCCAGAGGGTAGCTGGGCACTGACCAGGCTCCCCAGGGCAGTGGGCACAGCACTAAGGCTGCCAGAGCTCAGGGAGGGTTTGGATAACACTCTGAGGGCCAGGGTGGGATTGTTGGGGTGTCTGTGCAGGACCAGGGGTTGGATGGATGATCCTTGTGGGTTCCTTCCCACTCTGGATGTTCTGTGATTCTCCAGTGTTATGAAATGCTCAGAGATGAGCTCCATGCAGGATCGATGAGAGCTCGTGCAGAGCCTCAGATATCCCACTGAGTCTTTTCTGTTGAAGAACCAGTATTTTGGCGCAGGACACAAGAAGAAACCTGTTTTTCTGGAGTGTGACTGAACAGACAGACACTGGGGAGCAGGACAGGGGGAGCAGCAGTTTACCCCTGCATGTTTGTGGTGCAGACCCTCCAGCTGAGGGGCTGGTTCAGTGCCAGAGGCTAGAGGAGGATTTTACTCCAAATACTGTGGATTTTTTCCATTGTGATATCCTTACTGCAATGCAGGTCACCCATGGCACATGCCTGGGGCAGGTGAAGTCGCAGTAGCTATGCCACCCAGGGCAGGAGAAGCACTGAATGCTCCTGTTGCTGTGCAGGCACAGTGTATCTCCATCCAGGTGGGCTGTGCCATGCAGAGGGATCTCGTGTGGCAGGTCTGGGCTGTGTCACACACAGTACTGGGCTCTCTGTGGGTGACATGGTGTGTGACAGCAGGGACATGCTGTTGGACAGTTCTGACTTCAGCTCGCTGCTGGAGGGGAATAGGAGCTTGCAGATGGGAACAGGGCTTTATCTGCTGCTGCCTGTGGTGGGTGAGCAGGCAGGGGGGTGGCAGGAGCATAAACAGGAGCCCAGGAAGGTCTCTTGAGCTGTAGGATGTGGCACCCGCCCTGGGAATGCCCACCCCTGCTGCCCCTTGGGTGTCACTGAGAGCTTTTGGAGGAGAACAGGGACCTGAGAGCACATTTTCAGCAACAGAGAATCAAATTGTGTCATTCTTTGGTCTCCAAACCCATCCACTTTGGAGGGGACAGCTCAAGAGGAAGGAAGGAAGATCTGAAACCGGAGCAGGAAGTTCCTGAAAGGCGAGAGCAGCCTTCATCCCAATGTGCTGAGCCTCTCTTCTCCAATGCCTGTGGCTGAGCACTAAGTGGTGTTAAATCTTAACTGCAAACCCTTTTGAAGTTCACATCCTCCCTCCTGGTAATATATCCAACCGTGGCAGTCACTGAGCTCCTGATGTGACTCTTCTGAGTTTACCATACCCTCTCATCTTTGCTTTTGTTGGATCTATCCTGACTCTTCGTGGTCCCCAGGGATCTGTTGGTGACATTCTGGCCCCCTGCAGGGGTGGCTGAAGGTGCAGAGCAGGATAAAAGCACAATGAGCTCCTGGGGTGAGCAGAGCACCCAGGGGGTGAGTCCTGCAGGTTTTGTTGGCTCCTCAGGTGCTGTGTGTGAGCATAGCCCCACAGTGGGCCAGGGGACACAGCCTCCCACAGCACTGACCTGTCAGCACCGGGCACGGGGCGGCAGCTGGAGGTGGCCGGGAGTCAGTGAGGACTTTAGTGCCAGGACCCCACACCCAGGGGGTGCAGGATGTGCTTTGGGATGTTCCCTGTGGGAGGGAGATCTGGACAAAAGCTTTCAGCACCCAAGTTTTCTGTGTGGAGGGATCAGTGGGGTTACTCACAGTGCCCGGGCTGGAGGAGAGGGCCTTGTGGCCATCGAGGAGTGGGGTGGCAGGATGGCACTGTGGCCACTGAGGTGGCAGGGTGGCTGTGCTGCCATCAGGGTGTAGGGTGGCAGGATGGCACCGTGCCAGCGTCCCCGCCTGTGGCTCCGATGGGGAGCTGATGGGAGCTGCCCCAGACCCAGCCGATGCCCGGCGGCGGTTCTCACTGATCCCGGGGCAGGCAGGTGGGGGGACTTGCCGGCACTGGCAGTTCTGATAAAGGCAGGCCGGTGCTTTCCAGCCCAGGGGATTAGGCTGGGGCTGGACATGCTCCGTGTAAGCGCTCCCAAGCATGCGCCTTTCCCCGTATTTCCCATGGCTGGAGCTACTGTTGAGTGACTGTGGAATTAAAGTATCGTTTGCAATTTTCTACATTCCAGAGCGGTGTCGGGTTCTGGCGCAGGGCAGGCTCCGGGAGTGCCTGAGTGCTGCCTCGGGGGCCGCGCACATCGCTCTGGTCCTCGCAGCTCCTGCTCAGGGGAGCGTCAGAGAGCCAAAGCAGGGAGCCCAGCCTCCCGGCTGCTTGGCTGGGCAACCGCTTACCTCCTGTCTAACACTTATTTCCAAACCAAAAATTTCACCCTGGCGACATCTATTCATTTTTCCCAGGATTTTGAGCGATGGGGAGATTGGAATCCAAACACACCCAAACTGCCCGTGGTTTCAGACATGTCGTACTCCCCCAGCATCAGGTGGGTGGTTGTCTCCAGAAAGGCTGCCCACAAATGTAACCGAAATCCCAGCCCAAACCCCAGTTAGCTCCAGCAAAAAGAAAGAAGAAAGTTGTAGTTTTGCAGCAGCTGATCCATCTGCTGCCCCTCATGAGGCCGGGGTGGCTCTGGGAAGCCGGTGGGGCTGTGGGTTTGGGTGCCTGCCCCCATCTGTGTGCTGGGGTTAAACAAACACCAGCTCAGAATCTGCACAGTGTGGAGGATCAGGGTGGTTTGCAGGCTGTGATGGATTAAGCTTCTCTGTGTTGCTGGGGTTGGGTTGGGATGGCACCCACAGGCTTCTGCTGCTGAGGAAACTGAGGCATGGGAAGAGAAAGGGCGGGATTAGCCTGTCCAGCTAGAGATGTGGTGGTGCAGGCTGGGTGTCTGGAGTCCCCCCTTCATTAGTTGATGGAGGGAAATGGGCCTCACCAGAGTGCTGTTGGCTTGTGAAGCAGGAGAGGAAGGTATTTGGAGACACCTCTATCTTGCCATTGACTGGAGAAGATGCCTCTGCTGCAGACATGGAAAGGAAGGTGTCAAGCCTGTTCCTGATAATGTTTTTCCAGTGATATGAGAAACCTCCAGCAGGAGTAGAAGTGGGATTTGGCTCTGTTATGAGCCCTGTCTGTGTTTAGTTGTCTGACTCCATGAAGGGCTTGGCCCACTTCAGCTTTGGGCAAGGAGTGTGCTTCTGAAGGAGAACGAAACTTGCAGCGGGATCTCTGTGGAGGCTCCTTCGTCTCATCTCCATTTCCTTATCCCACATGTTCTTGATGCCCACCCAAGCCCTTCTCCCGTTGTCAGCTCTGCAGTATTCTCCTGGCAACACTCACACTCAACGGGATGTGCACTGGAGCCTCAACTGGAGGACTGTGTTGGTGGAAAAGGTGCTCCTAAGCCAGTTTTCGTGGGAACTGTGGGGTTGCAAGGACACAAAGAGGATATTTGAAGAAGGCAAACCCTTGTGTTTGTGCTGGAGCAACTCCTGAGGCCTCCCATACCCTGGGGGAGTCATTTGTAGATACCAAAATGTAGTTGTAGGTTGTAAGGCTCTTGTGAAGAGTTGATCAAAAGTGAGATTAACTCAGTCTAAGATGAGAGGTGGTTTCTGTCTGAATGAGGGGAAAGCGAGAAGTCCAGCCCTGTCCACTAGAGATGGATGTGCCCAGAGCAGGTGTCTCACTCTCCTCCACTGGATGAGGGAGGCATCTCCAGAGGCTTCCTCCTCATTCTTCACATCTCCTGACTTCTCTTGAATGAAACAGGATACATAGGTGTGCAGCTCCTTCCATGACATTGTGGAGCGTGAGTCTCCAGCAAAGTCTCTAAGGCTGATTTGGAGATGGAGACATCCTTAATCACCATATCCCTCAGACAGGCACCTCTGCTATTTTCTTAATCAGCTGCATGGCTTTGAAGCAGCCCAGATGGTATCTCCTGTGGCTACTTACACTGGTGGTGTGGCTCATTCATGGGAGGGATGTGGTGGAGGGTAAGGAGGTAGTTTGTATATTTGTATACATACAAACACATACGTGGCAGTGCTTGGAGAAGGAAATGAAATTCAGCTGGACTTTCCTCCTGATCCTCAAATCTGGGAGGTGATGGAGTATTTTTAATGGTATGGTTATTCCACTAATGTCCCCCCAAGAGATACTTCTCATTCATATCCTCTCCTGGGAGCATCTGTGGAGGCAGCCTCTTGCAGAGGCAACCACCCAGGTCTGTTCTGAACTGCTTCTCTCTGGCTAAGGAGCTTGGGTCTCTGGTGCTTGGACTCTCTTGGACTTCTCTGGCGAAGAAGAAGAAGACAAAGACCTGTTCTGATTCCCCAGAGAAGCTGTGGTTACCTCATCCCTGGAAGTGTTCATGGCCAGGTTGGATGGAGATTGGAGCAACCTGGTCTGGTGGAAGGTGTCCCTGTCCATGGCAGGGGGTGGGATGAGATGGGCTTTAAGGTCCTTTCCAACCTAAGCCATCCCAAAGACTCTTGTTTTCAGAAACGCCAAATAGCAACGAGGTTTTCCTCCAAAGACATCTTCTCATGTGGATATTTAGACCCCCCCTCGTGCATAGCACGGTGTCTTCTCAGACACTGGGAACGTTTTCTTATTCCTCTGGTATGTCATTCATGGCAGGATGATGATTCAGTCTTGGGACATGACTTTGGAGAAGAGCTTTGGTTACCTCCAACCCCATCCAGCAGTTCCCTCGTGACGCTCCCCCAGTGCCTCTCACTGGATCACCACAAACCCAGGTCTGACACACCAGGGTCCCCCTGAGGAAGCCCATGAGCTCATAACCCAGGGTTGCCCTGGCTTTCCTGGTTCTGAGTGCACGTTCCAGGCTCCTGACTCATTTCCCAGGACCAAAGCATGCAGCCCACTGTCTAACCCTGATTTCCCCAGCATTCCTGAGGTTGGAGGGGAGCAACAGAAAGAAAGGACCCTCTTGGCTTTCCTCTCCTGGTATTTTTCTCGGCATTTATAGGCATTCTTGCTGTTTCTATTCTTAAATTGTTTTCTTGTGCAATCTGTGTGGGTATGTGCTGCTAAATTTAATACTTTGTTAGTATCAGATTTTGCTTTCAAGGGCTTTCAAAACAAAAACAATAAAAATAAATCCTTTTGCAGGAGGTCACTGAGGTGGAATGGCTTTTTCCCAAGCACTGACATGCTTTGGACTTCTCCCTGCTCCCTGCTCAAGCTTATTCCCTCTTACCAAGAGGCCCTTTTCCCCCATCAGCTGTCTCTGTTCCCAGTGATGAAGGTGACACATGGTGTGTGTGGTGCTGTGGGTGTTCAGGACCAGGGAACCAAGTGAACCCCATTTTGCGTAGAGGGCACTTGTGTGAGACAGTGACAGAAACATCCATCCTTAGTCTGCTGCTCTTGCAGGACTTGTGTTTGCAGGGTCCTTGGTTCTGGGAGCTCATTGGTCCCTTGGCCTGAAAATGTCTCTGTTTTTAACAGCAAGGTTTTGGACTATGCTGTCAAACAGATTGGCCAGAGAAGCTGTGGCTGCCCCATCCCTGGAAGTGTCCAAGGCCAGTTTGGACAGGGCTTGGAGTAACCTGGGCTAGTGGAAGGTGTCCCTGCCCATGGCAGGGGGTGGGACGAGATGAGTTTTAAGGTCCCTTCCAACCCAAACCATTCTATGATTCTATGAAATCTGTCTCCAACTTCTTCAGACACAGTTGGTTTCTGCTGGAGAAGCTGGTGGATGCAATGAACCACTGAACAACCCCAGCTGGTCAGCCCAAGCAGATGGGATGTCATTCAAAATCCCAACTGGAACTATTCCATCACGAGTGCTCCAGAACTTCTGCATCAAAGGTGGGGCAGAGCAGCCCTGGGAAGGTCCTGCTGATGTCAGGCCTGCAGGAATGCCCCCGTGGTGCCCAGATCTCCGAGCAGAGGAGGCCGGTGGTCCTGCTCCCCGTGCAACCTTGCGAACTGCCTGGCACTGTGGAAGTGACTGTGGTGTACTCTGAATTTTCCAAAGTCGGGTGACGTAGGAACTGAGGCTCCCACTGCTCTGTTTTACTTTTATTAACCAAACTATTTAACCAGCAGAATTGTTTGCAGAAGCAAAGCACTTTGGTCCCCAAATCGTTGAGCTTCCGCCTTCCATCCGCTCTCAGTAGGACGGCGATCATGTGCTAAATCCCAATTAATCATTAAGAAGATATTTGAGGTTTAGCAGCTGTGTTATAAGATACAGTTTTTACTGGTTTCGACCTCAGTTAAATATGTTTTTAATAGTGGATGGTATTTAATTAAACATAAAATAACAGAGGCTTATTAAATCTAGAGAGACCTTTCCTAGTGATGGATATTGAATGTTAAGTAAATACCAGTTGGTCATTAGAAGCATATTCAGTGTGGTTTCACAGCTATGTAATAGCCAGGTATCTGATTACCCATCTGCCCAGGTCCAATGAATACGCCCTTAATAATCAATTGCCACTCATTTAATATGTAATAATAACTGTCCTATTAGACCTGAATTAGATCCCTGTAGGAGCAAACAGAGGTAACCTGGTGCTCACTAGGATTTTTGAGCAGATTTTGTTTTGTTTTGAGTTGATGGTTGATGGAGATTAATGTGGTTGAAGATTGGATGACGCTGGGTAGGATGATGGACAAGTGGGAGTCGCGTTGCGTTCATGTGGGACCTGCCCACCACCACCACTGTGGTCAGCCAGGAGCAGGGTGACCGTGGTCACAGGGGGGTGAAGGTGGGCTACTGGCAGCACTCAGGGCTCTCACAGCTGCACTGGAGTCTGAGGATGGTGGAGTTGATGGTTGTAGGATGATGCTGTGAGTCACAGTGTGTCCTTTGAGCACTTGGTCTTTCTCTTGGACATTACACAAGGCTGGAGGGAAGGGGACACAAGCACTGCCACAGGGAAATGCTCCCTTGTCCAGCAGGCATTAACCTGCAGAACTTGCTGCCATGCAGCATCTTCAAAGCCCAGTCATTAACTGGTGTCAGAGGAGGATGAGACTCATTTGGGGGTGATATGATCAGAAAGAGGCACTTAGGGCACAGCCGATGTTTGCAATTTCTGACCATGTTTAAGGACAGACCAGCAGCTGATCCCATTTCCCAAGCTGATTCCCATGTCTCTACTCCAGCAAGCCAGTTTCTGGTCCCTTGTTTGTCCAACTTTTTGCATCTTGTGTATCACCTAAGCACTTTCCAGGCTGCTAAGTGTGTGGTTTGTGGGTGAACAAGGATCCTGAAAGGACTTGAGATGCTCAGAAAGCAGGATATTGCACAGTTTGAGTGCTTCATTTTGAGATGAAATACAATTTACTTTGCCAGGCCCAGCATGTGGCTGCTGTTCACACTGGTGAGACATTGCTGTATGGCAGGAGCTGATCTGGAGTGGGAAATGGGGGCTGACATGCTCAGGAAGAGCAGGCAGGACTTTCTCCTTTCCTGGGAGAGATGGAGCACTCTGGCAGCTTGGCAGCTTGAGAGGAACTGGAGAGGTTTGAGAAGGGGATTTCACAGAATCCTTTAGGTTGGAATAGACCTTCCAGCCCATCAAGTCCAACCTGTGCCTGATGCCCACCTTGTCCCCCAGCCCAGAGCACTGAGTGCCATATCCAGTCCTTCCTTGGGCACCTCCAGGGATGGGGACTCCATCACCTCCCTGGGCAGCCCCTTCCAATGCCTGACCACCCTTTGCACAAAGAAGTTCCTCCTGATGTCCAAGCTGAACGTCCCCTGGCACAGCTGGAGGCCATTTCCTCTCCTCCTGTCCCTTGTTCCCTGGGAACAGAGCCCGACCTGCCCCCCCCAGCTCCCTCCTCCTGTCAGGGAGTTACAGAGAGCAAGAAAGTCCCCCCCTGAGCCTCCTTTTCTCCAGGCTGAGCCCCCCCAGCTCCCTCAGCTGCTCCTGCTGCTCCAGCCCCTTCCCCAGCTCCGTTCCCTGCCCTGGAGACACTCCAGCCCCTCAGTGTTGCTCTTGTCTGAGGGACCCAGAATTGGACACCCCTGCCCTGAGAACTTGCTCCAGGAGTTACTGTTTTCTCATCCTCCCAAATCCCATCTTGTACTTTTGGAGAAGCATTAGACTAGGGCTGGAAGTTTGGTAGCATTGGGAATAGAATCACAAACTGGTTTGGGTTGGAAAGGACCTTAAAACCCATCTCATTCCAACCCCCTGCCATGGGCAGAGACACCTTCCACTATCCCAGATTGCTCCAGGCCCTGTCCAACCTGGCCTTGGACGCTTCCAGGGCTGGGGAAAGCTTGGGCTGTGTGTGTGCAGTGCACGTGTGGCCCAGCCAGGGTGGGAGGAACAACCACACCACGTCACTCAATTAAGATTGTACGTAAAAAATGATAAATACAGAGGTGGCAGCTTTTAAACAGAAAAAAACCTGCTGCTGCCAAGCTTGCTGCCCGTGCTGGGGGCTGTGAGCCTGCCTGTGATGGGGGCTGGAGGGTTGGATCTCTGAGCTGGAGCCCAGAGCACTGCTTTTCTGGGACTTCGTGGGTAGCCCTATTAGCTTGCTTACAGCAGCACTTCTTTTTTAATTTCTCCGTGCTGCTGCATTTCACAGGCCATAACTTTTCATTCCTCCCCTCGTTAACCTGCGCAGCGGCACTGACTCAGCGCTGGAACAATACACGCGGCAGTCGGGCGGTGATTCACGCTCCGGGTGGAGGGGATGAGCCCGGCTCCTCTGCTCGCCTATTAATTCCTTCTAGAGCGTGAGTCAGGCTCTCCTCGCCCCCGGGCAGGAAAGCAGCCGCGGTGGGATTTAACCAGGGAGCCGGGAAGGGGCCAGCAGGGAGGGTGACAGGCAGGGGCTGTGGCTGGTGGCCAACCTGCTCCCGGTGCTGCCAGCTCCGAGCCACCCAGCGTGTGCAGGGGGGATGTGGCCATGCTGGCACTGAGGGCATCTCCTGGTGGTCCTGCATCACTCCATCCTAGCAGTCCCCTCTCCTGCCAGCTCAGGGGTGTCGCTGCCTTCCTGAGGGTTTCCCTGGGCACAGGGGTGAAGTTTGCACGGTGGGCTCATGGCCAAACCTGCCATGTGCAGCGTGTGCCCTCCTGCTGCTCATCACAGGTTTGGAGGCAGAGAGATGATTGTGCCCTGCACACCCCTCTTGGTGTGTGGCACAAGGCTGGGAGCCCCTTTCCCCACCCGGACCCATCCACCAGCTCGCAGGTGTGTCCTGACACCCCTCCTCCTTGGCATCATTCCCTGCATGCTGCATCCCTTGGGAGAAGCCATAGGAGCAGTAGGACGGCACTGAGACCAAGCAGGTTCATCACATGTGGTGGTTATAGTGGGCAGCCTTGTGTCCTAGAAGGACCCAGGGACTGCTGCAGGGTACCAGATCCCCAGGATCAGCCCTAGGACAGCCCCAGTTACAGCCTTGCCAGTTAACACAGTGTTGGCACCATGAGAGCAGCTGGGCTCCAGCTTGGCAGTAGGTGAAGCTGTGAGAGCAAAGGTGTGGGAGCACCCAGGAGCTGCCTTGGGCTTGTCTCCAGCTGGACAGGCCTCAGAACCTCCACAACTGCCTGCAGCCCACGGCAGAAACACACCTGGGATGAGGGAGACAGGAAAAGTCAAAGCTTCACCAAACTTGCAGGCATAAGAGAAATGGTGGGAGAGCAGTTTGTGAAGTGCTGGTTAGCTCTGATCTTGGAAGACGCATGTTGGAAATAACCCCATGCCACGTGTGTTGTGCCAGGAGCACCACTCCGGGCATCCCGGCTGCCTTCAGGGCCGTCAGGAGGATGGGGATGTTGTGGGTGCTGCAGGGACTGACTGTGGCAGGAGGGACTGACCAGGCTCAGCTGGACTGAGGTGGTGTGAGTGTGCACTCAGGTCACCCTCACCCAAGGGTCTGCAGGCGTTTCACAGGCATTTCAACCATGGAGCATTGGTGATGCCAGTCCCTGAGCTTTGGCAGCATTGCAAGGGGAGATGCAAGTGAAGGCATCAAGGTGGGATTCTCCCATCTGCCTGGCACTGTCCTGGCAGAGAAATCTCTTCCAGAAGTACTTCCTAGAAGTTGGGCTGTTTGCCCTTGATGCCCTATCCTTGAGGAGGATGCAGAGGTCTGTGCCAGACTGTGCCTGTCTGAAATGCGCTCCCTGCATGAAATAAGGATGAATTGACTCCCTTCTAAGGGTGAGGAGCTACCTGGTCACCAGGTTGTCCACACAGCAAGGAAAGTCCCTGTTCAGAGTCACTGTGGTTGTTGAGTCACCCTCCCTCATCCACAGGGTGGGCACTAGGGCTGCTGTACCCGACCAGCACCGGGCCACGGCTTGGGCTGGGGGCACAGCAAGCAGCCCCACATCACAAGCCCTGGGCGAGGGGCATCACAGCCTGATCCTGTGGGGTTCTCTCTGCCTTCCCCGTTTTGTTCTCCACACTGCACACAGAGCCTGAGCCGACCCAGCCGCCTTGGCCGGGCTCCCCGCGGCCAGCACAGCCATAAAAGCCTCTAATCCGAACAGGCTGGGGCAGAGCCGCCCGCTGCCATCGGGACAACTCTCCGTGTGTGGTTCCCGTTTAGTGCAGATTTATTTCCTCTGGGTCTCTGGCTCTGCTGCTGCTCGCTCCTTGGCTCTGCTTTTGGGAGCATCCAGCATTTACCTTCTTGCAGCAAGGGGCTTTGGGGAACTGTAACTTCATTGTACATGTCAATTAGGAAAACACCCTCAGGAATTTCCTTTCTGATGTTGCCTGGCTCTACAATAACCTCTGTCTCCGTGGCTGCCGGCTCCCCAGAGCCCGTCCCGCCAGCGCAAGCCGACGGGAGCCGGGAGCGGGCTCGGCTCCGCAGGCTCCTCCAGCTTCTGTTCCAGCTCACTCCGAGCGCCTAGCCCCATCTCGTCTCCACTTCTCCCGCGCTCCTCACTCCCTCTCTGGGAGCTGGAGTTTGGAGTTGTTTTGGAAACCGCTGCGACTCCGGCATGACGTCACCACGGTTCTGTAGTATCTCTGTCTCCATCCTAGTTAGACGCTTCCTGCTCCCTGGCTCTCGCTCCGGCTCGCCTGGCGTGCCTACACTCTTTCTTCTTCTCCACAATTCCCCAGGGATTTCTTTTCAACTTTTTTTCCCCCTGCCTTCATCTCTTACACAGCAGTTTTTTCTTCCCTTTTCCTTTTTTTTTTTTTCTCCTCTTCCCTCCTCTGCAAAAAGGACCCTTTTTGCCCCAAAACTGCCTTTCCCAATCCTTTTTTTGCAGCAGGCAGCTGTGCCCACTCTGCTGCTGCCAGGAATGCCGAGGTGTGGGGATGCCCCTGGCTGGATGGTTCTGGAGGGCCGGGGACAGGTGGTCCCCCAGCCACAGCTGTGAAGGGGTTTCTGCCGCCCCTGTCCGTGCTGGCGGTGGGGCTCAGGCTGCACTTTTCCTCTTCTCCCCCAGCTCCTCTTCCACCATCCCATCTCAGCCCAGCTTTTCTTGCATGTCAAGTCCATTGTCTAACTCCACATCCCCAAAGCTCCTTGTGCTCTGACATCCCTGTCTTCACCCCTCCCACGCCGACAGCATCCATCCTGCTCCTGCTGTGAGCACCCACAGCCCCGTGCCACACTGGGACCAGCCCATGATTCCTGCACCACTGTCTCCTGCCTGGAAAAACATATGCACAGTTTCATTATGACTCTCTAGAGAGTGTTCACCAAGCATGAACAAAGTAGGATTTATTTCTTTAATTTCTTCCCTCCCAACAGCTGAAATGCTGCCTGATTGCTGGCAGACTCCCAGGGCCATGGCTTGCCTTCCTCCTCTTGCCTGTGCATCCCATCCCCAGCCAAAGCAGCAGAGGGCTGTGCTTCCCGTGAGAGCAGTCCTGGAAATGGTACTATTAAACATAAAATACAAATATATATATATATATAATATGTGTGTGGGGCTGTGTGTGTGTATATATATTTGTAAGAGCGTGTAGTGATAGGACAAGGGGGAATGGTTTTGAACTGAGAGAGAATAGGTTTAAATTGGATATTGGGAAGGAATTGTTGTCTGTGAGGGTGGTGAGGCCCTGGCACCTCTGGGAGGTTGCCCAGAGAAGCTGTGGCTGCTCCATCCCTGGAAGTGTCCAAGGCCAGGCTGGACAGGGCTTGGAGCAACCTGGGCTAGTGGAAGGTGTCCCTGCCCATGGCAGGGGGTGGAATGAGGTGGTTTTAAGGTCCCTTCCAATACGAACCATTCTGTGATCCCAGGATTCTGTGATATGTATCTGACCGTATTGCAGTATCTGGGTAAACTGAGGCATGTGGGGTGAGTGCCTGGGGAGCCATGTGATCACACCCCAGTTGTGACACAGACCATTAATTTTCTGTCCCTGGCTGTGCCTGTGGCTTGCCAGGTCATTTGATCACTGGAGTATCTTTTTAATGTTATTTGGATTAAAACTGGATTTGTGCTAGACCAGAGGCTCCTGCATCCTCCTCAAGGTGCCCGTGTGGCACGTGTCTCTAAAATACACAGGCAGAATAATGGCAAGTGACCCGGGAACTCCTTACAGTGGATGCACAGGACTGGGGGTACTGGTTGTCCTGCTCAGTGGGGAGGTGTGAGAGGTTTTATGGGGCCAACTATGGGAAACATGGGATCCTTTTGAGGGCACAAACCCTTCCTGAAGTCAGAGGCTTCTGTCTTGAGAGCAGAGGGGAGCTGGGGTGAGTTTGCACTGAGCATTAATCCAGCAGGGCTGGTGCTGCTGGGCAGGGCTGGGAGTCACACCAGGATAAGGTAAAAGGAGGGGTGATGGGGTCTTCAGCTCCTGTGAGATGGGGAACAACTCATTTATTGCTTGTGGAGTATGGAGAGATTTGTGGGGAGAGGAGCTGTAACCTTGCCTTGCCCTGTACAAGCCATTTCTATCAGCAGTGTGGGCTTGGTGTCTGCTGGAACTGGGACTTCCCAGCTTTGCCCTTTGGACCACGCTCAAGAGGTCAGAAGTGAGGTGAGTGTTCCATGAGAGCCACAGTACATCAGACATGTCCCCCACTGCCACCAGCCCCCATGGGCTGTGCCTCTTTGGGGTCCAGCTGTATCCTGAGCTCAGGAGTGTGAGGCTTCTCCCTGCACCCTGCACTGCCCGTCCCAGTGCCCCAGCACCCACACTCTGAGTGTGCCTGCAAACATTGTCCTGTGGGTTTTCACCAGTAACCTTTGGATGTGTGCATCTTGCAAACACTGCACTTGTGCAAGCCCTGGGTTGTTTCCAGCTTTTAGGGTGGCCACCCCAGCCCCACAGACCTGTCCATGCTGGAAAAGAGCCATGGGATTGGGGTTGGGGGCGCTGGAATAAGGCAGAATTCCTAGGGAATACCTGTACCCTTGTTTTCTAGGGACAGGTTGATGTCATTTTGCTGCCCTCCACCCAGTTGTTTGGCATCATCATGCTGTCGGGGTGTGCAGGATGCTCCTTTCCAGGCAGGAGGTGGCAGGGGCAGGTAAACCTGCCTCTGAACAGACATTTCCATGGAAGTTGCCTCGAGCCCTGTCATTGCTGCTTACCTGGGACAGCCTCAGAGGCCTGTAATTGTTGGGAGAGGCTGTGGGCGGCCGGATAGGAATCTCGGAATAGGCTGCTGCCCTCCTGGCCAGGAGGGAGGGGAGGACGACGAGGAGGAGAGGAGAAGGAAAAAGAAGAGGAGAAGGATAGCGAAGAAGCAGGGACCTCTGTGCAGCTCTCAGCACTACAGAGATGGTGAGTGATTTCACATCAGACTACAGGAGTACCAAAGAGATTTGGTGGGAAAAAGATAAAATGAATTCAAGGCAGCTGTTTTTTTTTTTCACGTAGTTCATGAAGACATTGTGGCTCTGGCCGTGCTGAAAGCCAGAAGGACAGATTGGCTTGGTGAGCAGCTTGGGGGGCTGCTGCCCTGTGGGGGCTGCTGGCCAGACCCCTATGTGTGGGAGGAGGGACTGTGATGGAGGAGGAACACGCCAAAAGAGGGACCTCTCCAGTGGCATCACGGTAGCTGGCCCTGAGCCATCTTGGCTCTGAGCCACGGCTGAGTGGGGTGGGGATTTGGCCCAATACCTTACCTGGTTGTGGAGGTTTCCCCATGCCCGCTGGAGGTGGACAGGAGTCAGCAGGATGGGGTGAGTGTGAGGACACGGGCAGGAGCCGCAGGGTGGGGACCCAGGAGTAGGTGCGACAAGGAAGGGCCGTGGGCGGCAGGAGGAGGAGGAGCACAAGCCCTGCCCAGCCCTGAAAGCCTCAGTGGCTTGGAGATGAGCCTTTTGCACACAGGATGTGTCACCCACCACCTGAGCGGCTGCTGAGTTTGAGCACAGCCCTCCCGACACCCCTGCCCTGCCGTGGGACGATGCCCTGCCTGAGCGTAAGAACCGCCTCTTCGGTGCCTTTCGCCCTGCCCGCGGTGCTGGGCTCGGCTGGAGTTGTCAGGGGTTTTACTGGAGACCAGGGGCAGTCAGCACATTGCCTGCCTCTCTGGTCTCCACGTCCTTGGGGGTGTGAGGATTGTCACCATGGTGTCCCTCAAGTGGCAGCACACTGCCATGGAGGTCCTCACTGGGGCTGGGGCCTCTCTGGGCACTTCCGTCACCCCACAGGGATTCCTTAAGCCTGTGTGATTATGGATCAAAAACTGATTCCCAGGTCCCAGGTGATGGAGGAGAGGGGACTGTTTGGGTTCCAAAAGGGCAACAGCATGTGGTACCAGGTCTTGTGCAGGGTGGGACTTCGATTTGCAGCTCCGGAGCATGGAACCTTGTCAGAATGGTTTTGAAGCTTTTCAGGAGAGGGATGCTGGGGCTGAGAGCTCTGCAGAGCTCCGGCCTGACCTCCTGTGAGACAGCAGCATGGCTTTATAATACAAGATGTGGGTATGACTCGGCCTGTGTTCTCTGCAAGGATTTACCAAGGCTGTATCATGTCACTGATGTCTGCTGTGCTCTTAGTTCCCCAAGCTGGTGTTTTGGATGGAGTTGGATATGATGGCTGTGGCAGTGGGTTTGTTTAGAGCTCTGCCATGCAGCACTTTGCAGGTTGATGAGGTGAAATCTCCTCTGCCTGCTGGAACAAATGCTTTGTAGTGGTTTGGGGCATCCCAGGGACGCTGTGGTGCCCCAGGCCTTGCGGTCTCAGCTCGGGGACAGGAGGCTTGTGGCATCGGGGCAGGGCTGGGGATGCCTCTCCCCGCATTTCCTGGGCAGAACTGCCACCATCGTGGGACGATGTTGGATGAGTCTTCCCTGTCTGTGAGTCTGACCATTGAGAATACCATTTTCTAGAGGCTCAAATAGGCAATAATAAATAAAAAAGCTGTTGTGTGATAGGTTCTGGTGATATCCCCTGCCCTTTGTGTGGTGCTGGGGTCACTGGGCCCTGCAACCAGGCCACTGTTCCTGCTGTGTTGTGGAGTCTATCCCAGCCAGGCAGTGCAAGAACCACAGGTATTGGAGCAGGTTATCAAATTCCAAAGAAATTTGAAAAGGCTTCCAAGCTCCAAAGGATTTGTCCTCTGAGTTGTCAGTCTCACATCCCCGGGTAGAGCTCCCACAGGCCTTCATGATGAAGCCAGGAAGGGGTGGAAGGTGGATGCTCCCTCACACACACTCCATTCTCCGTGCTGACAGCAGTACTGCCAATAAAACAACTTTTTGTTCTCTGTGGTGGTTTGATCTGCTGTGATAAGAGCACGTGGAGCTCGTCCAGCCCCCACCTCCCCGAGTGCTGCGTGAACATGACGTGCGGCTTCTTGCGACCAGTAAATAGCATTTGGGGAATGAAAAGAAAAACAGAAAGGCTCGTTTGTTATTCTTAGTGATATATGAAAGAGCTGTCAGCTCCATCCTGAAATCATGAATCCCTGGGTATTCCTGGGACAGGCCAAAGGAATGCATCCTGCAGTATTTTTTCACTTGGAACGACCGTTTGGCTCTTCTTGGTCTGAAAAGTTTAACTCTGGCTGAGTAACAAATTAATGCCGTCTCTTAGTCACTGTCTGGCCGGGATGGAAACACTTCCCTGACCTGGTTTATCTGCGTATCCATCCCGATGGCTTGGACAGGTCCCGCTGCTGGCGCCTTCCAGGGCGCTCACTGGCTCCGACGGGCGCGGGGGGAGGTCGGACGTGGTGCTGCTGGTACTCATCATGGTCTCAGGGCATGAGCAGAGGTGGTTTCTAGAAGGTTCTTATTTTTTAGGGTTTTTTATTATTTATTTATTTATTTATTTTGGATTTTAATGATTTTTATTAGATTGGTAGAGCTGGAGAAAATAATTTTTTTCTTCTTCAGGCTTCTGCTTCGTAGAATCGTGGAATGGTTTGGTTGGAAGGAACCTTAAAGCTCATCGTGTTTCAACCACCTGCTATGGGCAGGGCCACCTTCCACTAGAGCAATTTGCTCCAAGCCCTTTCCAGGGATGGGGATCTGGAAGCTTCAGACCTCATTCCCATCTGCTAGACCTCATTCCCATCTCCTCACCTAGTGCTGTTAGTGGGGAGCTCCAAGGACTGGTGGGAGGCACCTGGAGCTGCTGGGGCACTCCCTGGGTCTTCTGCACAGGAACTGCAAACAGGAAAGGAAACTTGGAAAGATCTCACCTGAACTTTACATGTTGTTTGTATGGTTTAGGTGAGGAACCAGCTCTCTGTGTGGCTTCAGCTGTGACAACGCATTCACTGGGAGCTGGGGAGCGGGAGATCAGACACGGGATCCCATCCTCCCCTGTACTGCACCCCTGCCCCTCCCTGCAGTGCCTGAGCCCACACCAACCCCACATGCTTGGGGCCAAACCGGGTTCTAACGTGCTGACAGCATCCCAGTTCCCAATGCTGTGTTGCATCTGCAGAAATCTGTGAAAAAGGAGGATTTTTATCCACCTTGGATATTGTGCAGGGAGCTCGAGGTAGTGGGTACCTGTGTGTTTGGGTGCTGCATGTCAGGCTGGGAATGGGGCATCTCCACAGGGGTCAGGCTGAGGGGACCCTGCCTGGTGCCAACCCTGAACCATCCTTGCTCCTCTGCTCCTCAGGAGAGCCTGGGCAAGAAGGGCTGAAAATTAGTTTAAAACCCCCCAAGGAAGAGATGATTTCCTAGTGCTGGCCAAGAAACATGACACTGAAGAAATAGTAGAAAATAAAAGGAAAAATAAAGTTCACATTGGACCTTGAATTGGACATTTAATTTGCAGCATGGACGATGTCTGCGTGCAGAAATCTCAATTTCAGATCCAGCCTTGCAAGGAAAAGTCACTGTAAATAGATATTCCTGTATGCACGTTCCAGAGCCTTGTGCCATGTCATTAATGGAGTGCTCCTTCTGGGAGTACATTCTTCCCTCAGTTTGTATCCCCATACATTAAATTGATAGTTTGGGGGATTATTGCTCGTTCCAAGCTCACATGGGTGGAGTCCCCTTTATATGGCCATGCTGGTATGTAGTGAATTTGAATTGGCGCAGCAGAAAACTGGAAAATTTGGAACAGATAACTGTCTCCTATCTTTATATGGGAACATCAGAGTTCCTAGCTTTATTCTGGGGTTCTTGCCATTCCAAATATAATTTATTCTTTTATATAACTGTTTTCATATGATACACTCTGAAGAGCGGATAATGGTTTGGGGAGGAATATAATCATTTTTTTTCTCCTCCAAGGCTGTCTTCCCAATTAATGAGATTGAGAACACGTTCCAAAAATCTATTTTTCCCCTCCGGCCTTTTTCTAATGTACTCAATTTATTCTGTAATGTGTCTTGTGCTTCCTTTATGGAGTTTGATTCCTAAATATTTAGTGGTGCTTGGTTGGCTGGAGCCTGTGGAAATGCTCAGGGTATGGATGCAGTTGAGAGAGCAGAGAGGGACTAGCTGTCTCCCACCTGGGAAGGTGGGCCTGGGGATGTGGCAAGGTCATCACTGTGCCCATCTCATGTGCTGTCCTCAGCCTTACTCCCAGCTGGGGTGGCTTTAGGGGGAAGCTGTGTGCTTTGGGGGGATGGAAGGGTATCCTCATTTCCCAGCTCCTTCTAGATGAGAGGTGGGTGGCCAGGACTGAACTGGTGCCTTCACCCCTCAGGAAAGGCTGTTCCAAGGGAAATGTGCAAAGCTTAAAGCGCTTTTTCTTCTTAAAGCCTCACCTGTAATCTGCATGAAATTCTTGTAAGTTTTTTTCTGCTTAAACATTTTTGGGGGTATATACTTTAATTACAACCCCACTCCACCCTCCCTGGGGCAGCATCCAAAGATGCTCCTTTTCCAGAATTCCCTGGCAGTGGAAATTCAGCCTCCAACACCTGACTGTGCTGAGTGGTTCCAGCATGGGCTTCATTCCCTGGGGTTGTTTTCCTGTGGACTCTCAGGGCACCTGGGCTCTTCCAGTGCCCCCCCTTCCTTTCCCCAGCTCTCCTAAACCCATTTTCATGCCCAGGGGCAGTGCCAGGTGAGGGGGGCTGTCTGGAAGAGCTGCCAACCACCAGAGGGGTGCAGGTGAGGAGGATGAGCTGAAGAGCAGGGCTGCTGTCCCTGGGGCCTGCAGAGGGACAAGGGTTGCACAGAGGCAAGAACTGGAGGAGCACAAATGTTGGTGATGCTCCCAAAAACCTGTGGCATATCATCATAGAATCATAGAATGATTTGTGTTGGAAGAAACCTTAAAGCTCATCTCATTCCACCCCCTGCCATGGGCAGGGACACCTTCCACTAGCCCAGGTTGCTCCAGGCCCCGTCCAACCTGGCCTTGGACACTTCCAGGGCTGGGGCAGCCACAGCTGCATATTAATTTCAGAGAGTCTTGCTGCTCCAAAATGGGTTGGTTGATATGCTTCAAGCCCTATTTTTAATAGAACCACTTTTAGTTCAGACTAAATGTAAATTTTTAGGCCTGTACGAGTTACCTTGAGTCTGTGATGGTGGGAAAGGGGTGCTCAGCACAGACCCTTAAGCATCACCTGGGCACTGAAGTCGTGCCTGCTCTGTCCAAGCAGTGGTTGTGCTCCATAAAGTGTCACAGAGGGAGCTCAGGTTCTCCCTCGGAGTCACATCTGCTCCCTTTCCTGACCAAACCACATTTTAGCTCCTGTTGGCTTGGGATAACGCCGAGGCAGCACCCCGAGAGTGTGTCATAGCCTCCTGTAATGCCCAGCCTGCCCAGATCCAACAGCTCCCCAGGGATGAGCAGGGCAGGAGCAGGTTGCCCAGTGAGCTGGGCTCACTGCTGGGTACCAAGGAGGAAGAGGATGATGATGAAGTGGCCAGCTCTGAGGAGCATCACTATTTTGTGGTAGGCAAGTCATTCTGCAGCAGCTCTGCTCTTCCTCCAGGGCTAAGAGCAGTTAAGGGCATATTGTAGTGGCAGGCACATTAGCAGGAGTGGGGATTCATGTGTGCACCGTTTGACTCAGACGTTGTATGACCTTGGGAAGTCACTTTCAGGGCCAAAAGCATGTCTGATGGCATTTTGGGCTCTGGATGTTGCCCAGAGAAGCTGTGGCTGCTCCATCCCTGGAAGTGTCCGAGGCCAGGTTGGACAGGGCTTGGAGCAACCTGGTCCAGAGGAAGGTGTCCCTGCCCATGGCAGGGGGTGGAACTGGATGGGCTTTAAGGCCCCTTCCAGCCCATTCCAACATTGTAGGATTCTGTGTCTTGTGCAAGGGCTGGGTTCTGTTCAGTCCCTGCTGACAGACCCTTCATGTTTCCAGATGGAATGGAGGGCCACCCCCAGGTCCAGTGCCATGGGTGTGTATGAAGGCAGAGGGAGAAGACAAGGGAGATGCAGAGGTCTGTCCGAGGAGAGGTGGGGTGGCTGGAAGGACAGCAGCCAGGCTTGGGATGGGACCAGCAGCCTGGCTCTCCAGTGGGGTAGGGTGATGGGTGGGGGGTATTGGTGAGTCTGCTCCCTGCCAAGGTGCCCCATGGTGGGGTCAGGGCCCTTGGACACCCCCTGACCCTCTCTCCTGGAGACCCTCATCCTTGTGCTACCCACCCTGGTTGCCTCAGGGAAAGATCTTTCCCAGCCCAAGCTGCAGCCCTGGGTCCTCCGTGTCCGGGAGGCTGTAGGTGACAAGGAGGGGATGGGAGGGAAAGCGAGGGAAGGGAAGGGCGGGGAGGGAGGGCACCCTCATTTGCTCCCCACACTATAATTAGCCAGGCTGGCAGGCAGAGCTGCTGTCAGGCTGCCTGACACCCAGCCAGGCTGCGGGTGCGCGGTGCCGTGTGTGAAGTACACGCTGGAGGACAGGGTGTAATTAGCTGCAGGCCCTGGGAGCTGGGAGCTGACTACTCACATCCAGCCTCCCTTCGTGCCTTTTTTATTTTTTCTATCAGTGATGAAATGTAGAGCTTCACCTATAAACCAGTATAAACACGTAGGAGGATGGAAGTGCTCAAGACTGGATTGGATGTGGCTTGGAGCAACCTGGTGTAGTGGAAGGTGTCCCTGCCCAGAGCAAGGGGGTGGAATGAGATGAGCTTTAATGTCCCTTGCAGCCCAAACCACTCTGTGATTGTATGAGCTGGTGTGCCCAGAGATTAAAAAATAACAAAAACATTTGTAAATACCAAGCAGCACATGAATGCAATTATGAGATCAGACAGCTGACATCCCCAAAATGAGGCAAAATAAGAAAACCCACCAGGTTTTAGCAGGAACACAAACCCGTCCATGCTCCCCTCCAGTGCCTGCCGTACTTTGGGCTTTGTGCTATAAATAGCAGCATGTTCAGCTCAGCCCTGATCCTGCAAACACTTAAGCCCAAGCACAGCTCCTTCCTGACGTGCTCTGAGTTGCTGTAATAGTTTGCAGGCTGTAATCATGAAAAAGAAGGAGAGATAAGGTGGAGAGTCGAGGATATGCAGCCCATGGGTGGCACTGGCGGTGGGTGACTGTACAGCCCAGCAGCTCCTGCACCCTCCTGGGCTCTCCAGAGGGTTGGATTAATGCAAACTGGGAGTGCAGGTGCCCACACCCGTGCATGCATATCACTCTGGGTGCTGTTGAGCTGGCAGGTTTACAAGCCCTGGTGGTTTTGCCGGCAATTTGACAAGTTCTTTCATCCGGAGAAGCTGCACCGAGTGGCAAGTGCAGGGTCGGGCTGTGCTGGCCCCGGCACGGCTCCGGGAGCTGCTTCCACAGGAGACTCTCACACGGAGCCTGTGCGTGTGTGCCTGGTTACATGTGCATGACTGAACTCCTGCAGGCGTGCAGCAGTACGATAGGAGTGGGAAAAACAAAGTTTCCTGGATGAGGTCTCGGTAGAGAAATGCTTTGGAGCTCGGGTCAGCCTTAGCGTGGTGTGAGCTGTGAGGGGGTTGCGGGTGAGCACAGGGAGCAGGGCCAGGAAGAGGCTCAGCTGGGGAAAGCAGGGCTGGGAGGATGCTGCCAGGGGGTGGGAAGGCAAGGACAGAGTGAAAATGGACTTGTTTAATGAGGGGTGTTGGCAGATGCTCATTAGCAGACTCGCTTTTCCTCCAGCAGGAGGGCAGGTAGGGATAGAGTCTCTCCTCCTTACCCAGCTGATGAGGAAGCCAAAGTCACTGCGAGGGTCTGTGCTGCAGCCAGCCCAGTTGTGTGGGTGTAACTGCCTAGTGGGAGGAGATGTGGGAGGTGGGGGGTCAGTGGAGCTGTGCCAGCACCGGGGCCTGGCTCCCTTTCCCCTCGGTCCAGCACAGGTGTCTGTGGATCGATGCTCTGCTGTGCAGTGTGCCTGTAAGGGTGAGCTCTGAGGAGGAAGAGGAGGAAGCAGAATTAATGATGTTGGGGAATTTGGCACTGCTCCAGCTTGGCCTGGCCCTGAAGAGAACAACCTGTTGGCAGGGCCAGATCGAGCAAAAGTGTGATCTGGAGTGAGGGGCTGGTAATGGGGCAGATGTCCCATCACTGTCCTGGGGCTTGGAGAGATCACAGAATCATGGAATATCCTGAGCTGGAAGGGGCCCGTAAGGATCATCCAGTCAAACCCCTGGCCTTGCCCGGGACACCCCAACAATCCCACCCTGTCCCTGAGAGCGTTGTCCAAACACTCCTGGAGCTCTGGCAGCCTTGGGGCCGTGCCCACTGCCCTGGGGAGCCTGGTCAGTGCCCAACCACCCTCTGGTGGAAGATGAACCCCATTTTCCAAAGTACCAGGTTTACACTTGTGTTTCAGCTCCTAGAAAAACACCAAGGTCTCCCCTCCTGGCCCCCAGATGTGAGGATGGATGAGCAACCAGAGACAAGCATTCAGTGCCTGAGTGTGGGTTCCCACCTCCTGGCATTGTGAGGTGCTGGGATCAGGTCAGTGTCTGAGCAACACCGTGGCATCAGAGAGCCACTGAAACACAGCACCTCTTCCCCTGTAGATCTGTGGTGTCTCCAGAAAGGACAACTGCCTGGAGGACACCAGAAGCTCCTCCATCTCTCACGTGAGGGTTGACCTGTTCTGCTGGGGGTGGCTACCGGGTCTGGTTCTGTTTTCTGGATTACTTCAGTGTACCATGTGTGCATAGCCATGTTTCCCTCCTCCTTCCCCCCTAAATGGTCCAAAACTATTCTTCTCTGTTTTCCAGCTTGTTTTTCACTTTGCATTGAACTCAAAGCCCAACTTGGATGTGCATCAATGCCCCATGTGTGTGCATGGGGTCAGGGTGTGATAGCAGGGTCAGGGTGTGATAGCTGAGTCAGGCTCCTGCTCCAGAGCTGGCTGGGATGAGGTTGCTGCTGAAGAATGAACATGTTGGAGCCATTGGCATCCTCCCCTGGCTGGGATGAGTCTGCAGGGAATCGCCATTCCCTTCGCAGAGCCTTTGTAGCTGAGGCGGGGGGAGGCAGGACCACGATGGTGAGAGGCTGGGGCTGGCACACACTGGTGGCTCACACACCTCCCCCATGGTCCACTGGTGCCATCCTCCAACAAAGACCTTTTCCTTATTCCCAGGGTTATGTGTCCTCCTCCCTCCCACCCTCGAGCCAGGACTTTCCATCTGAGCAGCACTGCCTGCCCCACCTGACCCTTCTCCTGCCACCAGATTTTGTTTTGCTGTGTCACCCTTTATTAGACACCCCTGTTCTCCATTCCTTGATCCCTCCCATACTCCAGCATGCAGGTGGAATCCGCTCTCCATCCCAGCTGGCCTCTGGGGGTGCAGAGCTGCTGCCAGCCTGGGGACCTGGAGTTCCCCCCAGGTTGGGAGCCACATCGGAGGCAGGAGTTATCACCCATGGTTCATCCAGCTTGAAATTCAGGTTTGAGAATTTGAGGGTTCCTCTGGCCTCCATTCATGTTTTGGGGGTGCTCAGAGCTGTACTAGCCCAAGGCCCTGGCAGTGCTGGGGTTGTTTGAAGGGTCTGGTGCTGGGGGCAGGTGGGATGGGAGCTGGATCCCATGGAAGCAAGTCAGTGTCTGTCAGGGAGGAGGCAGAATTCCCACAGCCCTTTGGTTTCTTGGCAAAGCCCATGCCAGGGGGCTGAAGGGAGATGGGGAGCATGATGTGCCCAGCCCCAGGCTGCTCCAGCCCGTGCTTGGGGGGTGCTGGTAGCTGGTAGCTCCTCCTCCCAAACAACCACTCACATCCCAGGCTCTGAATTTTCTTCCTCTTCCGACAGTCAGGCATCACCTCCTGATTACTCATAACTGCAGCATGTTGCAGATACACAGAGCTTGAGGAATGGCTGTGCCTGTGAGCAGAACCACCAGGATCCAGGGGAAGAAACCGGGATGGGGGGGACAGGCTGTGCAGCCTTGGTTCCACATCCCTGTCCTGCCCTGGGGGCCAAGCACCTCCTGCCTGCGCCCAAATCCCCCTGGAATACCCAGCCCAGCTCAGGAGCCCAGCTCCGGAGCTCTGAGGCAGGTGAGCAGGTGAGGATGGCAGGGCACAGCCCTCTGCCAGCCGTGGCCCCCAAGTTTGTTTTGCAGAATCCTCTTTTAGCGTGCACAAATAACTCATCCCTCGGTTTTTCTCCCATTTGTTTGTGTGGGCATTGATTACGCTGGGAGTTACTGAGCCAGATTTTATTGGAATGACTTCGAAAGCTGCCACCTGCGAGCGGCCGCCGGTCTTCGGGGATTATTTGGTGTAGTTTCTAAATAATTGCACGAGGCTTCTCCAGCCTCACTAATAAGTTCGTTCTCCCAGGGACACTGCCTAGAAAAAAAGATGAGCTGAGATTATGCTTGGCAACATTTAGGAGAGGAAAAAGTACAACAAGATTGATGTCTGCTGGAGGGAATAAATAAATAATACAGAGGTATCTGTCTTAGCCCCTCTGTGAGCATCCTTGTTTCCAACTCAGCGTCTGTTATCTCCCCAGCTTATTGGCTGAATTTTGGAATTCAGCACACTCCTTTGTATCACTCATTGTTTCTGTCTGCAGCATGTTGTGCTAATTCTGACCAGGGACCAGCAAGGCTGGCTCTGGAGATGAGCTGGTCTAGGGAAGCTGGCCTGGTATGTTATCTATATTGTGTAACTGGAGCTTGGGAAATGTAGAATTTAAATAACATGCAAAATTATGTAGTTAGTGCATGAAAAGAGAAATTAAGTGAACAAATTCAAGCACTCATATTGGCCCAGATTCGTAGAATCAAGGAATGTTCTTGGGTTGGAAGGGACCTTAAAGCCCATCTCATCTCACCCCCTGCCATGGGCAGGGACACCTTCCACTATCCCAGGTTGCTCCAAGCCCTGTACAACCAGACCTTGGGCACTTCCAGGGATGGGGCAGCCACAGCTTCTCTGGGCAACCTGTGCCAGGGCCTCACCACCCTCACAGCCAACAATTTCTCCCCAATATCCCATCTAACCCTGCCCTCTGGCAGTGGGAAGCCATTCCCCCTTGTCCTGTCCTTCCATCCCTTGTCCCCAGTCCCTCTCCAGCTCTCCTGGAGCCCCTTTAGGCCCTGGAAGGGGCTCTCAGGTCTCTCTGGAACCTTCTCTTCTCCAGGTGAACCCCCCCAGCTGTCCCAGCCTGGCTCCAGAGCAGAGGGGCTCCAGCCTGTGTCCTCCCCTGGACTCATGCCAACAGGTTAAAAAAAACCCTTGGATAACTGTAGGTTGTGTTTTAAATAGAGACGAGCCCACAAATGTCTTTAACACTTTGTACATGTCTTATGTGCACAAGGAGCCTGTTTTGCAGTGCCAGAGGGAGCTGGGCTGTCACCTGTGTGTCCCTTCCATCACCCTGCACCAGGGGAGGGGTGGGAAGGGCAGTGCTGGGAACACCACCAGGAAGATGAGACATCTTCTCCCTGGTCCACTGGTTTCGATGCCACTAGCCAAGCCCTAGCACAGGCCCAGATGTCACTGGGTGTTCCTCTGCTGGTCTGGGAGGCTGCATTTTTACACCCTGGCAGAGGTGATTTCTGAGAACCTCAGTATGGACCCTTATGTCTGGTAAATCTAGTCTGGCCTCTCAGCTCGGAGAGTTGGGGTGTCCAGCCTGGAGAAGAGAAGGCTCCAGGGAGACCTGAGAGCCCCTTCCAGGGCTTAAAGGGTCTTCAACTGAGCTGGAGAGGGACTTTGGACGAGGGCCTGGAGGGACAGGACAAAGGGGAATGGCTTTACACTGAAAAAGGGGAGATTTAGATTGGGTATTAGAAAGAAATTGTTCCCTGTGAGGGTGGGGAGGCCCTGGCACAGGGTGCCCAGAGAAGCTGTGGCTGCCCCATCCCTGGAAGTGTCCAAGGCCAGGTTGGATGGGGCTTGGAGCAACCTGGGCTAGTGGAAGGTGTCCCTGCCCATGGCAGGGGGTTGGAATAAGATGAGTTTTAAGGTCCCTTCCAATCTTCTGTGATCTTCTGTTTCTAAAAGCCCCAGGGAAGCTGGTGTCATGTTGCCTTCCCTTTCCTTCGCAGCATTTCCCAGGTGTTTCTGTGAGGCTGCATTTACAGCCCTGATGTTGGGCTTTTCTACCAGGGCGGAGGGCTCTGAGCATCACACAGAGGTCCCTTAACCACAGCAGAGGCAATGTGAGCCCAGCTCGTGCATGGGGAGAGACAGAGGATACTGATGGAAATGACAGTGACCTCGAGACAACACTTTGTTAATCATATTGGCAGGCAGGCCCTGCTCCTTGGTAGACAACATCCTGGCACCCAGGAGCTTGACATCAGTGTCTCCTTCTGCTGCTGCCTCTGCTCCAGTGGTTGGTTTCTCTCCAGAGAAAATCAGTCCAAGATGATGCCCAGACACACCCAAAAGGGCAGGTGCTCAAAGGTCTGTGGCCGGGGGGGAGGCACTGGGGGCACTGCCAGGCTCTGGGACCATAGAATCATAGAACCATGGAAGGATTTGTGTTGGAAGGGACCTTAAAGACATTCTTATTCCCTGCCATTCCATGGGCAGGGACACCTTCTACTAGACCGGGTTGCTCCCAGCCTCGTCCAGCCTGGCCTTGGGCACTTCTGGGGGCAGGACCTCCATCATCTGGGACAGCACCCTGGTGCCCTGCCTTCTCCTCCTGGCCCTGCTGGCAGCAGGAACGTGAGCACTCGGGGGATGGAGGGGGGAGGCTGGTAACTTTTGGTAGCTGCTTTGCCCAGTGCCACATGCCAGGGCAGCAGGGGCTGCTCATGCCCCCCCAGTGCCTCCATGCTGCCCATGCCCACATGGCTTGGGAGGAAAGGGTGGAGGTGGGCACAAGCCTCGCTTGAGGTATTTGTTTTAAAAAGACAGGCTGATAAAAATCACTCTCTCCATTATTTCATTAAGGGATTTAAACTGTGCTTCCTAAACCCTGAGTCATCAATGAAGTGAGCAAACGAGAAGGAGCAGGTCCCACTGGAGATGACTCACACTGCAGGCTTGGGGCTCACAGGGGACTCTCTGAACCGGGTGATGCTCCACTCGCCCCATCCCAGGAAGGCCAGGGTGTCCCTAGCATCCTGAGCAACAGCAGGAGGTCTCTGGGAACCTGTGGGCCTCTCAGATTTCTTTGGAAGCTGAGCCATCCCGCTGCAGCCGTGCCTCTCTGGAGTCACCAGCTATGGCTTGATGCACAGGAGCCACGAGCAGACACTCCCCTGGAAGCCTGGAGACCATCCAGGAGCAGTGCACACACACAGGCCGGCGTTTGAGCTTTTATTGTTTGCTTGCAGAGATGAAAGACTCCAGATCCCCTCTCAGTTCGGGAGGAATTGATCTTTCCTCCCAGAAGGCACAGGAAAACACCAGACCACCTTTTGCTCATTTGCTTCTTTCAGTTCCTGCATTTTCAGGCGCCGGCAGGAAAAGAAAAGACAGTCCCAGCTCCCTGTAAGGCCAGTCCCCTCTGCACTGGTTTATCTAGTCAGCTCTATCCTTCCCATTGAAAACTGTTCAATCCCAGTGCCGGGACATTTTTCCTAAGATCCAGGCTGTGTGTTCCCTTTGCCCCACTCTGCTTCCTTACATCCCACCCTTCCTTTGGCCACTTTTCCCTAAGCTTCCCCTCTGGGGGTAGCTGAGACTGCTGCACCAGTGGGACCGAGGTGATGGCTGGTGGCATTGTCCCAGCCCACACTGCTGTCCCTTCATGTGTGACACCACAGAGGGCAATGCCCACACTCGGTCCTGCCCTCAGCCTCCCATCACCCATTCTCTACACAATTCCTTATTACTCTCTTCAAACCATCAGTGATCCCCTGACTGGGAGGATCTTCCCAGATTCTGCTCTGAGCTCTCTCAGTGCTCTGGGCCAGTTCCTACCAGGTGGTTGTGATGTCCCTGCCCTTGGAAAGGCCTCCAGCATTCTCTCCTCCATTCACTGGTGATTCCTGATGCTCTCCTGGAGCCCTCTGGATCCATTACCACCTTGGTTTTGTGCTTGCTTGGCAGAGAGAAATTCAGGGTGGTGGGATGGACCCGTGTAACTCCATCTGCCTGCTGGGCATGGCCCTGTTCTCCTCTGGGAAGAGAGTAAGGAGGCAAAGGGCTGTGCAGGGGCAATAGCCCTGCTCCTGGTCTTGCTCCAGTCCCAATTCCTTGGTCATATTGCTGGAATTCTGCTTCTCCTCCTTAATTGCTATTTTCTTACTAAGCTGTAAAATCAGCAATTTTGGCTCGTCGTTACTGTGATCACTGCCCAATTTACTGTTGGGGGGGTTTTATCTCTCTGCAAAGTTCGTGCCTCATTGTTTTATCCCAGATATTGAAAATCTTAGTTCTGGCTTTGGCACTGATGGGAGCTTTTCCCATGGACCTCAGCCATAGCTAGGTGGAGTGTCTGGCTGTGTGGGGTGCAGGTTTTGCAGGTGTTGTTTCAGTAGTGTTGAGAAAACTGTTTGCAGGTGGTTTCTCCTTAAATATCAACAGTTGTCTGTGATCCCCACTAGGACAGAGAGCAGAAGGAACTGAATTTGTTGTGACTCATGAGCTTTGCTGAAACCAATCCATAGCTGCAACAAAGATATGCTGTGGGCTTGGAGGACAGATCCCCTCACTCAGGGTAAAGTTACTGCTGTGCTCGTTTCTCTGTTGCCTCAGGAATGCATGGAGTGGTTTAGGAGATGTAGGGATCTCCTGGACATCACCCAGCCCAACCCTGCTCCAGGCAGGGTCACCTACACCAAATAGTCCTGGACACCCAGGGCCATGTCCAGTGAGTCTTGGATGTCTCCAAGGATGGATACTCCCCCACCTCTCTGGGCATGCTGTGACAGCATTGGATCACCCCAATTTGGTCTCTGGCCATTGATCCACGGGGCTTTGCTGTAGGTTCTTGCTGCCATCAGGTCAGAGAAGCGTCAGGGAGAGCCCAGGGGTGAACCCATCTCCAGCTGGTGGGGATTGCTCAGAGCTCTTGCACCAACATGGCAATTGGCACATGGGCAGGTGAGATCTGAGAACCAGAGAATCACAGAATCTCCTGAGTTGGAAAGATCCACAAGGATCATCCATCCAACTCTTGTCCCTGCCCAGGACACCCCAAAAATCCCACCCTGTCCCTGAGAGCATTGTCCAAACACTCCTTGAGCTCTGGCAGCCTTGGTGCTGTGCCCAGTGCCCTGGGGAGCCTGTTCAGTGCCCAACCAGCCTCTGGGGGAAGAACCTTTGCCTGAGATCCAACCTAAACCTCCCCTGACACATCTTCAGCCATTTCCAATGAGCTTCTCATCCCAAAGGGCAACTCCTTGTGTGTTCCCAGCCCTACCCCGAGATGGAGCTCAGGTGTCTGCCCCGAGATGAGCATGAGGGTGACATACATCCAGGCCCACGTACCCCACACTGTGGGGTGGTTGCAGCCTCTCCACTGTGCCACTGGCTGACCAACGTCTCTGTGCCATGGAGAGGGTTGGCCACCACCAAACTATGTCCCCATCTCGCTGGCTTGGCCAGAGCTCCCTTTTGGGGGATGTTTTGGTGACAGTGGATCCCCACCTGCTTAAAAGCTGGAGCCCTCCTCTCCCTGCTGGCTTTTCAGCCCCAGGGTGGGAGCTCCCCATGGCTTTGGCTGGTGAGGGGAAGCTTTGCTCTTGCAGCCCTGATTAGCATTCGGCCCCGCTGCTCCGTTGTTCCGAGCTGGAGCTCGGCATTGCCTGGCAACCACGGAGCAAAACTACAACAGCCGCCCCAGAGCCCGAGCGGGCTTCCCACGAGCCTGCTCCACCCTGGCACACGCTGCTGCCCACCAGCACGGGGCCAGGAGGAGGATCACCCCCAGACCAGGAGGGGAAGGAGGAGGAGGAGGAGAAGAAGGAGGAGGAGGAGAGGGCTGTGGCTGTGCAACGGCTTTGCTGACACCCAGGTTCGGTGGGTCTGTGTCTGTCTGTCCCAGGGCCATGAGCATCCCGCCGAGCTGGGCACAGCCTGTCCCTGCACATCCCACGGTGCAGGGACTCTCCTGTGCTCACAGAGTGCGTGCCATGAGCCAGGGCCTCGGAGCAGGGTCGGGGGCCAGCCCCCACCTAGTGTGTCTCCGTGTCAGGAGGTGTTGGGAGAGAGCCCATGGTGTCTGTGGGGTGCATCAGACAGCAGGGCCAGGCCTGGGGCTGTGCCCATGCTCTCTGTTGTGCACTTTGCACCCAAAGTGGGGTCTGTGGAGTGCCAATCGCCCCCAGGGTCCCCGTGGGGAGGATCAGCCTGGCTGGGGTCTCCCAGGGGACCCTGACACCCCGGCAGCCCACCTTTGATTCTCTCAGACTTCTATTAGATTGTGCTGGGAGTGGAGTTGGCAGCACATGGGAACCTGAGCGAGCATTGGGGCTGTCTCTACTTCCCAGTTTTGTGCATGCTTGGGGGCTGACGTTGTTTTGACAGAAGGATTTTGTGGTCCTGCTCCTGGGGGTAACTGTGGGCCTAGGGCTCAGCCACTGCTGCCCTGTCAGAGGGTCTCTGCAGTGGTGGTGGCTTGGTCCCTCCACAAAACCCTGCACTTTGTCCTCTTCCCAGCTGGGCGGACTCAAAAGGACATGAGTGCCCTCCTGACACAAGGTGCCACACTTCTGCAGGTGACAGGAGATGCAGACATGCCTGAATACATTGGTTTCAGATCTAATGCATCCCCTCATCTTTGCTTTAGCTCTCTGCTTTTACATCCTTGGCTGCTGTGGGCTCTGCCTATGGCTGTTGGGTGGCTGGAGGTCTGAGCTGTCCTGTCCAGCCCACTCAGCCCCACCGGGCAGAAAAATAATGGACATGTCCTTTCCCTGCTCCCCACACACTCTTATCAGTGGTACTTGCTTGGTGAAGGGTTAAAAAAAATAAATACCTCTGTCTTGTGTTTTACAGAGCCTGGGCTCCGCAGACAAGAAGGACTTCTACCAGCCAAAGTAAGTGCCAGTAGCAGTGGTGAGTAATTGCATGGAAATTCCCGGCTGGTCCATATTCCCCAGCAGCTCCGTGCCTTGCTAAGATTAGACATTTCAATGTACAAGAATAGCTGCTGCAATTACACAAGTGAGGATAACAGTGGAAGGGCTGTCAGTCATCCTGGCTTCGGGGCATATGCAAATCGCTCAATCAGGTCAGAAGGAACCATGACAGCTTGGCTGAGCCTGAGGGACAGAGCTGGGAGCAGGGATGACCTTTCCCACCTCTGACTCCCTCTGCTCCTGATTTGCACAGCTGAGCTGCGTTGGAGAATAGAAGGGTTTCGTTCCGCGTCACCACGAGCTGATCTTGACGCACGTCTCCCACCGCCATGCTCTGATGGTGATGCCTGTCCTCTTCCATCCACTGGGGTTGGAACAGCACCGTGAGCTGAGGGGGGGAGGAGAGGCTCTTTGGAATCCTGGACATGAGCAAAGTTGCTGCAAACCACCCCACTAATGTGGGCAGTTGGTTACTTAGTGTGCAGACCAGGTAACAGAGCCTTGCCCTGGCACAGGACCTTCAAGCAAGAAGGTTGTGCCTGCTGGAAGGATGGATTTGTGGCCATCATTGTTTGGATAATGGCAGAATCTCCCTGCTGAGAGGTTCGGTTCTGCCCTGACACTGAACTGGGTGTTGTGCTGCTGAGCATGTCGTGTGTGGGACCTTGTGTTGCTCTTGCTCTCCTTGGGGGAGTGAAGGTCTATAGGTTATCATCTTTCTTGTGACAAAAAACCACAGGTGGATTTGGAGTTGCAGGACAGTGCTTTGACCCGCAGGATTGTCAGAGGAGCATGGTTTCAGAAAATTCGGAAGGAACTGGGTTGAGAAAATTTCTTCTCCAAAACTCACTGTTCTTCTGCCCTTTGCTGCTTTCCAAAGGGTTCCTGAGTGCTGCATCCCGGCAGTGCAAGCACCCTGGCAGCATCCTTGGTCCGAGTTAGGCTTGGCGTCAGAGGGAGCATGTCCAAGGAGGGCAGACTGTGTCAAGGAGCGTTGTACAGACCTGCCTGCTCCCTGTCTTTGATGGGAGAGCAAGTGTGTGTGTGTGCATGTTCTTCCCCTGTCTGCTGGTCCCTCTTTATGCCACCAAAAGTTTCTAAAGCTCAATGCTGGTTTCTAGGTCCATGCTGAAAGCCTGATTGCAGGGAGCTCCTCTGCCCCCTCACCTCAAGGCAGTGCAGCTCATCAGCTTTCCAAGACTGCAGGCAGCTAAAGACTTCTGGGAATACAGCCTGAGCCATTTCCCAGGCTGTTTAATCCCGTATGGCTTTCTGGGAGATCAGAGGAATATCTCAGGAGGTTGTGGAGTCACTGTGGATGCAACAACAAAATGAACACACATTTGGCAAAGGACTCATCTCCGTGTTTCTGTGACCTCTCCCAACAGCTGTGCAGGATTTTGGTGCTCCTTTCTGTAGTGCTGCTGTGTGCTTGTGAGGAGTCTGTGTTTTGACAAGCAGGCTTAGAACAGATTGAAGCATCTCCAGTGTCTCTATTCCAGCTGAAGCTTTGGGGAGGCTTTAAGCAAGAGATCTGGAGGAAATATGTAAAAAGCTTTTACTGTTGGGATTTCCTGCGGGGTGGTTTTGGCGGCAGGTAGCAACAATTTGTGGGGCTACATTTATAACTCGTCTCCTCTGAGAAATGAGGAATGTTTCCCTACCTTGAGTGGGAGAACATGGGCTTCCCATCTCGCTGAAGGCGTGGAGCTGTTGGGTCAGAGTGGGGAGTGCTGGGGCAGGAGGTCTTGTAGATACAGGTTGTCTTATGGGTGCTTGTTCCTCTGTGCCACGAGGCCACGGGACCTCCATGGTTTGGCCCAGCAGCTTGTGATACCAGCTGTGACTTGGCTAGTCATAACACTGGTTAATGCCCATCCTATTTATGCTCTACAGTAGCTGTTTTGGGGTTGTGACTGGTGAGTTTGTGGCCACTGCCCCCACCCCGTTTGGCTTTTTGATCCACTGGCTGACCCCGGCACTGTTGCAACCCATCTGCAAGGCTGGACCAGGTGCTTTACAGACCCTTCAGTCTCTGGCAGGGCTATAGCTGGTCTTCCTCAGCAAAGAAAGATCCATGCAAGCTGCCAGAGGTCTGGTGGACCTACCAAGGGCTTGGAAGAGCTCAGATCTTCTGCAGCAGCTCCACAGCCTGCATTCACAGTTCCCTGAGCCCTGGGCAAGGTGGTGGCGAGCAGCCAGAGCGTGGGAAGCAGCTGGTTCCCAGAGCTGAGCCAAGCTGTGCCGGTTCCTGGACACATCTGTGTGGCAAGGCTGGTGAGCCCAGAGAAGTCTGACAGGGGGCTGCTGCTCCTCCAGCTCCTGTATGCCAGAGCAAACTGAATGTGCCTCACCTCTGCTTTTCCTTTTCTGGCTTCCAAGTCAGCAGTTCACCTGCCACCAAAGCCCTGAGCTGTGGGAGCAGGGTCAGAGCAGCCCTGCTCTCAGGCTGGGGCTTCGGGGCTCTCACAGAAGGTGGAGGTTGTGGAAATAGAAAAAGGAAAGACACACATGCCAGAAATATCAGCAGTGGGTTTTGTCACCACTTGTTCTGGGAGTGACTCTTGCTCCATTCCTGCCATGTTCAGCTTTCTCTGATCAGGTGCCCTCCTCCTCCTCCCTGGACACTCCATCAAGCTGAGTTTTCTTGTGTTGCCCTGAGTTCCCTCCTTTGTCGCCTCTTCCCTTCAGAAATGGAAATGCTGTTCTCACCCCATAGTTACCATCAGTCTGTCTCAGCCAGCAGCTGGGTGTTCCCAAAGTGCCCAGAATATCCCAGTGCTCATCAAGAGCATGGAGCAGTGTCCACCCTCACCCACCAGCCTTTGATGGCTCTTCCCCCCCATTACATCCATGAGGTTTTAAGGTACAGATCTTCTTCTGGGTTGCCCCAAATATGGAGTGGAAAGGAAGGGAGGTCAGAGGTGCCCAGGTTGGAGCCACTGGAGCTGAAACGCTGCTGCTGCCCACTCTGGGGAAGGCACTTCTTCTTCCAAGGGCTTCAGTGAGCATGTTTATGGATGTTCCTGCAAGAGCTGGCCCATATTAGGAGTTGGGACTTTTAAGAAAAGTTACATCAATTGTGAACTGAAAGGGGTAGAGACCAGGCAAGGAAGAACAGGCACACCATGAGTTCCCGTAGCTGAAATGCCTGGGAGAGGAACCTGGTGTGTTGGGAATGGCCACAATTCCAGCTGTGAGTCAACATCTGCACAGGTGTCCTCATCTACACTGGCTACTCCAGCCATGTTGTGTGAACAGGGACAGATGCCTTCCTGTGTTTCCAAAGCAGGTTGTTCAGATGTCAAATTGATATATCCTGAGCTAATAATTCTCATCTGATGCAGTTGGGCAACCCTGGCTGCAGCCTAGTTCCATCTGGGATCTGACCAGAGCTTGTAGGGATCGGGGAAGAAGCACCAAGTGGGGTGAGTCCAGCCCCTGACCTGCTCACTCCTTTGTCACCCCAGTTTTTTGTAAGATGCTCATACAGTTGTTAGAATATCCAGGCTTCCAGAGGTTCTTCCAAGCTTCTAACAGAGGGCCCTGGCTGCTCTCTCAAGGCAGTTTCCCAAGCAAGGAGCGACTGGCTGAGGACCCAGGGACACCTTGCTCAGAGACAGGAATAGGCTCTTCTGGGACAGGAGGTAATTACCATCTGTGTGGAAGTCTCTTGTCAGGAACCGAGGTTGTCCGGTGTGTTTGCTGATTCCCCCGGGCACATCTTTGCTCTTCAGTATCAGGCACCAACTGGAACTCAGTTTCTTCAAACTGGAAGGAACTGTTGGTAGTAATAACACTCATAAAACCCCTGGCAAATGCAGGCTGAAATACCTGGGCTTAATTAAAGTGTCACTGATTTGCAGTGGGAGCTGCCACGTCCCTCCCCGCACTATGTCCTGTGCCGAGAGCAATGCTCAGCTGTCAGGAGAGCTGTCACTTGGGAGCAGTGAATATGTGCCAGGCACTTTGAGGTGTCAAGAGAGACACAGCTGTAGTGACACAAAAGGCTCTCCATTGATCCGCTCCTCCTGTCCCCTGGGACAATGTGGCTGTGCTGGAGAGCCCTGCTGTCTCGGATACCATTCCTGCTCCAGCAGAATCCCACAGCCCTTTCAGGTAGATCTGTCTCCATCTCAAATTAAAGGCTGCCCCCGCCTTCTGTCCTCCAGCCTCAGATGTGTAAACACACGAGGAACCTTTGAAACCACCTCCCAGAAAGCAGCAGCTCCTGTTTGTTTTGCCTCGCAGTCATTACACCGAGATGTCTCTGCAGCTAATTCCTTGTCACCCTCCTCTTACAGCAGAACATTTCATCTCCCAGACTCAAACCTTTCTGTGCCAGCACTTAGATGAAAGTGTTTCCTTGCTGAATCATTATCTTGTAAAACCGTGGTGGTTTTAAAGATCTAGAAATCAGTATTTACATTTTGGAAGCATTAAGGGCCATCATAGTAAGCGCGATGTGTTCCTGAGCAGAGTGTTCATTTCGTTGCCTCCTTCGCTCAGACATTATTGCTCTGGTAACGATGATAATCACACACATACAGGCTATGTTTGACTTCTTCTGCGGTGGCTAAGAGTCATTCAGCTGGGATGCTCAGCAGGTAGCTCAGGTTCCAAGTGCTGAACAGTGGGAGGAGGATGCACATGGAAAGTGGGGAGAGATGGTGCTGATGATGGCAGGGAATGATGGGGTAGGGGAAGCAATGCCAAGACAGTCTTTCTGCACTGAACCATGGGATACTCAATGCTGCTAGAAACTGCTCCCAGACCACCCCCAACAGGGTTGGAGAACACTTTTCCCAGCTTTGGTTGTAGGAAAGTGCCACCATTAACATCTCTGGAATGGGACGACCAAAACGGTGGAGGGTGGAAGAGAGGTGTTGAGGTCTGTGGGGTGGGTGCAGGTTGGCAGCTGAAGGGGAGTGGAGCCCTCTAGAAGGGATTAGGAACATGGACTCCTCACTTCCAACCCCAAATCCTGGCTAAGGCAATTACTGGAGAGTCGGGAGTGAACTCTTTTACACACAACATAATTCAAGGAGATTCCAGTGCTGGTATCTCACCAGAGGGGTTCAGCCACTGAAACTGTACAGCAAACTTAAACAATATTTCCCCTGGAGTTTGGCCACTGGATTCAGTCTAAGCTCCAGGCAGGTAACGGGGCTTTAATCCTCTTGGAGTGCTGGGAAAGGAAGGGAATCCTGGAAAGGCACTTTGGAGAAATGTGGTTATTCGACAAATGCCAATCTGGGAATGGAGAGCAGAGCTGACCCTGAGCAGCCTGGGAGCAGGGGGTTAGGAGAAGCAGGAATGAACAGGGGGAAGTAAGAGGGAGCTGGGGGTTAGCAGCAGTGGGAATGAGCAGTGGGAGGTATCTCATGGCATGGCAGAGAGTTGCCTTGGATCAGCTCCATTGCTGTTCCTCTGTGGCTGCAGAGGGAGCAGGGCACACCCTGATGAGGAGCAGAGCTGGCAGGGATCCAGCAGAAGCTCAGGCATGGAGGAGGCCATCACCCCACTGGTTTGCCCAGTGGCATCTGGGCTCTTCACCCAGGCTAATATTGCCATTTGCTTCCCAAGCTGTGACACTGGTTTGAGGCCGGTGAACAGCGAAGGGCCCCTGCCAAGGGTCCAACTGTCCTGCTTTTGTCCCCCTCTCCAGGCAGCTTGGGAGGGCAGCACTGCATTATGTGCCTGGTAAGTCACAGAATCACAGAATCACAGGATATGCTGAGTTGGAAGGGTCCCACGAGGATCACCCAGTCCAGCTCCTGGCCCTGCACGGGACCATCCCCGAGAGTCACATCCTGTGCCTGAGGGTATCATCCAAATGCTTTTTGAGCTCTGTCAGCCTTGGTGCTGTGCCCACTGCCCTGGGGAGCCTGGTCAGTGCCCCAGTGCCAGGACCTCTGGGTCCTGCTGAAAACCACTGTTTTGGTGAAGCCTGGGTGAATACAGCTCTTACACATTTTCTTTTTTATTGCTTCTCAGGTGAGAGTGCTTATCCTGGGCTTCTGTGCCTGCTGGGGCTGGAGGATCAGAGTGGAGTGCTCTGCATCCACAATGGGGCCAGAGGAGGTCACAAAGATGCTTCAAGACCTGGACCCTCTGCTCTGGAGACAGGGTGGGAGATCTGGGGGTGTTCAACCTGGAGAAGAGAAGGCTCCAAGGACACCTCATTGTGGCCTTAAAGGAACTTATTAAAAGGAAGGAGATGATTTTTACATGGACAGACAGTGATAGGACAAGGGGGAATGGTTTTAAAGTAAAAGAGGAGAGATTTAGATTGGGTATTAGGAGGAAATTCCTCCCTGTGAGGGTGGTGAGGCCCCGGCACAGGTTGCCAGAGAAGCTGTGGGTGCCCCATCCCTGGAAGTGTTCCAGGCAAGGCTGGACAGGGTTTAGATTCACCTGGTTTAGTGGAAAGTGTCCCTGGCCATGGCAGGGGAGTGGAAGACGATGATCTTTAAGGTCCTTTCCAACCCAAACCATTCTAGATCCATGATTTTTCAGGACAAAGATGCCCTTGATAACCAAATTAAATATCTTATCTCAAGGGAGGTCAGAACAAGGATTGCTTGGTTTCAGTGGTCCCCAGAGCCCAGGAGACAGCAGAACGAGTTTTTGGGGCTGGCTGAACTCACCCTGCTCTGGGTGCCCAGGCCAGGGCACCCCTAGACCAGCCCCTTGCCATGCCCCTGCTCTCCAGCTGGGAATGGCCCTCCCAGCCCTGATGTGAAATAAAGTTTTGGGTTTCATTGTTTCTGTGCAGCTTTTAATGTGTTAAGTGAGGTTGCAGTGTGGGCTCTCACTGTACCAGTTGTCATAGAAACTTGCAGGGCTTTTTTCTCCGATCCCCCCAGCCCCTTTCTTTAAACCAAAGCAGGGATGGGGTTTTTAGCCCCCTGTAATTTCAGTTCCAGTCCAATTGAAAACCTGCCTGACCCTGATTCCCTGCCTCCAGCACTGCCACACAAGGACTCAAAGTCTTTAAATTTTGCTTCCTGTTGTCCCAACCGAAGGGTTTGTGTTCCCTTGAATTGGGCACTTTCTGGATTCTGTTCCCCAAAATGCCCACTGGGGTTGGGGCAGGTGCTCAGTCTTTGTCGCCCACCATGGGGTACCTCTCCCTGCTGCTGCTTCTGCAAACAGGAGCAGAGCGGGCATGGCCCCTTCGTGCCTGGGCACTGGGCATCCCCGGCCTTTGGTGGGGACATTGTGATGGCGACTGCCTGCCCTGCTGCTCTGACCCCGGGGCTGCCTGCCCTGCTGGTGGTGCTGGGAGGCTGATGGTGCCAGCTCGGCGCTGAGCCGGGCGCAGGAGCCACCTCAGCAGAGCTGCAGCCCTGCCGCGACTGCGGCGCTCGGCATTAATCACGGGGAGGGAGCCGAGCGTAGGAAGATGGGCATTTTTTAACAAATAACCGAGGCTGCATTCTCCCCTAAGCAAGAGAGCAAAGTGTTTGCTGCAGTGAGTCAACACAGAGGTGCTTTAGCCCTGGGAGGTAACGCTCCCGCCCACAGCAGCCACCAGTCCCACGGCCGGGTACCGAGAGGGAGAAGTGGGTTGAGGTTTTTCCTGAGCTACTTAGCCAGCAATCACTGCTGGGCTTTCTCCAGGACTGAAGGACCCTTTCCCTCATGCTTTGCTTCTGGCACAACACTTGATGGGGACTTCTCATAGCCAGCCAGACATGTAGGTCAGAACCTTCGAGGAACGCGGTGCCTCCCCAGCTCCTCGTTGCTCCAAGGCTGGTGCTGTCTCATAAAATCACAGAGTGGTTTTGATTGGAAGGGACCTTAAAACTCACCTCATTCCACCCTCTGCCATGGGCAGGGACACCTTCCACTAGCCCAGGTTGCTCCAAGCCCTGTCCAACCTGGCCTTGTACACTTCCAGGGATGGGGCAGCCACAGCTCTGGGCAGCCTGTGCCAGGGCCTCCCCACCCTCACAGGGAAGAATTCCTTCCTCAGATCTAATCTAAACGTACTCTCTATCAGTTTAAAGCCATCAAACGTATCTCCTGAGTCTTCACCCTGGTGTATGGCAGGAGTTAGCCTCGGAGGACCAGTTATCCTCTGGGAGTCATTTGGGTGGGATTCAGGTAAGAAAAGGTCTATTAGATCCCTCCTTTGGTGTCCTGTGTTCTACAGGGATGTAAATGTTGCCACAAGCTCCTGAAGAGGTTGTGGTTGACTTCTGAGAGTTCTCTAATCCTCTGAGCATCCCTGAGAGACACCTAATCCTGACCCAAAACTTGCTAGAACTTGTTGGACTCCATCTCCCACTCCCTGCCTCTTGCCATGTCTCACTGGATAAAAGCAGTTGGCACCACTCTGGTTTTGGACGGGTGGCAGATTTTTTATCAATAAACCCAATATAGCTCAAATCTTTCGCAGCAAGATATTCTCTCCAGCCTTCAGATCAATTTGTGACTCATCCCTCCAGGCTCTGCTGTTTTAGTGTCCCCTGTCAATGTGGGCACCTTAATTGCAGGAGTGTCACTGTCAGTCCCAGCAGTGCAGCTCCCCCAAGAGCTGCCTCAGCTCTTTTCATCACAGCATCACATTAGAGCCGTGGTGACCCTTGAGCCTTCCTGGAGGCTCTCTCTTGTCTGGGATCCAGTCCCTGTTCATAAATACGGCCTGAAATCCCTCTCCGTAGCTGCGTCATCCTGCACTGGGCGGCATTAACATGTACAGTGTTTGAATGGGCTCAGCACTACCAAGCAGCCCACATTTCTCTCTCTCCTCATCAATATTTACCATTACATCAATCTTCCTGTCATCTGCTAATTTTTTGAGTGAGGATTTTGTATTTTTGTCTCGATCATCGATGAAAATATTGACTGGCGTGTTCCCCCTGGAGCCTTGCTAACGATTCCCCATCGACAGCTCCTGTGTGAGAACTGTCAGATGGCTCTAAATCTATTTAATGTGCTTTATTGGTGCTCTGCAGTCCCATCTTCTGAAATCAAGACGTGAGGAAGCACTTTGAACTGAGCTGTAACGTCCAGTGGGCCTGTTCCTGGAAGGTGTGTTCATTAAAGAGTGACAGCGGGCTCAGTCGACATCGTCTCTTCCACCAAGACACACTGGCTGACTTTAATTAGAACTTACATCCTTTAATTATTTCTTAATTTAATTCCAGATGAGCCCTGCCTTCTGGGCCCTGTATCAGGCTGACCATTCTGTTGTTGACTAGGTCATCTTTGCTGCTGGATGGGAATGTTGGTGGGAAGGAGCCATTTCCATCTGGATGTGGCAGCCTTGAACTTAGCTCAAAACAAGCAGCAGAGCCCAGAAAACTCTCCCCGGCCTTGGGTACACGTTGGCTGGTTGGTGCTGTTTGGCCACATTAGATGTAGGCATGGATGTTAGTGGTTTAGGAGAGTTTAATCTCTCCTAGGAATTATTTTATTCATCTTTTTTTCCCAAACACAGAATAACAATCGACTGTGTTTTCTTCTTTTCTGCATCATTTAAGCAGTCCTACAGACTCTGCTTTAAAGTAGCTCTAGTGCTCCTTAAAACCAGACCTATTGCTAGATTTTGGCTCCTAACAACAGATTTTCCATGTCCAGCCATGCATTTCCCCCTTCTTTTGTTTCCCTAATCACTTTCCTACACATTGTAATTTTTCATTTGTATTGACCACTCTATTCTGCACTCCATGGCAGGAGGTTGGAACTAAATGGCCCTTAAAGGTCTCTCCCAACCCAAACCCTTCCATGACTCTATGATTTAACTGCTGGCTCTGTGAGTCTTCTACCGCGCGACTCACAGACCCAAATCCTTGATAACACATTATTTCTTATCCATTGTGAACATGTATTTCAGGCTGAGCTCCCGCAGTGCTGTGGTGGCTCAGGTATGATGTGCTGTGCCTTGTCCCAGTCCTTGGTGAGAAGGTAAAACCTATATTTATTCAAGTACCAACTGCTAAAAGATCTGTAATTCTAAAGAAAAACGTACAATGCCGTGTATTGTAAGTGTGCAGTGCCCTCCTCTTCAATCCTGCCACCCTCCTACGCAGAGACTGCTGATCACGTACCTCATCGTAGCAGGTTTCAGGAGGGTTGAGTGTGTTAAATTTCTGCTCGTGAGGGAAAATTTCCTTTCCTCATTCTCCTTTCCCAATCTCTCTGCCTCACAGCAGCTTAAGAGCTCGCTGCTTTGCCTCTCAGCACAGCATGAGCAAGGGCTCAGGTACAATTTCCTGGAACAGCCACAGATTAATCTGGCTTTTTATTCAAACCCCATTGTGGTGTTTTCTCCCCATGCTCCCACTGTCAGCACCAGATTGACAGCTGGGCCACGGAACTGGAGAATCACGGCAGATTGGAATGGGCCTTAAAGACCATCTCATTCCAATCCCCTACAGGGACACCTTCCACTAGCCCAGGTGAATCCAAGCCCCATCCAACCTAGTCTTGGGCAGCGTGCTCTCCCAAGGGATGAGGCAGCCACAGCTTCTACAGCCAACCTGTGCCAGGGCCTCACCACCCTCACAAACAACAATTCCTTCCCAATATCCCATCTAACCCTGCCCTCTGGCAGTGGGAAGCCATTCCCCCTTGGCCT